>NC_141613.1:28903108-29203108 GCF_047967505.1 Dipteris shenzhenensis
TAACATAAACAACATATGAGAATATGCTTCCTCATGCATATATACAAAAACGACATCATACATGCACACAACTCTTCTAATGCTTCTAGTGGAGGATGTGGCAACTCTTCTGATGCTTCTAGTGGAGCCTGTGGTGCTCTAGATGTACACTGAGTCTCTACTTCTTCTGTAGTGCTGTAGTGTGTAGTGCTTTTGCAGTAGACTCAGTCTCCTCTTCCTTAAATGCAAGCTCTGATATTGCTTCAGTTGCACGTTGTATTCAAATGGCAGCAATTAGGTCTCGAATATTTTTAGCCCTAAACAATTGTATATCCTCCTCTGAATATAGTGAGCTCCAAAGAATCTCCGATGAGACCTTTGGCTTAAGTGAGAAAATTTCTTTGAAAATCAACATGCAGTTATAGGCAACTCTCCACCCACAGCTATGCCCATCTTCCTACTCTACTATTAAACACCTTTGGAAGTTTAGCAAGTGTTTGTATTGTCCTATTTCTCTAATAGTAGATACCAACTTCTCAACCGACCTGCTCATCATGACATATTAAAAAAACTTAGTGTGTCTATTACATAAGGTACATAATATAGAAGTAACAACAGATTAATAGAATACTTACATTTGCACTGAGCCATGAAAGCCTGCAATCGAGTTGACAAACCAATAATAGTTGTCTTCAAGTCCCAAACCACCAGACTCCAATGTTCCCTACACGAATAATTAAGAACCATTATTATTTAACACAATGTTGCCAGTATAAGATGAAAATAAAAGTTGCGATGATACTTACATCTCGTGATATGCCATAAACAAGACTCGTACGCCATCTAAATGTAAAGGCTGTAACCATTTACAAACATCGGCTATCATCTTTCTGCTATCGCTAAGTATAGGAGAAAGGAGGGAATCCAACATATACACACGGGTTTTGTACTGATCTACAAAGTCGTGAGATAACTATACTGCACCAACAAATAAATGAATATTAGCATATTAGATTTAGTCAAAATATTGAATTATCAAGCAGAGAAAAAGTTTGTATCAAACCTGAGAATAGCCATCATAACGTTGTTATTGACCTCATTAGAGGATTGAAATCTCCTCTCCACCAAATTCAAGATATTGAGGTCTATGTTGAATCATAACCCTAACATTAAAAGAGCTTCCCAATTCTTCCAATGAAGCCATGTTTGTAGAGTTGAGGTCTTCTATCCCCTTTGACTCTTTGACGGCATTCATTTCGCACTCCTCTGAGCCATTATCTATTTGACTTGTGGGAGGGTCCATAATGTTGCCCTTAATGATTGCTCGAATGGTACATGTTATAAATGCATAGAGATGCAAGTCCGTATATGTTGACAGTGTGCTGTCATTCTGTACCTCAAAATTTTGACCAAGTACCAAAAAGCAATTATAGCCCACCCTCCATCCACAATTGTAGATGTGGCTATCCTCTTGATGTGATACCTGACATGTTATATACTCTCTTTGTTGTGCCAAGTCACGTTGCCACATTACTATGTCGATAGCCACCTACCAACTATTG
This sequence comes from Dipteris shenzhenensis, assembly GCF_047967505.1. Classification (NCBI taxonomy): domain Eukaryota; kingdom Viridiplantae; phylum Streptophyta; class Polypodiopsida; order Gleicheniales; family Dipteridaceae; genus Dipteris; species Dipteris shenzhenensis. The sequence continues at coordinate 28,904,650 of NC_141613.1, forward strand.
ACTCTCTGCCAACATGACTTAGAAAGAACAGAATGGGTGTGTGTAGAGTAGCGGCAAAGCTCCGCTTGTACTTGCATAAGGCTAGAAATAATCCCTCTTAGAAATCCAATTTGCATGTTCTACATGCAAGTTCTACATACGACTTGTACATGCGAGTTCTACATGCAAGTTCTACATACGACTTCTACATGTAGAAAGAGAATGTGTTACAACTTCTACATATGACTTCTACATGTAGAAAGAGAATGTGTTACAACTTCTACATGCGAGTTCTACATATAGAAAGAAAATGTGTTACAACTTCTACATGCGACTTCTACATGTAGAAAGAGAATGTGTTACAACTTCTACATGCGAGTTCTACATGTAGAAATAGAATGTGTTACAACTTCTATATGCGAGTTCTACATGTAGAAAGAGAATGTGTTACAACTCCTACATGTAGAAAGAGATGTGTTACAACTTCTACATATGACTTCACATGTAGAAAGAGAATGTGTTACAACTTCTACATACGACTTCTACATGTAGCAAGAGAATGTGCTACAACTTCTACATACGACTTCTACATGTAGAGAGAGAATGTGTTACAATTCCTACATGCAGAGAGAGAAGCTCTCCAACTTGTATAAATATCCTATAATGGAATGAAGCCCACACTCTTGGGGCATTGTGTTGAGTCTACTTTGGTTGCAGAAGAGCAAACCGAGCTATGCATAACAAGTTACGGCTTGGGAAAAGTTTAGGGTTTAAACTTGAACCCTAAACCTAAACTCATTTCCTATAAAAACCCACTCCACCCCCTCATTCTTCATCTTTCACATTTTGCCTCCATCCTCCTCTTCATTCTGAGCCCTACGCAAGACACTCCTCCCTCTCCATCGACCACCAACTTACTCCCATCCTCACATTGTAAGTGACTTCGAGCCCAGCGAGAACCTAGCCATCCACCCACCATCCATTGTTCCTCAACAATCCCGTTACATCGAGAAAGATTGGAGAGCGTTTAGGTGACCACCTCTTCCTCCCTTTGGATTTCCCTCTGTCAAGTTTTTCTTCTTTTCTTTTTTCCCCCCTCCCATTTCCACCACCCCCCTTCCCCCTTCCCCTCCCATTTCCACACCCCCACCCCCCCCCCCTTCCCCCTCCATCTCCACCACCACCTCCCACCTCCATTTCCACCACCCCTCCCCCCCCCCGCCAGCTCACCACCACCACCCGCCCCGCTCTCTCCTCCCACCCCCCCCCTCCCCACCCATCTCCACCACCCTCCGCTCTTTCCCTCCATCTCACCACCCCCTCCCCTCTTTCCTCCCATTTCACCACCCCGCCCCCCCTCCATCTCCATCTCCCCCCCTCCCTCCCCCTTCCTCTCCCCCTCCCCCCTCCCCCTTCCCCTCCCCCCCCCATCCCACCACCCCCCCCCCCTCCCCCTCCCCCCTCCATCTCCAGCTCCCCTCTCCCCTCCCCCTCCCTCCTCCCCCTTCCCCCTCCCCCCTTTCCCCTCCCCCCCTCCATCTCCACCACCCCCTCCCCCCCTCCATCTCCATCTGCCCCTCCCCCCTTCCCCTCCCATTCCACCACCCCTCCCCCCTACCCCCTCCATCTCCATCACCCCCTCCCCCCTCCCCCCTTCCCCTCCCCCCCTCCATCTCCACCACCCCCTCCCCCTCCACCACCACCCCCTCCCCTTTCATCTCTCTCTCTCTCTTTCTCCCTCTTTCTCTCTCTTTCTCCCTCTCTTTCCCTCCCCCTCTCTCTCTCTCTCTCCTCTCTCTTCTCTTTCTCTCTCATTCTCCCTCTTTCTCTCTCTTTCTCCCTCTCTTTCCCTCCCCCTCTCTCTCTCCACTTTCTCTCTCTCTCTTTTCTCTCTCTCTACCTCTCTCTCTCTTTCTTTCTTTTTCTCTCTCTCACTCTCTCTCTCTTTTCTCTCTCTCCTTCTCTCTCTCTCACTCTCTCTCTCTTTCTCTCTCTCACTCTCTCTCTCTTTTCTCTCTCTCTCTCTCACTCTCTCTCTCACTTTCTCTCTCTCTCATTTTCTCTCTCTCTCACTCTCTCTCTCTCTCACTCTCTCTCTTTTCTCTCTCTCTCTTTCACTCTCTCTCTCTTTCTCTCTCTCTCTCACTTTCTCTCTCTCTCTCTCTCTCTCTTCTCTCTGACTCTCTCTCTCTCTCTTTCTCTCTCTCTGACTCTCTCTCTCTCTCTTTTTCTCTCACTCTCTCTCTCTCTCACTCTCTCTCACTCTCTCACTCTCTCTCTCTTTCTCTCTCTCTACTCTCTCGCCCTCCCCCTCCTTCTCCCCCTCTCTCTATTTCCCCCCCCTCTCTCTCTCTTTCTCATGCTCTCTCTCTCTCTTCACTACCCCCATACCCTAACCTAAGCAAGAGCCTTAAGGCCCTTGCTGCTACGCACTCGCGGTCACACAGTGGCGGCGTGATAGCAATGCCCGCCTGTGCCCCTCCGCAGCGACACCCCCGACCTCCCCTCTGCTCGTGCCCCTCCATCGTGGCGCCCCCGACCTCCCCTCCGCCGACGCCCTCCCCTCCACCCACGTCCTCCCTCTGCTCCACTCCCCTCCCCTCCCCTCCCCTCCCTCCCCTGCAAACCCCTGCCCGCCCCTTCCCCTCTTTCCCCCTGCCACCCTCGCAAACCCCCAACCCCCCCCCTCCCCCCACCAACTGTGTTGAAAAAAAAGAAACTGACCTATATTAAACCTAGCTTAGCTAACTTAACCCTAGGTAGTTAACTCTAGTTTAGTTAGACTAGGTTAGGTTAGATTAGGTAGTTTAGTACCCTAGGTTAGTCTAACTACGGTTAGTTTACCTAGGTTAGTTACTAACAGCTAGGTAACCTTCAAGTAGTAATCTAGGTTAGTTAACCTAATTAAATCAACTTGGTTCCAACCCCTCAATTAGACTTTAAGTAAATTCACACCACCCTCAGGCCCCTGCCCCCACAAAAAGGTCAATTTTACCCCTACATTAACCCCTCATAACTCATCCGTTTGGGACCCAAACTGAACCCCGTTTGAACCCAAATTTCACACATGGAAACAACACACTACGGAGCATTTTTCCAGCCCATTGCACACCATTTCGGCATCCCTAGCACTCGCTCATTCGTGCCCCTGTGTGGGCCTCGTTTCACACAAATTCGCTCATATTTTCACGTCGTGACCTCCGATTACCGATCCGTCTGCACCAGCATATTTCCCTACACATGTAGGACAATCTTAGGCACATTATTAACATGACGGTCCCTACACACACTAACACAAACTCTAACCCTCCCAACAACATTACATCCACCCCTGCACTTGTGACAGAGACACCCTTGGCAAATCTCGCCCAATCTGCATGCAACTACGTTCCGGCCAACGCCTTTGACTCCAACACTCACCACATCCACATATAACTCTGCTGCAACAACCGCCCCTACCAATCCTCTACCCCGAATCCCCCTTGAGATTCAACCACTCCCTTTAACTCCTCCACGCCCCAACATGGCTGGACGCCGTCATGACAATGATGGGGATATCGACTCGATACAGAGGCTAACAATTTCTTTAATCGAAGAAATCATAATAATCACAGCAAAAGCCCCTTGGGAAAATTGAAACCTCCCAAATATAATGGTAGGGAGATCCATCCCACTTCCTCCAGCATTTTGATGCCGCATGCCGAGCAGGTGGCGATCAATCCCATGAAACCAAGGTGGCTTGGTTTCCCATGGCCTTAACTGATGAAGCATCTGAATGGTACCTAGACCTTCTAGTGGAAGAGCGTGCACATGGGACCTACTTCAAATGGAATTTAAAAGACGCCTTCAAACGGAGAGGCTACAAGATGATCCCGCTCTCCAACTCAGCAAGCTCGAACAGGCAGAGAGAAGATGTACGCATGTACTTGGGTAAGATGAAAAGATTAATCGCCAAATGTGACCCACACCCAGATGCAAAGTACCTCATGGCATGGTTCATTGCAGGACTCAGAAAGAAATCCGAAAGGATATGAAAAAAATAAGCAGCTATGAAATGTTCAGTGCTGCTCATGCGGTAGCCATTGACATCAAGGATGGCATGACAGACTCAGACACTAGCAGTGATGATGGCAAATCTAGTACCCGAGATAAGCACTCCAAAAAAGGCAAATCCAAGTCCATTGCTGAAACATCAAATGAAGATTGCCTAGAAGCCATGACCTTGAAGCTGAAAGAAGATATGATGCAGGCCATGGATCAAAAACTTCACTTATCTCAGCCACCAACTCAAGCATATCCATGGCGAGAAATGTCTGGTGTCCACATTGCATGGCCAATCATACAGCAAATGAGTGCCCGGTCCTAAAGAGTCAGGATCACTGCACAAGCAAACCCACCACCAAGGTTGTGGTGCCATATCTGCGTCGTCGGCAGCCATGATGAAAACAGTTGCATCTTCAACATGCACAACAACCCACCTCGACCTCAACAATACCAAGCGGCACCCATGCTAGTGTACAGGCAACCGACACTTGAACAAGCACCCCCAGCTCCGAGGCTAAATCCTGTTCCCATTCGGACACAAGTCCCACAACTACTTAGGAATCCGAATCCACGACCATATCCAAGAGCACCAAATCCAGCTTCTCAGGCAGTTCCAATACATCAATTACAAGCCGAGAAGTAGACTCGCCATTTGAGTATGAAGCAGAGTACCCAGTATACTATGTAGAAGGTGCAGAGGGTCTAATACCAGTTTATGCAAATCAAGTACGTCCCAACACATATTGCACACCATCAAGTGCTACGGTTGTGGAGAAAATCACCGGATCGCAGAGTGTCCTCATCGTGGTAGCCCAGCTACTTTCCAACCACTTTGCAGAGATTGTGGCATAGAACATGCCTGTATGGATTGTCCCATGAAAAATAAGATCCCAGAATAAATAGAAATTAAGCATGACGTCCCCATCGGCATCATTGGGGTGGACCATCAAAGTCTGGGTCCGACAAGTGTAAAATCACAACGTCTAAATGTAATACACGCCAACAGAAAGAGGCCCCCAAGGACCCTAACATTCCAATCCAACCAAAGCGACTTTCTGAAAAAGAAAGCACAAGTGCCTCCACCTCTGCCAAGCAATGAGCAACCGAGCTCATCCACATCAACTCCCAAGCCTCTAATAAAAGAAGCTCCATACCCAAATGCAGCAGTGGAGAAGGCTCGTTTTCAGGCACTTCAACAATGGGTACAAATGAACAAGCTCAATTTGAGGCTGAGAAACAAGCTCAAGACCCAATCCATGACTTGGCCCCACAAAGTATTGATATTGTACTCAAGCCTTTGTTCTAACAATAGACTCCACAACAGAATGTACCGCCACGTCAAGTTGAAGGAGCCGCACTCTCTAGCATCCTGAGTTGCCCTGTGTCAATTCCCATCGAAATCCTCTTACGGAACTGTCCCAATCTTTGGGAGAGTTTCAAAGGATGGATTGAACTCGCAAATCCCCCTCCACCTATGAACGACATCGAAGATATCCCTATGCGGATGGGTGAGAGAGATGACATACGCAACATTACTATGCCTTTGATCCACAAGGCATATAATGAAGTCCAAGCCATAGTGGATGGTGGAGCAGGTGTAAATGTCCTATCCAAGGAGCTCTACGAAGAATGGGGTCTCCCACCAATGCAAAAGGCTAATTTCAACATACGCCTTGCCGATGATTCACGGGCTAAACCCTTGGGGATAGTGAATGGCATGTCCACAAAGATCGCAGGAGTCCGCTTTTCCCTTCAATTCACAATCTTGGATCTCCCCAAAAAATGCTATCAAATCTTATTGGGATGTCCTTGGTTACGAGAATCATCAGTCCTCCATGACTGGGGAACTAATAGACTGACAATCTAGAATTGTGACACCGCTGTCAGGGTGAATCTAGGGACAGGAGCTATTAAACCAATTGTGCCTAGAGCATTGGATGACACATCTTCAACAACAATCTCAAGCAAATCAGCTCCCTTACAACAGCATGCCATAGCGGGTGACTCACAAAGCAATGTCAATAACTGGATACAAACATTGGCAACCATCGACAACTGCCATTCATTAGACCCCATCTTCTCACAAATCGATGCTAAGGCACTATAGGTAGATCCTCCACTCCAACATAAAGAACCAATCGATCTAGAGATGCCATTCTTTATGGCTGACCTCGAGTGGGATAATGAACCTGAAGAAGGTACCCATACCAATGATGACTCAGATTTTCCTGGGGACAGAGTCTGCAACCTCAGCAACGAGATCCCCTCTGAAATTTACAGCCATCTACCCCTCCTTAAGAGCAGATAAGCTTCCTGACTACACAGGAAAAATTGTATGGTGCAAAAGCATTACAGCTGGAATGACTCGCATGCCACAAGCTCAATAGCCACTAGGTTACGCACATGGCATCCCAACTCCGAAATCAAAATAAGCCATAACCCGAGGATGGGTAATCAAATGGATCCGGGAGTATGTTGACTGTGTGCCAACATGGACTTAGGTAGAACAGAATGTGTGTGTAGAGTAGCGGCAAAGCTCCGCTTGTACTAAGGCTAGAAATAATCCCTCTTAGAAATCCAATTTGCATGTTCTACATGCAAGTTCTACATACGACTTCTACATGTAGAAAGAGAATGTGTTACAACTTCTACATACGACTTCTACATGTAGAAAGAGAATGTGTTACAACTTCTACATGCGAGTTCTACATGTAGAAAGAGAATGTGTTACAACTTCTACATGCAGGTTCTACATGTAGAAAGAGAATGTGTTACAACTTCTACATATGACTTCTACATGTAGAAAGAGAATGTGTTACAACTTCTACATACGACTTCCACATGTAGAGAGAGAATGTGTTACAATTCCTACATGCAGAGAGAGAAGCTCTCCAACTTGTATGAATACCCCATAATGGAATGAAGCCCACACTCTTTGGGGCATTGTGTTGAGTCTACTTTGGTATTCCAAGCATTTGTCTCAAGTGTCCATGCTTCCTTGCACTCCACGTCCATAAGCATGTCCTAACCTTGCAACTCCTCCTCCCCTCTCCTCCAACCTTGCAACCCATCCTCTCCCTCTCCTCCTTCCTCCTCCTTCCTCCTCCTCCTCCCTCCTCCTCCTCCTCCTCCTCTCTCCTCCTCCCCCTCCTCCTCCTCCCTCCTCTCTCTACTTCCCCCATGCTCTTACACCTTCTTCCTCTCCCACTCCTATGCTTCCCCTAAACCCTTTGTTCCTCAACCCTTAAACTACATGATCTACAAGGGAGATGAGTTCTCCACCATGTACTCTACCCTGAACCTTGGATCCTCCTTCTAACCCTGGAACCTCCTTCTAAACCTTGCAACTCCTTCTAAACCTTGGAACTCCTTCTACACCCTGCAACTCCTTCTAAACCTTGGAACTCCTTCTAACCCTGGAACCTCCTTCTAAGCCTTGGAACTCCTTCTAAACCCTAGAACCTCTTCTACACCTTGGAACCTCTTCTAAACCCTAGAACCTCCTCCTAACCCTTAAACTCCTCCTAAACCCTACAACCCCCAATGAAGGCAAAAGCCTTCATTTCCTCAACCATGATGATTCACGTTCCCTTTACACATGCATGCACTATGTCTGCTTACCACACTTAAGCCTACGTCTCTCATCGGAATGTGACTCGAGGTCCTAAGCTACACGTATACTACAATCGATAACTCTAATATATCTGTAGGTGACAAAAAGCCTCGGAACCCTGCATACTGAGAATATCCAGCTCTTCCTACGAATGCCGCAGGAAAGAGCCAACACCAACTTTCGAGCCAATCGTTCACCATCCTCGGCATCGATTAAGGGCTAAGGCTCTTAGACCTCCAGGGGAGCAGCTCTACGGGGACCGGCTTCGACACCAAAAGCAAGGAGAAGTCCTTGCCCTCCATTGGGTCAAGGGGGAGCAGCCCTTTTGACATAACCATAGGATCCAACCAAGGGGAGCAGCCCATGGTATGAATGGATCCCCCAACCATGGTCCTTGAAGGGATCAAATTCAAACGGGCAAGTTTGAATTGATTGGCCCTTACAAGTGGCTGTTCGGGAAAAGGACTAAAGGAGGAAAGGCTGTTAAAGAGAGGCGGCTGATCGTTTGGAGCTAGAGGGCTAGTTCCCTCCATTTTTCTCACTCAATCAAAGAGGGATTCAACTCCACTGAGACCTGACAAGGAAGAGCAGCTGGGAGAGGAGAGACTGAGAGTTGTGAGCTCCAGGAAGAGACCCTGAGAGAGTGTGACTTTCTACTACATCTGACAGATGCTCTCTTTGTAATCTTGACCCTGTGAGGCATTTTGCCCATTGGGTCCTATTCCTTTTGATGAATAAAAACTACTCTACCTCCTGCTGTCCATCGGTGTATTGAGTTTCTGAGGTTAATCGTAACTGTGGACGTTCTATGTTCTCTCCCCCCCTTTAAACTCGTTTTTGGTACACAGGTTGTTTCGTGGGCTCTCCTCAGATCTAGAGCTCCCTCATGGATTGAGGAAGGAGCTCCTTGATCGGCAGCTCGATTGGTTCAAGGTGGAAGAAGCTTGGTGTGCTGAAGTTCTGACCCATGAGCTCTTCTCATCGATGCAGAGAGCTGTGTGCTCTAAACTCCAAACCGTTCGACCCCAACTTTTGTGGAGGTCTAAAGACCCCTCTTGGTAGCTATTGTGTAAAGACATAGAGTCTACTTCGCCCAAACGAGGGAGAACAGACCCCCTGAGATCACACATTGACGGAAGCTTCCTGACGGAACCTGCAGTCCATCGAAGCTTAGCTAGCAAAGCTTTGTGGCAAAGATTTAATGCTCTATGCCTCAAGACCTTTGGAGCAGAAGGTCGCCCCGCCGTCATGATCCTAGGGCCGGGCTCACGATAATAGCATTGCAGCAAAATAGGAGATCGGAGCCGACGGAACTCTAGCCGATTGACGGAAAGTATCGACGGAAGATGACGCAAAGGTCGAGGACCTTCCTCAAGGCCGATTACCGGAACCATTACCTACCAAACCTCTTCTACGAGTTCCCCTCCACCCACAGAAGCAGTGCAACTCTATAGCTCCGCATCTCGACGTGTGCATGGGAGAAGGAAGGTCGTCGAAGCTCCGAGGCCCGTGAGCGAGCTTATAAGCTTATGGGTAGAAGCAAGTCTCAAGCAAGGTCACGGCCCTAGTGGTTAGTTGGGCCATGAGGTATTCAAAGTTACAGCGTAGAGGTCGGGGGTTCAATACTCGAGAGCGGAGCCAGGGCGTGAGTCGACGAGGGGGCCGACTCTCTTTTGCTTCTCCAACGAGAAAACGTCATAAGTTAGTGGTACCTCTTGGTTACACTAACCAAGAGTTAGCCGACGGTTGGTGCTTCACTGTGAGACAGCGTAGAGGTTGGGGGTTCAATACCCAAGAGTGGAGCCAGGGTGCGAGTCGACGAGGGGCCGACCCTCTTTTGCTTCTCCAACGAGAAAACGTCATAGATTAGTGGTACCTCTTGGTTACACTAACCAAGAGTTAGCCCGACGGTTGGAGCTTCGCGTGTGACTCAGGAGGTTGTGGGTTCGATTCCTAGCACTACTATGCGCAGTTCATTTTGGGAGCACCCGCGATCGGGAAAGACACAATATATGTTAGGGGCTCGTCTTGGTTACACTAACCAAGACTAGAGCCCTTGGCTAGCCTAGCATTGGGCTTTGCGTGTACTTAGCAAGAGATCCTGAGTTTGATTCTCGGTGCGGTTAGGCACTTTGCTTTTGAAAATCCACAGTTCGCTATTTTTGGAGGCACCGCCATCTATTTTTGGCCGTTCTACCAGTTTAGTCCCAGCTAGCCAAGTTTAGTCATAACTAGCCAGATTTGGGGGTTTCAAAATCTAACTTCACGAGCATGTTTCCTCGCGTGTCTTGAGTCTCTTGAGAAGAAAGGCAGGTATTCCTTTTGGTACACGGTGCTCCGGCAAGCTTTAGAGGACGGAGAGCTTCTTCATAGCTCATAGCTCACGGAAGGAGTTCCAGTCCATTCTTCTAAGCGTTTGATGGTCAAGGAACCTTTGTGAAGGTGAAGTACATTCGGTGAGGTGGAGTTCCACTCAGCAGCTCATCCAAAACTAAGTCAAGGTGATCTTTGGATCCCGGTAGGGGACCAACCCGGGGAGCCCGGAGCAAAGGAAAAAGAGGAAAATTTTTTGTGAGAACTTTTCCCTCATGACAGTGGTATCAGAGCCGAAAGAACTGAGCAGAGTCAGTTCACCCAAAGTTTCAGCTTGATCAGTTTGGGGAGTCAAGTGAGTTGACAATTTTTTCCCACAGTCTGTGTTTTCTCAAATAGACAGTCCAGCCAGTTGGAGACCATCTTGTCAGTCATGGGTGACTCAAATGAGGTCAATGGTGCTGAACCAAGCAATACCAGGAGTCGGACCAAGATCAAGTTCCGGGAACATGATGCAAGGCTTGAGGCCATAGAGCTTACTCTCATTGAGTTGCAGAACAGCCAGGGGTTGTTATAGCAGCAACTTTCAGAAGCACAAATCGAGCTTGCTCATGTGATGAGCAAGCTAATCAAAGATGATGGGATCGGACCATCTGGAAGGCATTGGGTCAAGCTCAAGGAGCCCGAACCCTACAAGGGCGCACGAGAGGTAAAGATATTGGAGAACTTCATCTACGACATGCAACAATACCTTGCCCTTGCCAAGATAGTCAAGCCCCAAGAGCAAGTACTTCATGCCTCAACCTACTTGGTGGACGATGCAAAGCTATGGTGGAGGAATTATAAGGAGGATGAGAGGACCAACCGCAACACCTACACCATTTCCTCATGGGAGGAGCTCTCACAAAGGCTGAGGCTGCAATTTCTGCCCTCTGACATTGAATGGAAAGCTCGCGATGCCTTGAATAGTCTCAAACACACCGAGACTTTGAGGGAGTTCATCAAGGCTCACTCCTCCCTTATGCTTCAGATCAAGGAGATGAGTGAGGCTGATCTCAGTTGTACTATTTTATCAAAAGGCTAAGGCCTTGGGCACATGATGAGCTCATGAGGGAGCATGTCAAAACAGTGGCTGAAGCCTACGAGGTGGCTGACCGCCTTACCGATTGGCAAGAGAAGAATCAGGGTGGTGAGAGACAACAAGACCAAGCCAAGTGGACAAGGGATCCCTCCATTCAAGAAGAAGAAATTCAAGAGATTTGGCTCAAAGAATAAGAAGAAAGACCGTCCGATGGGAGACGTTTCAGATGAGTAGGCCAAACCCAAGTTTACTACAGCTCAGAAAGGCAAAGTCAAAGTGAACACTACTCAGCCCAAGAGCAGTGTGGGATCGGTGAAGGCTTCATTGAGTCTTTCAGCCCCAAAGGGAAGAGGATGCTACATTTGCACGGGAGCACACTTTACTTAGGACTGCCCTATGAGACAATCATTGCATACCATCTAGGAAATAGAGAATGAGTAGCCCACTCAGACCATGACACCCCTCCAGCTTCTAGGAGCAATGAGTGAGGACAAGGTAGCCTCCGATTTACTGTTTATTACTGCAACAGTAAATGGACACCTAGTACGGGCTATGGTGGACAGTGGGGCCAGCCACAACTTCATCACTCCCATGAAGGAAAAGGAGATCGGGCTGAATGCAGAAATCAGCAAGGGAAAAGTCATGAAGACAGTGAACACCCCGGGCCAAGTAGTGGCAAAGGTGGCAAAGGGGGTAAGTGTGCAAGTAGGAGGCTGTTCCAACAGATCTGGATTTTCAATAGTCTAAATGGATGACTTCGAGATCGTGTTTAGGCAAACGTGGCTGAGAGCAAATAGAGTACTCATCAATAGCCATGGTGAGCAGTTAGTTTTTTGCAAAGAAGGAGGTTGGGAGATGGTAAAAGCTTCCAAGCAAAAGGGAGGCCCTTTACCCCAACTCCTCTTAGCCATGCAGTTAAAGAAAGCAGTAAGGAATGGGAATCAAGCCTACCTAGTGGTCATCAAGGAGCATGAGGAGGACTCCGTTTTAGCCAAAAGACATGTACCACATGATGAGGTTCAGGCCTTGCTGATAGACTATGCAGACATCCCACCCAAGAAGCTTCCAAGGGAGCTTCCTCCAAAGCGGGAGATTGATCATAGGATAAAAGTGTACCCTGATTCAAATCCTCCAGCCAAGGCACCCTACCGTTTGTCTCAAGATGAGAACAAGGAGCTAAAAGCTCAATTGCAAGAGTTACTCGAGGCAGGATTTATCCAGCCCTCAATGTCTCCATATGGAGCCCCCGTTCTCTTTGTCAAAAAGAAGGAAGGAGACTTGCGTCTTTGTGTGGACTACCGGGCTCTCAACAAGGTTACTGTTAAGAATCGGTACCCCCTTCCCAACATGAGAGAGTTATTTGATTCTCTGGTGCATGCTCGGTACTTCACGAAGATAGATCTAAGGTCCGGGTATCATCAAATCAAAATTTCTGAGGATGATGTGGAAAAGACAATTATGAGGACCAAGTATGGCTCATATGATTGGAAGGTGTTGACTTTTGGGTTAACCAATGCCCTGGCAACCTTTTCAGCACTCATGAATGGTATTTTTCATGACCTACTAGATGAGTGTGTAGTCGTTTATTTAGATGATATCCTCATCTATTCCAAGACTTTAAAGGAGCACATCAAGCACTTGAGGGAGGTGTTTGACAGGCTGAGAACAAATCGACTATTCTTGAAGGAAAGCAAGTGTGATTTTGCAAGGGAAACAGTCCATTTTCTAGGTTTCAAGGTGAGCCAAGGGAAGCTCATGATGGACGAGAGTAAGGTGAAAGCCATAGTGGAGTGGCCTACCCCAAGGAGTGTTCATGATGTATGGGCATTCAATGGGCTAGCCTCTTTCTATAGGACATTCATTGACATGTACAGTGAAATCACAGCCCCTCTTACCAATCTTACACGAAAAGATACATCGTGGAAGTGGGGTCCTAAGCATGAGAATGCTTTTTAGAAACTAAAGGAGGCTGTGAGCAGTCAGCCAGTCCTAGCACTGCCTAATTTTGAGAAGCCCTTTGAAGTGCAGACAGATGCCTCAGATTTTGCCATAGGAGGTGTCCTCTTACAAGACGGGCATCCTATAGCCTTCGAGAGTTGGAAGCTGATTGATAGGGAGACCCATTACCCTACTCATGACAAGGAGATGACCACGGTGGTGCATTGCTTAAGGACTTGGAAGAATTATCTCTTGGGCAACCACTTCTCTATTTTTATAGATAATGTCACTACATCTATTTTGTGACACAGCCCAAGTTGTCTCCCAAGCAAACAAAGTGGCAAGATTTTCTAGCCAACTTCGACTTCGAGATCAAGTACAAGCCTGGCAAAGAGAATGTAGTGGCAGATGCCCTCTCTCGAATCCCCTACTTGGCTGCAGTCCAAATTCTGCATGGGTCAATAGTTTTGGAAGAGATCAAAACAAGGTATGGGGAGGATGAATTTGCCAAGAAGATACTTGGGACTGAAGCAAATCTGCCAATAACACCAATTTTGCAGGTTCCCTTGATGAATCCAAATGTTGCAAGATTGAAGTGCAAGTTTGTAGAGTTTAAGGGATGCAAAAAGGATGATCCGGATAGCCATGTGGCACAATTCGAAACACGATGGCAAGCCAGTGGTTTTGATGCAGTGTTTGGTGATGTAAAAAAACTGCAACAGTTTGCAGGTACTTTGGTAGGAAAAGCCATGAGTTGGTTCATATGGTGTGGGCCATTTCCCTAATTACATAGAGATGAGGGCGGCTTTTTCGGACCGTTTTTGGAAGTAAAAGACCCCAAATGATATAAGGAAAAAACTAAGAGAATTGAGACAAAAGAACTGCTAGTGGAGGATTATGCGTAGAAGTTTTGCAACCTCAATGCAAGATTACATGTGGATGAAAGACCCACAATGGAGACCCTGGCATAAAATACATGCATACTTCTGCTCTAGATAGTAGCATGGTTGGATTACCCAATGAATCATGGGATCCACAACTCCATTCACTATTCCCAAGGGTTTAGCCCATGAATCATCACCAAGGCATATGTTGAAATTAGCCTTTTGCATTGATGGGAGACTCCATTCATCGTACAGCTCCTTTGATAGGACATTTACACCTGCTCCACCATCCACTATGGCTTGGACTTCATTATATGCCTTGTGGATCAAAGGCACAGTAATGTTTCGTATGTCATCTCTCTCACCCATTCGCACAGGGATATCTTCAATGTAGTCCATAGGTGGAGGGGGATTTGCGAGTTCAATCCAGCCTTTGAAACTCTCCCAGAGATTAGGACAATTCCATAGGAGGATTCCGATGGGAATTGACATAGGGCAACTTAGGATGCTAGAGAGTGTGGCTCCTTCAAGTTGACGTGGAATTGACATAGGGAAACTTAAGATGCTAGAGAGTGCGGCTCCTTCAATTTGACGTGGTGCTACATTATGTCGCTCGAGTACAGTATCAATACTTTGTGGGGCCAAGTCATGGATTAGATCTTGAGCTCGTTTCTCAGCCTCAAATTGAGCTTGTTTCTCAATCTCAAATTGAGCTTATTCCTTTTGTACCCATTGTTGAAGTGCTTGAAAATGAGCCTTCTCCACTTTTGCATTGCGTATGGAGCTTCTTTTATTTGAGGCTTGGAAGCTGATGTGGATGAGCTTGGCTGCTCATTGCTTGGTGGAGGTGGAGGCACTTGTGCTTTCTTTTTAAGAAGTCGCTTTGGTTGGATTGGAATATGTTAGGGTCCTTGGTGGCCTCTTTCTGCTGGTGTGTAATTACATTCACAGGTTGTGATATTATGCTTGCTGGCCCCAGACTTTGATGGTCCACCCCAATGATGCCAATTGGGACATCAGGCTTAACCTTTGTTTGTTGTGGGACCTTATTTTTCATGGGACAATCTGTACAGGCATGTCCTATGCCACAATCTCTACAGAGTGGTTGGAAAGTAGCGGGCCTACCACGATGAGGGCATTCTGTGATCTAGTGATTTTCTCCACAACTGTAGCACTTGATTGGTGCTTCATATGTGTTGGGATGTACTTGATTTGCATAGACTAGTATTAGTCCCTCTGTGCCTTCTACATAGTACACTGGGTACTGTGCTTCATACTCAAATGGCGAGTCTACGTTGTTAGCTTATAACTGATGTATCGGAACTACCTGAGGAGCTAGATTTGGCGCTCTTGGATATTGTGGTGGATTTGGATTCTTGAGTAATTGTGGGACTTGTGTCCGAACAGGAACAAGATTTAGCCTTGGAGATGGGGGCCTGTACACTGGTTGCTAGTTGCATGTACACTGGCATGGGTGCCTCTTGGTATTATTGAGGTCGAGGCGAATTGTAGCGCATGTTGGAGATGCAACTACTTTCATCGTGGCCGTTGACGACACAAATATGGCACCACAACCTTGGCGGTAGATTTACTTGTGTAGTGATCCTAGCTCTTAGGTCCGGGCACTCATTTGTTGTATGATTGGCCATGCAGTGTGGGCACTAGACATTTTCTCGCCGTGGATAAGTCTGAGGTGGTGGGTGAGACAAGTGAAGCTTTTGTTCCATGGCCTGCATCATGTCTTCTTTCAGCTTCATGGTCATGGCCTCTCGGCGATCTTCATTCGATGTTTCAACAGTGGACTTGGATTTGCCCTTTTTAGAGTGCTTATCCCATGCACTGGATCTTCCATCATCACTGCTGTTATCGGATTCGGTCATGCCATCCTCGATGTCAATGGCTGCCACATGAGCAGCACTGAATGTTTCATAGCTTCTAATCTTTTTCATATCCTTGCAGATTTTCTTTCTTAGTCCTACAATGAACCAGGCCGTGAGGTACTTTGCATCAGGGCATGGGTCGCATTTGGTAATTAATCTTTTCATCTTGCCCAGATATGTGCATACATCTTCTTGACGGCCTTATTGGATCTTGCTTAGTTAGAGAGCGGGATTATCTTGTAGCCTCTCCGCTCTTCCACTAGGAGGTCTAGGTACCATTCAAATGCTTCATTGGTTAAGGCCATGGGAAACCAGGCCACCTTGGTTTCATTGGATCCGCTCGGCATGCAGCATCAAAATGCTGGAGGAAGCGGGCTGGATCTCCCGTACCATTATCTATGGGAAGTTCCAATTTTCCCAGGGGGTGCCTGCCTTGATTGTTATTATTTCTACAATTAAAGAAATTGTTAGCCTCCGCATCGAGGTCAATATCCCCATCATCGTCGTGACGGCATCCAGTCATGTTGTGGCATGGAGGGGTTAAAGGGATTTCTTGAATTTATGTAGGGGAATCTGTGAAGAGAGTGGGAGGGACGTAAGGAGTCTCACTTGCAGCTTTCTCACATACACAATGGGGGAATACACACAAAGATGGAGGCTAAAAACAGTTTTCCTCTTCTTAGTTGTGAAAGCCAAAAAACTCTCTCTCTTACAAAAAGGAATAGATGAACCCTATATGTGGGTCTCAAGCCAAACTCAACTAACCTAGGTGGCATACTAATTGAGCCACTAACTAGAGTACATAAAGATAGCCGTCATCCAGCTATTATTCATGGGCGGTGTACCAATTGCATCTGCAGCTAACAAGTCGGTGACATAAGTGCATAATGGTCACCCTAGCATATCACGAGTGGCAGCTCGATATAATGGTTGTCTTGTTGTCAATTTTGAGTTTGCTCTCCCTATTCACTCTCCCTCCCATTTCAATTAATTAATTCACTCGCTCTCCCTCCCTATGTTAATTAACCTAAGCTAATTCAATTAATTCACCGCATCCACCTTGCCCCCTTTGCCTCTCCATTGCTGCTCTCCCCCTGGCTCTCCTCCCTTGCCTCTATCACTTTGCTCACTCTCCTCTCCCTTAGTCCCCCTTCCTCGCCTCTCTCTCTCCGCTCCCTTCAGCACACCTCCCCCCTCCCTCCTCTCCCTGCTCCTCCTCTCACTCCTCTCCCTTCTCCCTCTCCTCTCCCTCTCCCGCTTCTTCTCCTCTCCCTTCTCCTCTCCCGCTTCTTCTCCTCTCCCTTCTTCCTCCCACTCCTCTCCCTACTCCCTCTTGTCTCTTTCAGCTACTCGCCTCCCCCCCACCCACCACTGTTCCTCCCCCTTTCTATATAGGCGCTCGGACCTAAGCCATTGTCGATTACTCTGTTGCTTCATAGCACTCTTTGGTTCAATTTGTTTGCACTGATGGAGGTGGGGGAAGGAAGTTTGTGACCAATAACTAACACTTGCTATCATTTTGGCAATGAATAGTTTAGTGCCATGTTAGAGAAGGAAAAGGCTTTCATGCCATTTTGTAAGGCAATCCTACCATTTTAATTGGGTTGCGCCAGGTGGTCTTTAATGCCATTTTGTAAGGCAATCCTACCATTTTAATTGGGTTGCGCTAGGTGGTCTTTAATGCCATTTTAAACTTTTAAAGCCCTTGTCTTTGGTTTTGTCATTAACTAAGAGTTATTAAGAATAACTTATATTATGATTTTGCATTTGGTGTGTTATCAACTGGTTTTGTATTGGCTCTTTTTGTCACAAATTTTTTTGGAATGTTGTCATTTTCATATGTGTGTAGCATGGATGTGTTGGCTTTTAGGATCTTTCACAAAAACTCCCTTTTATTCTTCCTAGAGTTTTTGGTTCGTTTTTTTGCCAAGAAACCATTTGTAATTTTGTAGTTGTTCCATTTCTTTTATGTTGTAACTCATCAAGAACTCCCTTTTATTTTCCCATGAGTTTTTGTTTTATTTTTTGCTAAGAAACCGTGAGTAGTTTTGTAGTTGTTTATGGTGTAACTCATTACTGGCTTGTATGAGAGATAGTGTAAGTTTGCACATGAGAAAATTAAAAACACCTCTAGCCAGGTGTTAGGGCACTAAAGGGTAGCTAGGCTTGATTTTTGTGCCCACCAATATATATTGGTTTTAGTGAAAAGGTGCATGTAGCTTTATTGGAGTTATGAGAGATGAATGAGCACTTTGAAGCCTTTTCCCACCTACTGATATGTTATGTTAGTTAACCACTTAAGTTACATTAAAGTTAACCTTAACAACACAATTTCATTTCCAAAGGTATTAATTATTTTAGGCATAAAGTGGTCCTAAGAAGATATTTTAGATCTTTTTCACATAAAGTTTACATTGATCTTGACCCTTAAAAATACCTTACGTGAAGTAGCATTCAGCCTAAGTTAAACCCTTGTTTTATATTTCAACTTGTAATTCTTCACAAAAGGGCCTTAAAGTACCTATTTCCTAGGGGTTTAATTTTCAAGCGTGTTAAAGAGATTCAACATAATTGGAAATAGAGTAGCAACTCATGTTCAAACAGTCAGTCAAAAGAGAAACCAAATCCAATCGACCTGGGGCTGGTTGGCGATCTTGAAAGGAGAACGCCATGCGCCACCGCCACCGCCACCGCCACCATCACCACCACCACATCGTGCGATAAAACGCAACTCGAGCGACGATGGAAGCTCCATGGGCAACCGGCACTGTGCGTTCACGTTGTATTATAATGAGGAGCGATAAATTGTTAAAAACACAACGACCGGTGTGGCACCCAATCATTAGGACGGCGAACATCTCGACAGGGCGGGGGTGGCAGGTCTGCGGGAGGTTATATGAGAGGTACAAGCGGGGCGGTAACGGAGGTAAATCGAGATACGACAAAGGGTAATAATAAAAAGAGGGAGAGAGAGGAGTGTGGGTTGGCGAAGGCCAGAGGGGGGGGGGGAGACTCGAGAGGCGAGCATGTGGGATGACAAAGTGTCGGGAATGGGGCCGATGGGCTTTTAGAAATTAACACTTAGCAGTTGAGGATATAGAAATCGAGAAATTGGCGGTTGATGAGGAAACAGCAGCTGAGCGATTGACTGGCCATCGGACGTCGTGAGGCGTGCAAGGAAAGCGGACTGTGTGGAGTGTTTATAAAGCACAACAAGTGGTTGGCAAATCGCGGTCGAGGCGCACAAAAAGGGCTCTTTTCATGTGTGCAAAGCGAGGTCACATGGACGATAGATAGATAGATCACGGGCGGGGGGGGGGGCCTATATAGATGCGGGGGAAAGGGCGCTAAAGCGCGAATCTATATATCGTGCTGGGGCTGACAAGGGGGCCCGGCGGACCGAAGGGGTCTGAAAAAGGAGGGAGTCGTTGCGTGGGAGTGGGGGCCAGCAAGAAAACCCCCCCCCCCAGCAAGCGGACACTACAATTCAGCCATCACATCGTCAAAGTACCCCTGACAGATAACTATGGTTAATGCGAATAGTAGAGATAGCGAGTCCCGATATTACTTCCTGACATGGTGCCGATGCTTCTGTTCTCTAGTAGCAGCTAAATGTAGCGAGGACCGTCTGATAGAAGCGATGTGGGCCGTGCAATTTTTATTCGCTAGTTGCTTCAGAAGGCGCTCTACTTTTCCAACTAAAAACGCCGCTACCAATGGCGGGATGTGAAGATCTTCCTAGTACTCCGCCATGATAGCCACCATCATCTTCCTAAGGCCTTGTCTATATTATCTGCGCATTCTCCTCTTGAACCACCGACCGCCATAGCCAAACCTCCAACGCTCCAACGAGCCATCTCCCCTGCCGTTGCATCGTCCTTCCTTCCAACCTGCAAAAGATCAGCTCTCCCTCTCCATCACTCCATCTCCCAGCTACAGTTCGTCCCAGCTCTACCTCCTTCGCCTCCCTCCCTCTCCCCCTCGCTCCTTCCCCCCCCTTGCCTGCATGGCGCTGCTCCCCCTCCTCCTCCTCCCCCCACAACAATGGTGCGCTAATCCCTCCCCTCCTCTTTCTTGTTTTCTTGCTCTTTCTTTCCTTCCGTTCCCCTACTGTTCGAAGAACCGTAGCCCTCCTTCACCCCCCCCCCCTCGATCCACCTTCTTTTGCCTCCTTCTTCAACGATTTCACCATTTCTTCCCCCAGCATCGCTCCATCCTTCCCTTGTCGCACTTGCATTGCTTCTTTCCGATTCGCTTATTTCAACCATAGCTTTCGATCGAGCTCCGAAGCAAGCACTCGTTTAGCTGATCCACTGTGGTTCCACCTTTGCACCCTCATGCTAAGGCCTGTTACGTACGACATTGTTGTGCTTTCATTTCACAACTGACTCAAATTCACCAGTAATGGTGGTTTTATCTGTTGATCATCCGGCATCAAACGTCCGCTTATGGTCCTCTGCTTACTAATCTAGTCGACAGATAATGAACAGTCGCCGATTCTGGCTCTCGTTTGTCGCCTGAATTCAACAAAGTCATTTCTCTCATTCTTCCCAGCTTCAAGTTCTCTTACATTCTGTCTGAAGCTCTTGATCTCAGTTTTCCAATACGCTATGTTCTCGCTCCCTACATCTTCACTTTCGGAAAGCCGTGAGCTTACCTTTATCTTGTCTTCAAATTTTCTCTACGAAGGCCTTGACTGTTGATCCCTTTCTTAGCTTGCTTCAAATTTTGATTGGCGAATGATGGAACTGGCGGAGATCCTACCCCGTCTCCTCTGCTTCCAAGACGAAAACCAAAATCGCTCCCCCCTTTGTTCGTGTGCTACATAAACTGATGGGGAGTTGGTTCCATTGCTGTTCCGCAGGTTCTGAAACTTCAATTCCAGCTAAACAAATTAGCATGGGTAAGAAAGGAAATTGGTTTTCAGCCGTTAAGAATGCATTTAGATCGAGCTCTAAGGACTCTGCACGGACCAAGGAGAATGTTCCGGTCAAAATTGCCAACCAAGAAGAGGAAGAGGTCAAAATTGAGAAGGTGACGGGGTCATTCTTTAGCCATAATGTCTGTCGTTCTTTTTGAAGAGATCATATTACTCTTGCTCAAGAGCAATTAGCTTTTAAGTTCAAGAGTGATTTTTTGGCTAGGCTGCAAATTATGCACAAGCCTCGACCGTGTGGAACTCGGCTGCTATTCTAGAATCTAACTGTTGATATGAATTGCACTTGAATTCCTAGAAAAAACGTTCTAAGGAGAAGCGCAGATGGAGCTTTGGGAAATCTGTTCATCTAGATTCCACGATCGAAGGCCCACAATCAGTCAAGCAGACCGCGATCCTCTCCGAGAAAAATTTCAGTCAGGCTGAAGAAGAGCAAAACAAGCATGCCCTTGCCGTGGCTGCTGCAACAGCAGTAGCAGCAGAAGCTGCCGTCGCAGCGGCGCATGCTGCGGCTGAAGTTGTACGGCTCACTGGAGCAGCACGCCCATCATCTTTCGGTAGCTTAAGCCGAGAAGATTGGGCAGCTATGAAGATACAAACGGCCTTTCGAGGATATCTCGTATGTCCAGTGCATCTCGACAGAGATCCCTTTTGTGCATTGTGATTGCAACTGCCATTTGAAAAGTAGATAAAATGGGTTACGTTTGATGCGATTAGACTGGATCTGATGAATGCTTTGCTTCTTGCTCTCCTGCTATGTGAAGGCTCGACGAGCTTTGCGCGCACTGAGGGGTCTAGTGAGGCTCCAGGCTTTGGTTCGAGGGCACACAGTGCGACGGCAGGCAACATTGACTCTGCGCTGCATGCAAGCACTTGTGAGAGTACAAGCACGTGTCCGAGCAAGGCGTGTTCGTATGTCGGAGGAGGGCCAAGCGGTTCAGCGACAGCTTTGGCAGAGACGGCAGCAGGAGATCCTCGCACAGAAAGACGACGTAAGTCTTTCAATGGAGTCTGAGGTTAAGAAATTCGCATCTTAAATCCTTTAAGTCAGGACTCAAATCACAAGGATCCCTGTCTCCGATGCAGTTGGGTGACCAAGACCAGGGAGTTTGGGACGACAGTTTTCAATCCATGGAGGAAATTGAAGCCAAAAAGCTCGGCAAGCAGGAAGCTGCGTTGAAACGGGAAAGAGCCTTGGCGTATGCGTTTTCCCATCAGGTGCTGTTAAACATTATCCTTGTACTCTGATGATTCAGTAGTGAAGGTTGAAACCACATTTCTAATCTTTCGTGCTTGTCTGTTCAGCTATGGAGATCCGCTCCAAGGCAATCTTCTTCGATGTTCATCGATGGTGAACCTGATAAACCTCATTGGGGTTGGAGTTGGCTTGAGCGTTGGATGGCTGCGAGGCCTTGGGAGCCTCGGCTTTTCGAAAAGGATGCGTCTGAAGTGAGCACAGAGGGCCTGAAATTGAAGAACATAGGCATAGACTCAGGAACACCAGTTAGCAATTCTACTCCAAAGAGCCGCATACAGACCAAAGTTATTTCTACAGTTCAACAACAGAAGGCCTCAATGCAGTTACCCATGACTCCTCCTCTCAGGAAGCCTTCGGCAGTACTCGTCCGGTCAGCCAGTCCTCGCAGTATCAAAATTGCTGAGGAGGAAGGGAGTTATGTTTCAACCGCTCGAAGCACTCCCAGTATGTACTCTCTCGGTCCAAGATTCATAAACATGAGGAATAGCATAGCCGGTTCTTCCATCAGAGATGATGACAGCCTAGTGAGCTCGCCTGCTGTTCCAAACTACATGACTGCTACTCAATCTGCCAGAGCCAAAGCACGATCTCTCAGTAATCCTAAACAAAGGCCTGGTACGCCTGAGAAGGAGCATTTGTCATCGGCCAAAAAGAGGCTATCCTTCCCCATCACTGAGGCTTCTACTGGTAGTGCACTCAGTACTCCCAAACACTCAAGACCCCTGGCATTGACACAGAGGAGCCCAAGTGTGAAGGGTTTTCCAGGACCCATTAGTATAGAACGATCTACAGCTTCTGTGAGAGAGAGCAACGGAGAAACTCCTCATAGCCTCATTGGCGATGCCAAGGATTAGAACCTATACACACTTCCCTATATAGTTTTCCAGAGAGAGTTGGGGGCTTGTAGTCTCACTGTATTGTACAAGGAGTTGAAGCACCATAACTACTAGCAATCCATAGCTCAGCCACCAGAGAGAGCTTTTTCGGGCTCATGGCTCTGGGATCAAAGAAACGTTGCATTCTATCTGGCTGCATACGAGATTTATCTTTCAAGGGGATGTATTAGATTTACATTCAGATGCACCACTACTTCCTCACGGGAATTGCACAAGTTTGATGCAGGTTTAGGTGGATTTCGAGCAATGAAATGTACTTTGCCAAGGATGGTGATATTTCCATTTGGTTATTTTAAACCAAGGTAGACTGTCGCATCCACAGAATGGATTCGTATGGTTCCATCTTTTTAGTAAATACCAATTGCACTATCCAAAATTCTTCCCACGGCTTGAAGACGGACAACAGTTCGAATTTATAAGTTGCTTTTCGAGCTCTAGCAAGTATAATATTCTTTGAGAAGTGCCATCGAGTAACGTCTGATATATTTAAAATAAATAGTGTACAAACGAAAGCGATTTGGAGCTACACTATTATTGGAAAGCAGAGCTTAGAAGTCTAAAACTATGTGAGAGGGGGAGAGAGAGATATATTTAAAATAAATAGTGTACAAAAGAAAGCGATTTGGAGCTACATTATTATTGGAAAGCACTATAGAGCTTAGAAGTCTAAAACTATGTGACAGGGAGAGAGAGAGAGAGAGAGAGAGAGAGAGAGAGAGAGAGCTTTGTACAAAAGAATGTGATATGGAGGTTTGGGAATTTCCCAAAACCTCTAAATCGCATACTTTTGTACCTCCAATCGGTTTAGAGAGAGAGAGAGAGAACCTCGCAGGGTGGCAGTCGGGAGCAGGGTAAAAATAAGGAGAGAATAAGATTATGACAGTGTAGGTCAATGGGCGAATCTTTCCCCATATAGAGTTATAAATATTAGCCCTACTACCACTTTTAGGGCAAATTTATCAAATTTGAGGCTCTAAAAATTAGCCCACCTTTATTTTTGGGCTAATTTATCAAATTTAAAGCTCTAAATATTAACCCAACTAACTTGGGAACGCCTCTAAATTAGCCCTTGGGCTAAAATTCGCCCCTAATTTTTTCCCTGGTCAGGAGAAGAAGCACGAATGTCGACAACGAGGTAAATCGTGTGGTTGATCTGCTGTCGAGATGGGAGGCGTATGATTAGATTAGATATGGTCACGAAGGGAGCGTTGATAACTAGGAGAAGACAGAACGTTAGTGCTTTAAAAGTGCCAAAATAGCTATTTTTAGGGGTTTATCCTCGGTGTTGTTGTGCCAAATCAATGTCATAATAGCCCGTACGTGGGGACACAATGGGTAGGTGGGTTTGCACATGTGACTTTATCCCTCATAAATGCATCGAGCTTGGTTCCATTTTGAAAGCTTTTGGGTTAACGTTTGCCTTTGATTCTTCATTGTTTCCTTTGATACTTCAATAAAGGATTTCTTGCTCGCCCTTGACTTTATCCTTGAACATATAGCAAGATTGATATGCGCTGGTGCAGGTGTGGCATCCGTCTCTCTCTCTCTCTCTCCCCCTCTCTCTTCCCTTGGCACATATTTGTAGGATGTATAATGATTTCCAATCAATGTGTACAAAGAAAGTGATTTGGAGGTTTGGGGATTACCCAAACCTCCAAATCGCTTTCTTTTGACTCCTAAATCACGAATGCAAAACTTCTAAATCTAGCTCGTCTTGTCATCACTCTTGGTGACCCCCACTACGACGTGCATCCATTGTTGACGTTTCCTACACACCATTCGCCTCCTCCCTTCATGCTTGCCAACCCCCATTGCAAGGTGCTCTCTCTCTCTCTCTCTCTCTCTCTCTCTCTCTCTCTCTCTTTCACTCACTCTCTCTCTCTCTCTCTCTCTCTCTCTCTCTCTCTCTCTCTCTCTCTATAATGTTTTTCAATAAGGGTGTACAAAAGAAAGCAATTTGGAGGTCTGGGCATTACCCAAACCTCCAAATCGCTTTCTTTTGTACAATTTTATTTTGGCTCTCTCTCTCTCTCTCTCCCCCCCCCCCCCCTCTCTCTCTCTCTCTCTCTCTCTCTCTCTCTCTCTCCCCTAGACGTTGTAGAAGTGTACCAAAGAAAGCAATTTGAAGGTTTGGGTAATCCCCAAACCTCCAAATCGCTTTCCTGTGTACACTTACAATGGTAAAGTGCCTTGAATTCTGTGGAGCTCGTAGAGAGAGAGAGAGAGAGAGAGAGAGAGAGAGAGAGAGAGAGAGAGAGAGAGGGAGAGCACCTCGCAGTGGGGTTTGGCAGGAGTGATGGGACAAAGCAGAGGGTGCATAGGAAACGTCCACAGCAGATGCACGACGCAGTGGGGTCGTCAAGAGTGATGAGAAGATGAGCTATATTTAGAAACTCTATATTCCGTTGTTTCTAAATATAGGTTTGCTCCATCTCCTAAATATAGTTTGGCCTCTCTCTCTCTCTCTCTTTCTCTATGTGTGTGTGTGTGTGTGTGTCTCTCTCTCTCTCTCTCTCTCTCTCTCCCTCTCTCCATACTAGCGTAGAAAAGAAAGGGGAATTTTGGAGAATGGGGGGGGGGGGGGGTAGAGAGAGAGAGGAAAAAATTCCGGATAGAGAGAAAGGGGAAAAGATAGTTTACAAGGGTTTTCAAGGGAAGAAAAGTGATTAGTATGTTCAAGAGGAAAAAAGAGGATAGTAAGTGTGTGTGTATCTTTCTGTTGTCACTGTTTCTCCCAAGTGCAAGTTTTGAGGGTGTTGGCCACCTACAGCCGTGTCGTTGCTCGTTGTAGCATAGGTGTTCACAAGTGTAGCATAGGTCCTTGGGTCGTGTTCCAGTGAGAGTTGTAGGATAAAGTGTGGAAAACATATCTCATGCATGCGTGGGTGAGAAAGAGGGCTCGATCATAACAATTGATGGAGGCTCTTGATGGAATGTAATGTTCAGTCCTTCTTTGATTCCCTGGAATCATCATCTTGAGGGAAGGCCTACTTCATGATGTTGATCTTGAGGGAAGGTGTTGAGAGTTCACGCTCAACATCATGTGATCATGTGTGCATAGCACCATCATGTGATCATATGTCCATAGCACTAACCCAATAGAGTGCTATAAAGGAAAGGGTTAGATGCCCTAACCCTAACCCTAAATGGGTTTGTATATATTCTACATTTTCAACTAAATCTAGTGTATAGTTAGTCATTTGTGGTGTGCTCTCTAGCCGTGCCCTCTCTGCCCATCTCCACTCTTCTCCTCTCCCCTCTTCATATTTGTCATGGTATTAGAGCATGGTTCTCCCTTCCGTTGAGGTGCCATTCTTGTGAGAGTGATTGAGTGATTGAGAGATTGAGAGATCGAGAGTTCTTTCACTTCCGATGAGTGATAGGATTTTCGTCCATTTGAAAATTTTCCATCCATACATTTCATGAGAGACTCATGAGTGATTTCTTTGTGAGGCTTGAGAGTTCTTTGAGAGAGTTTTCGTCGAATTCTACTCATGTTCTATTCTGTTATGAGAGTTCATGCTTTGAGAAGTTTCCGTTTTGAGAGAGAGATATAAGTAGTGTTTGTTAGTATTTTTCGAGAGAGACCTTCCGTGTTTTCTGAGTTTGTAAGGTTCTTTGTGATTCAATCTCTTGTGTGAGAGAGGTTCGTGCACCTTCTACTACTCTAGCTGCAATGCTCCTAAGCACTCCCATAGCGTGCTCCAACGAGCCTCCATCTTTGCGACTCAAGGACGCTCCTCTGCCTTCCTCAAAGGAACAAGCTGCCTAAGCACCTTGGAGTCAAGCAAAGCAACGAGCCGCCTACTTCAAAGAGTCAAGCAGCCCGGATGGCTGAGGGCTACAACACGGCCATAGCCTGCCTTTAGCACCTTCTCAGACATCGCTCCTCCAACGGGCCTATTCCAAACGTCCACAATCGAGCGCAAGTCCTCCGCCCTCTCCAGCTTCAACCGGCGTGCCATAAAGGGGACTGCGAACGATAGGCAAGGCGACCTACCCTGCAATCAACGCAATGACACCTCTAACAGGGCCAATGGACCTACGACCAGCAGCAATAGTTCTTCCAAGGTGACATCTGCTCCAAGCCTCAAAGGCTCTACCATCCTGTATACAACGAAGCCTGCAGCTATCTCGAACGCGGGCACTCCTTTAGCGACCGCAAGCAACTTCCACAAGGGCCTCCACGACAGAACAATAGCTTCTCCATCAACAACACCTTGGCTTCTACGCCCATAGGGCTCAACGGCTCATATGCAGCCTAAACGCTGCTCCTCACAACGTCCATGCACAGCAAAGCACAACGATGCCTTCATCAACCTCTTGATGCAATCTTCATAGATTCTGGCGAATCTTGAAGATTCAGGCTACCAATCCATTGACACATGGTAAGATAAGTCCACCCTTAGACTTGGTCTTAGTCTACCATGTGTCAAATCTTATCTGCCACATCACCCTCGGGCACCACATCATCAGCCTGATCCACAGTGACACATCATCCTTGCTAACTCAGCTACCACGTCATCATCCAGCTGGTCAACTAACACATCATCCTTATCTACCATGATGGTAGCTACATCAGCACTGCCAAGTCAAAGTACACATCAACATTTACATCACCTGCCATGTCATTTTCCACATCACCTGCCATGTCTCCTGTGCCACATCATCTATCACGTCACCTGTGCCAATTCACATGTGCCATGTCATCATTGCCTAGTTAGCTACCACCTCATCAATGCCACGTGGGCGTCTGACCCCCTTGATGACATCATCAAACCTTGGGTTAGTCAGAAAAACCTTGGGGTTAGTCAACCAAACCATGGTTAGGTCAACCTGACCTTGGCTTAGGTCAACCAGTGCCACATCAGCAACACAATCAGCATTAACCTCTGCAGGCACACACAGTGCTCCACGGGCACTTCATGTGACCACTCTTGCCACATCAGCACATTGCTCCATAGGCACACCTCTTGCTAGGCACATCACCATATCATCACTGCATGTGACCCAAAGTGGCACATCATCAACACTCCTTTTGCCCCTCCACCTAGATCAAGTCGTATCTCTTGCTCTAGGAAGAACTTGAGGGCGCTCCAAAAAGGAAAGTCACTCGATTTTTCATGCTCTACGCACTTGTTATATCACGCACACATTTTGGCACAAGTATCACTCACTTTTGAGCTTCATCGACAAATGCACTTCCCACACACACATTAGCCTCTGGTTGGTATAGATCTAGATTAGAGTAGACTAGATCACCATAGAGGGGACACTTTGAATCTCCCCAAGTTGTCAATCTAAGCCATGCCTGAAATTCTTGACTAGTACCTACTCGAAGTCAGTTCATACAATCACATATGGTTTCACATCATCACATTACCTGAAACCTGATGTTCATCAGTTCAATGGGCAAAATTCAGAGTGTTCAGAGGCATCACCGATTGTTCAGTGGGCAGATAGCACATGATTTGATTTCACACACACATGCCATCATTGTAAAGCCTATTTGGCTATTTCATGGCATTATGCACATCATTTCATCCTTGTAAAGCCTCTTGGCTATTCCCGGCATCATTTGCCACAAAGCCTTGTAATTCAGATCAGAATATATATTGTAGTTATATCTTCACAGATAGTTAATATTTCACTTGGCATAGTCAGTGTTTTGTAGTTGATTCATACAGAGATTTTCATGACACTTTGAGTAGACTAGATCACCATAGAGGGGACACTTTGAATCTCCCCAAGTTGTCAATCTAAGCCATGCCTGAAATTCTTGACTAGTACCTACTCGAAGTCAGTTCATACAATCACATATGGTTTCACATCATCACATTACCTAAAACCTGATGTTCATCAGTTCAATGGGCAAAATTCAAGGTGTTCAGAGGCATCACCGATTGTTCAGTGGGCAGATAGCACATGATTTGATTTCACACACACATGCCATCATTGTAAAGCCTATTTGGCTATTTCATGGCATTATGCACATCATTTCATCCTTGTAAAGCCTCTTGGCTATTCCCGGCATCATTTGCCACAAATCCTTGTAATTCAGATCAGAATATATATTGTAGTTATATCTTCACAGATAGTTAATATTTCACTTGGCATAGTCAGTGTTTTGTAGTTGATTCATACAGAGATTTTCATGACACTTTGAGTACATTTCCTGCACCATGTCTACGACTTGCAACCTCAATCTAGAGGCATCTACTAAGCTAGACAACTCCAATTACACTACATGGAAATACCGAATGGAGACCATTCTCATACTTCAGGATAAATGGTAGTATGTTGATGGATCTGCACCTAGACCATTAGACGATCCAACCACTAGTAGCTCTACTCCACCTATTGTCACAACACCAGTAGTAGGATCTACAACGGCATCTACAGCTACACAAACTATTTTTGCACCTGTAGCAGATCCTGCCATTGCCCGAGCTTAGGTAGAATAGGATAAGAAAGACAAGTATGCCTATCATCTGATCAAGAAGAATGTGCAAGATGTCATGCTAGGATAGCTCAACACAGTCAAGACATCCAAAGAAGCATGGGATATGTTCGCAGCTCTCCACAAGTCCAAGAACACATCTAGGATTCTCACACTGAGAAACCAAATCAACAAGAGTTTTCGCAATAGCAGCGAAACCGGTCATGCTTATGTACTTCGGATCAAAGACTACAACAATCAACTTGCAGCAGCAGGAGAGACTATGAACCCCACAGAAATCGTTCAAGTAATCCTGAATGGACTAGAAGAGGGATATAAGAATCTAGTCCAGAGTATTGTCATCCAACACAAATTTCGACACTGGAAGAGCTCCAGTCAGTCCTACTTGGTGAACAACTTAGGATGCAAGCCATTCAAGCACGAAAAGGTCATTCTAATGATCAGGCATTCACAGCTTTAGACAGAAGTAGAGGCAGAGGCAGAGGTAGATCATTAAATCGATGTTTGGAGTGCGAACTTCCCATCCTTTAACTTTCGACGGGAAAGGAGACACAAAAGTAATCATCATTAACAATAAAATCAGCAAAGTCAGAATCATCATCAGCATTATCCTTAGCAACATCAGCATTAGCAAAGAGGAAATCATTCCAACCGAGGAAGATTCCAAGGACGAGGGAATGCATCCACCAATGTGTCAAACATCTAGTGCAACTATGGTCACAAGTTTGGACACTATGAAAGAGATTGCCGCAAGAAGTAGTATGACCAAGGCGGTCAATCCAGCAGTAATCGAGGGAATTTTCGTGAGAGGAAATCATCATAGTGGACATTCTAGTCACAGTCATTTTGCAAATGAACATGGGAATATGTTTCTTGCAAATGAGGAAATGCAGCAAACTGATACAGTGTACATAGATATTGATTTCAGTCCAAAAGAGGATTTCAGCTACTACTATCAAGTGGACCAAGCAAAACAAGATCCTTGGTACATCGATAGTAGTGCATCATCTCACATGACAAATCATTAGGAATGGTTCATAGAAATGAATCCATTAGAAGGTCATAAAAATATCATCTACATAGCAAATAATACATTGAATCCACTTCAAGGGACATGTGTTACCCCTATGAACAATTTCACTGGTATGAAAGGATTAGTGAAAGATGTGCTCTACGTTTCAAAAATCAGCAAGAACCTCTTGTTATTAGTAGGTCAAATGATGGGAACACAACTACCGAGTCATCTTTGACGGAGATGAATGCACTATCAGAGACAAATCTAGAAGATGTCAGCTATAGTAGCAAAAGGTGTCAAGGAAGGATGCTTGTACGAATGCTAGCTACAGTACTAGATAAGCATGCCATGTCAGCTCAATTGCAACAGATGCCACTATCCACAAAATGGAACAAGAGATATGGTCATGTCAAATTTCAAGTACTTGCTAGATCTCAGGAATCAAAATTTGGCAATTGCGATTTCGAAGCTATAGTTTCCTGGAAAAGTTTACGAAGCATGCTGCTTCAGCAAACAAAAGCAAACCAATTTTGGTAGAAGTACCTCTCGTGCACGAGGTATTCTTGATTTGATACATACAAATGTATGGGGTTATGCCCAGACCTGCAGCATCAATGGTTCACTTTACTACTTGACTTTCATCGACAACTACAGTAGATATTGTTGGGTCTACTTTTTGAAAGAGAAATCTGAAGTTGTTTCCAAATTTCAAGAATTCAAAGCCATGGTAGAAAACCAGACAGGCAAAAAGATTAAAGTCATGAAATCCAATAGAGGAGGTGAATACATGTCTTCAGCATTCATGAACTTTTGCAAAAATCACGACATGTGAAGACGATTCACATGTGCAGATACTCCTCAGCAGAATGCAAGAGTTGAAAGGAAGAATGGTACTTTAGCAGATAGTGCTAGACCAATGCTTAGTGAAAAGCATCTTCTGAATCAGTATTGGGGGCAGAAGCCATAGCCACAGCAAACTACTTGCTTAATCGGCTTCCTATCGCACCGATGCAAGGTATGACTCCTTATGAAGCATTCACTAGACACAAGCCACACATTGGGCATCTCCGCATATTTGGTTGCATAGCATATGCCCACATACATGATGATCATCGCAAGAAATTGGATGCAAAGTCATGCAAATGCATCATGGTTGGCTACAGTGAAGAAGGCAAAGCATAGAAGTTATATGATCCCATCAACCACAAGGTCATTATCTCCAGATATGTAATCTTTGATGAGGAATCAAAATGGAAAACCTCAAATACACAGGAGATGGAAGCATCGACTTCACAGTCATCTATAGAACATGTTGATGAAGAAGAGTAAGAATTGCTATAAACACCCCAGGCAGAGCCACAGCAGCTCAAACGGTCTTACTAGGGAAAACAGACCTCTAGCCAAGATTAACACCAACTATGAAGGCAAAACAATTCAGGTTGAAACGACCAACTATGCTCTTATGACTACTATCATGGCTACAGAAGAGCTAGTGTACTTTGAAGATGTAGTAGACAAGCCATAATGGCAAACTGCTATATGAATGAAGAAATGGATGCTTTGTATAAGAATAATACTTGGGAATTATGCGACCTTCCACCAGGAAAGAAGGCAATAGCAAACAAATGGGTATACAAAGTGAAGCACAATCCAGATGGCAGTATACAAAGATACAAAGCCAGACTAGTTGCAAAAGGATTTGCACATCAATATGGTCAAGATTATGATGAGACTTATGCACCAATATAGCAAATATGGATTCCATACGGTTCTTGATATCACTAGTGACACTCAGTAGATGGAATGTGTATCAGCTCGATGTCAAGAATGCACTTCTCAATGGTTATCGAGATGAGGAAGTCTACATGCAACAACTAGTAGGTTATGTTGAGCCAGTAAAGGAGAATAAGGTTGGCCATCTTAAGAAAAGTCTCTACATCTTAAAGAAAGCACCCAGAAGTTGGTACAGTAGAATCGACAAGTATTTTGTTGATCTAGGATACATGAAGTCCAATGTAGATCATAATCTCTACTACAAAGTTCAAGGGGAAGACATTACTATTGCACTTTTGTGTATAGATGATCTGATTGTGACAGGAAGCAAGGATAGCTTCATCAAAAAGCCAAAACAAGACTTATCTGTGTAGAGTTTGACATGAAAGATCTTGGACTTATGCACTATTGTCTTGGAATTGAGTTCTGGAGAGATTCAGATAGCACATTTATGAGTCAACTCAAATATGTTGACAGTCTCCTGAAGAAGTTTCATACGGCCGATTGCAAGATTGCAGCCACTCCCATGGAATAGAGTTTGAAACTTACTAAAGATTTGAAAAAGCCTACAGTCAATGACAGATACTATAGGCAGCTCATCAGATCTCTTATATATCTGACTATCACTCAGCCAGATATTTGTTATGTAGTAAGCTCACTAGCGTAGTTTATGGCAAATCCAAGACAGTCTCACTAGAATGCAACCAAAAGAGTCTTGAGATACATAAGAGGTACAAGATAGTTTGGGATAGAATACAGAGGAAGTCATCCACGGTTGGATGGATACTGTGATAGTGACTATGCTGGAGATCATGAGACTAGGAGATTGACACAAGGATATGCATTTTTCCTTGGTCAAGGTGCTATATCATGGTTGTCAAACAAACAGCCAATTGTTTCTTTGTCTTCGATTAAAGCAGAATATAGGGCACTCACTATAAGTGCATGTGAGGCTATATGGCTAAGAAGACTATTCTCAAAAACAGATTACTTTGATGAGTCAAAGCCAAAACAATATACTTTGATAATCAATCGGTTCAAGAATTGGCCAAGAATCCAGTATATCACTTCAGGACAAAGCACATTGATGTCAAAGAGCACTTCATCATAGAAAGAGTGTTACTTGGTGACATCAATGTGATAGCAAAGAGAATGTTGTAGACATCTTTACCAAACCACTCAGTATAGAGCTATTCGAGAAACACCGACTAGCTCTTGGTTTGACACAGAGGAAGGACATTCCCATCAAAGGGGTGTGATGGAATGTAATGTTCAGTCCTTCTTCGATTCCCCAGAATCATCATATTGAGGGAAGGCCTACTTGATGATGTTGATCTTGAGGGAAGGTGTTGAGAGTTCACGGTCAACCTCATGTGATCATGTGTGTGTAGCAATGATCACATGTGCATAGCACTAACGCAATAGAGTGCTATAAAGAAAAGGGTTACCTTGGTACACCCCATAACATCAACTTGTCCTTTATACCCCCCACAAATTGATGACCTCACCACAATAGTAGTACATGGGAAGCTTCATGGTTTGTTCACACCTAGTAACAACACTCATGACCCCAACTTGTGACTTAGTCTGGTTATGGCTCTTGGTTTACGACTAGGAGATTGGACAATGACTATGTATGGAAATCCCCATGGGTCCAACAAGGTAAAACCTCAAACATAAGAGTAACAATCATTTAAGGGGAACATCCCAACCTCTAGGGCAGAGAAACTTTATTGACCACACACACAGACAACTTAGAAAATATATGGATCATCAACCTTATTAAGATTGACTTGGGTGGTGAAAGCAGTGAGAGCTTTAACATCCTCTAGTTCTTCTTCTTCTTCTTTCTCTGCTTCTTCCACAAGGTTTGCTGAAATTTTCTTCTTTTCATAGCACTCTTTCTAAAAATTTCCAAGCTTTCCACATAAGTTGCACTTCATCTTGCTCTTGCCAGTGGATCCTTTGAAGTTGGTTTTGACCAAATATGCCCCATTTTCTTTGGTTATTCCGTTGTTTAATTTTCCTTTCCTTTTTCAAGAGGGATGACTCTAGTTCCACTAAACTAATCTTTGGTAGATTGGTGAGAGTAGTTACAATAGTGCCATATTCCTCAGGTAGACTTTTGAGCAAGATAGCAATTGCAATGTCATCATCAAGATCAAACTTGATGCTAGCTAACTGAGTCAGTATGCTTTTCATGGAGTTTAAATGTGAAGAGATTGATTCTCCTCTATCGAACTTCAAATCAAAGAATTTGATGAGCAAACTAAACTCGGAACACTTCCCCTATGTGCTTCAAAGACAATCTCCAGATGTCTCCATATAGCATGAGTAGTCTCACAACCATCAATGTGATGGATAAAAGAATCACTCAACCCAAGAGCAATTATGGCTAGTGCCTTTTCATCCTTAGGGAGCCATAAAGCCTCTCCTTCCCTAGTGGTTGGTTTCTTTTCTTTCCCATTAGCCACATTCCAGATCCCCTTCTTCATAATAATAAATTTGAGGTTAGTCTGCCAAGTATGAAAACCCAATCCCTCAAACTTATCTATCTTGGTTTTGGAGGCCATAGGGAAGGTCTTACCAAGACTGGCAATGTCTAATCCCTTTACAATTCTTCAAAATGAACCATCACCATATAGATGCATGTTACAAGCAATGAAATCTAAAAAGCCAAGATCCTTTGCATGATGATAATAGTGAGGGACTTGGGATTTGCCTTGAATTTTAGTGACCTTCCTATTGGTGTATCTATGAGTTTTCTTCTTCTTTATCTTCCTAACACATGGAGTGTTGCTAGAACCAGAAGAAGAAGGCATGTTTAATAACAACTTTCCATGAATACAAAGCTATGAAGGAAAGTTTGTCAATACACCAAGTAGAATGTTTGTAGGTGAATGAAACTCCCACAAGTCCAATGGATGAGGACTCTAGCACTCAAGCATAGTCAGTACTAAAAAATCTTGCAATCAAACTAAGAAGCCCCAAATATTAGTTGACTTGGTCAACCCTCAAATCCACAAAACTGCCAGAATTTGAACTCCGAAATGAGCAGAGATTGGAGGCGGAAATTAAAGTTGTAGATGCAAGGATTGAAGGGGCTTTTGTAGTGAAATGAAAGCTCTTTTACCAATGAAGACCCCCTAGAGAAGAATTGGACAATGCTACGTCAAAACGTTTGTGAGAGTAGCGCCTTTCTTGACTAGTTTTTCTGTCTTTTCTCCTCATATACTAAACCATTGTTACTCAAACTTCAAAACATGCTCCTTGTAGCATTTCCTAATAGCAGCTAGAGCCATTCGATGAATGGTGGGCCCTACAAGCAGAATTGCACGTTTCTTTGATAGGTAAAAAACGTGTTAGCACGGGCCATAGCTGATTCGGCCTAGCCAGGGATTCACCCCAACACAAGAAAGCTTGGGCTCAGAGGGCATGGAAAAACTCTCAAAGATGGAGGAGAATAAGCCTAAGAAAAATCTATGGGAAGAGAATGAAGAAAAGCTCTTTTTGGGGAAGATGATGTGATGGCACTCAAAGAGGGCTCAAGGAGGGTGAACATGGCTCTCATACCTTATGATGGAACAACAAGGAAGAATCAACAAATAAAGGAAATAGAGTAGTTTATTCAAGAGTAGAGAGGTCCTTTTAAGGGCAACTAATACAATGCATGTGCCCCTAAGGAGAGCACCTCCAGATCCACAAATCACTCCACTGATCTCTCAATCAAGTCCATGAATCTCTCAATCACACTTAATAGAGCCTTCTACCACCTAACTTGGTCACATTAACCAACACACAAACCTTGTACCCCTTGGTACACCCCATTACATCAATTCGTCGTTCAACCATTGCCTGCTTTTGCTATCCCATTGCACTTAGAGTGTCTAAAAACCCTTGATTCTTGAATGTCGGATCATTTTATTGGAAAAATGATTCGTTTTCTCTTTCTCAACGTTTTTCATCCCGTGTGTTGGAACTTGAGTTTGAAGTAACTATTCGTAGATCTGTCAGTTCGGGTGGACTTAAGAGGTCCTAAGACCTTTATGTTGCTCATCATTTGCATTTCAATAGTGTTTACAAACCGATATGTTTGCTAAAACGTTTTTTGTTCCGTGTTTTGGACTCAATGATTGGGACCACGGTTTCCAAAACTGTCTATTCCATTGCGTTTCATAGGCTCGAAAACCCCTACCTATCAGTTCTTGCATGATCCCATGGAGATTTAGAGAAGTTCTGTCTCTTTGAGACATTGAATCGTCTTCTTTTTTCTATGTGTCGAAAAATCATTCAAAGGTTCAATTTCAAGTCAATTGCAAGGGTTGACTGGCTTTTACCCCCTCACTGGATAAGATTTTGGAGTTGTGACAGAAAGGAGAAATGTGCAAATTGCATCACTGAGTATGGATATGCAATAACGCTCATGTTTTACAAATCTCATGATTTATTTTGCAATGATTTTGGGCATACCTTATTCAGATCACTGTGGTTGTAGTTTAAGCCGTGTGCGCTCATTCGTGGTTTGCATTGGGTCATAGTGACTCCTTTAGAGGCCATTGGGATGCATTGCAATCCTTGTTGGATGTGTTGATAGGCCCAAATTTCCTTGTGGGATGCTATTTTGATGGACGCTTTGCACATGGATGCTATTTTATGATGAGGGACAGTTTTGACACATTGCAATTGATGCATTGATAGTGCTCTACTCTCTTGGATGAGATATTATTGATGCATATGCTCATGGACTGTATTCATGCTTGAGGTATTTGGCACTTATCGAAATTTGGATTGCCATTGCATTTGGCATTTTCTTTTGGGTCATATTTGCTCATATGGATGCATAGTATATGCACATGAGTCCGTTGCATTTTTTTAATGCTTTGAGCTTTGAGTTTTGGTGATATTGTGCTCTATTATGGCAACACATTTGGGTGCACCTAGTATTTGGTGTGATTCTTTCTTGAAGGCAGTAGCATTTGGGATTTTACTTTATTTGCATCATGGCATCCTCTTCCATGTATGAAAAGGAGTTTTCCAGCATTAAAGGATTGATGGAACAAACTTTCTCTATGGAAAGAATAGATAAGGGATGTGCTTATTCAAAAGAAGTAGATGAAACCCTTGGAAGGGATTGCAGCTAAGAATGCATCTATGTCTATGGATGATTGGAATGAGTTGGATGCATTAGCAAAGTCTACTATTAGAGTTCATCTTGTAGCGTCAATTTATTTCATAGTAGTAGATGAGAAGACTACGAAAGATTTGTGGGAAAAATTATGTGCTTCTTATGAGAAGGAAACTGCCTCTAATAAAGTTCGCCTCATGAAGAGGTTATTTGAGCTGCTGTTGAAGGAAGGGGACTCCATTGCTTCTCACTTGAATGATTTCAATATTATTTTCAGCCAACTTTAGGCCTAGAAGCTAAATTTTGAGACAGAGACAAAGGTAATATTTCTTTTAAATTCATTGCCACCTTCAAGGGATACCTCTCGCACAACTATCAACAACTCTGTACCTCGCAGAGTGCTAAAGTTTGATGATGTTATGGGTAGTTGTGTAGTCTCAATGGTGACTCATGTGTTGTGGGGATCTTGAAGGAATGCCAATGGAGCCTCCACTCCAAGATACTTCGTGTGAGAGCAATGCAAGGCACGAGCCATCTACAAGCATCACTCAAGCGGCTCCCGAATTGTTGCAATGTGTTTACACGAGAGAAAGAGGGAAGGGGGAGAAGGGAGAAGAGAGGGAGAAGTTCCAAATCCTTCATATCAAAGGCCTCATGCAACTTGGCCTTTAATGCATGTAGCTCATAAGTATTCTTGCTAGCCAATAGCATATCATCCACATATAGTGCTAGGAGTATCAAGCTATTATCCTTAGCCCTTTTAGTGTAGAGGTAGTGATCAATTTCACTCCTTCCAAGACCTTGGAATCGAAAGAAAGCATCAAACTTTTGATACCATTCTCTAGGCACTTGCTTAAGACCATAGAGACTCTTCTTCAGCTTGCAAACTAAATGATCTTTGCCCTTTTCTTCAAAGCCTTCCAGCTGCACCATGTAAATTTCCTCATGCATATCCCCATGCAAGAAAGTTGTCTTGACATCCATCTGCATAAGCTCCATATCCTCTACTACCACTAGTGCAAGCATGCATCTAAGTGTGGTCATCTTCACAACCGGAGAGAATATCTCATCAAAGTCCACACCCTTCTCTTGCTTGAACCCTTTAGCGACCAAACGGGCCTTGTACCTAGGCACATCATCACCTGTGACCTTCATCTTGTAGACCCATTTACATGGCAATGCTTTCTTTCCATGTGGCAAAGAAACCAAGTCCCAAGTCTTATTCTTCATGACTGAACTCATCTCTGATTGCATATAGCATACTCCCACTTGCATTGATCCTCGAGCATCATAGCCTCTTTGTAGCAAGAAGGCTCCCCGCAATTAGTAAGCATCACATAGTCTACCCCTGGAACCAAACCTATCAGGAGGTCTAGACACTCTAGATGATCTTCTCAAGGGCATTTCAGCTTGCTGTCCCACCTGCATATCAGCCACATTTGGCTCATCATTTCCACCAATAGATGATCAATCATCTACCCTTGATTATATACATGTGGGAGTACTTGGTGGTTTAATGCTGAAAAACTCCTTTTCAGACATGGAAGAGGATGCCATGATGCAAATAAAGCAAAATCCCAAATTCTAGTGCCTGCAAGAGAGAATCACACCAAATACCAGGTGCACCCAAATGTGTATGCCACAATAGAGTGAAATATCACCAAAAGTCAAAGCTCAAAGCATCAAAAGATACAGCTGACTCATGTGCATGTACTATGCATCCATATGAGCAAATCTCGCCTAAAAGAAAATGCCAACTGCAATGGCAATCCAAAATGCCAATAAGTGCCAAATGGCTCAAGCATAAACATTGTCCATGGGCATATGCATCAACAATATCTCATCCAAGAGAGCATAACACTATTAGTGCATCACCTGCAATGTGTCAAATGGTTGTCCCTCAGCATAAAATAGCATCCATGTGCAAAGCGTCCATAAAAATAGCATCCCACAAGGCAATCTGGGCCTATCAATGCATCCAATAAGGATCTCAATGCATCCAAATGGCCTATAAGTCATCCACCACGACCCAATGCACACCACGAATGAGCGCACATGGCTCAAACTGCAACCAGAGTGATCTGCATAAGGTATGCTCAAGAAATCATGGTCCCACGGCAATGACCACTACTGAAAATAGAACTTAAGATGCCTCAAAACACGGGTGCCATTGCATAATCGGACTCATCAAGACAATATGCAAATATCTCTCTTCTATTGGAACTCCAAAATCCCAACCGATGAGTGAGAAATGGGAGTCAACACTTATCCACTGCCATGTGGCATAAATCTAAGGTTTCAAAACCTTAGAATGAAAAATGCATAATAGAGAGACCAAATCAAATGCATATAACTCTAAAAATACTTCACCGAATTGTGCAAGAACTGACAAGTAGGGGTTTTTAGGCATTTGGAACACAATGGGATAGACGGTTTTGAAAACCATGGTCCCAATCACTGGGTCCAACACACGGACTGAAAAACGTTTTTGGAAACTGAACTATTTGTAAACTCCACCGGAGTGCGAATGATGAGCAACATAGAAGTTTTAGGACCTCTTGAGTCCACTGGAATTGACAGATCTGTAAATGGTTGCTCCAAACTTGAGTTCCAACGCCCGGGTAGAAAAACGTTGAAACTGACACAATGAGTCAGAAATCCAACGGAATGATCTCAAATTCAAGAATGAAGGTGTTTCCAAGCTCCTGAAGTGAAATGGACACCAAAAGCAAGCAATGGTTGCCTCTACAAGTCAATACAGAGTCTTTGTCATCGAATGGAACAGGGAAAAGCAAAAAAACCAACTTT
The DNA here is from genome assembly GCF_047967505.1 of Dipteris shenzhenensis. NCBI lineage: Eukaryota > Viridiplantae > Streptophyta > Polypodiopsida > Gleicheniales > Dipteridaceae > Dipteris > Dipteris shenzhenensis. The sequence goes on from NC_141613.1 coordinate 28,944,653, forward strand.
TTCTTCGAAAACACTTAATAGGCTCTCAAAACCACTTTGCAAAACCAAAGTGACTTTTCCAAAGGTTCCTTCAAGGTCTCTGCACACTCGGATGCAAGTAAAGTCACCCACAAAGCTTGCCACAGAGCTTCTCCTTCCTCCCATAGAGCTGCTGAGCTTCCAAGCATAAACGCACGCTCAGCTAGATCACTCGGGCTCTGATACTAGTTGAGAGTGCTCTCAACAGAAGCAGAACGGAAGAGGGAGAGAGAGAGAAACAGAGAGCCACACAAGTTTTTTTTGTGGGTGCAGAACCCTAATCTTCTTTTTCATTCATTTATATATGTGTTTGAGTATTGTACATAACTGGGGTAAAGGCACAATGACCTTTAACCACCACAATGCTTATGCTTGTGCATGTGTGTATCCATGAGTCTGGGCATGGGTGTGTTTGATTTGACATGCACACACGTACATATGACAAAGCTTGACATGAACACATGTACATATGACAAAGCTTGGCATTTCCTTTAAGTCATATGAATATAGGAAGAACCTCGGTTTTTATATAGAGACATCACTAGTAAAGCGTTAGGATGAATGACATGTCACTATGTATGGCCGCCATGCCTCCTAAGAGCCTACATGCAAACTCTTTTTCCCCCCTTTCCCTTAAATGGACGTGATGAAAGAGTTAATCCCTTTTATCAACACCACAATTGGGATGTGAGGTCCACATGGGATCTAAATGATAAACTGCTTGTCCAATTCCTGGCCTCCATTATCAAAGTCTCCTATGGCAAATATATAATGGGTGTAAAGAGCAAGAAAGGTTCAATGAAGTACTTGGACTCATAGGTATACGTTCTCATAGATTCCACTCACTTGAAAACTATACGTCAAGGACTGGATGAGAGGGGTTGATAGTATTGCAGTGTTTTGAAAAAATTTGGAGCAACAATGTTCAAGGTTTGAGAGATTATTGTGTTGAGAGTCACACATGTGGTAAAGAGGGCATGAGAATGTGATTTCCAAAGGCATACATTTTAAAAAATCCTTCAAGTATGTGAACTTGATAGTGCCGCAATGTCTCAATTGGGAGAGAAACAGAAGGCCAATAAAAGGGAGCTTTTCTATGATTCAGAGGTAGGGCCCACCTCTTATATACAAGTTTTATTCTTAGTGTATTAGTACAATATAAAGGAAAGGAAGGGGGATATGAGTCATATGTTTTTACTTTGGAACCAATGCTTTAGTGCAATTGCATAGCCTCATATGATGCCTTTGCCACCATTCAGCCTTTCAACTCCATAGCCACCTCTAGGAGTTTCCTTATACTCCCAGTTCTTGGGATGTACACGCATATTCTTAAAGAATCTTTACTAAACTCCTAGGTTTTATGTTACCATAAGACCTTAATTGGTCCCTCCTTTGTCGAGGCGTATGGGTAGTGTTATACTTGTACTTGTGTCATGTTATAGTTCCTAGTTAGCCAATCACCCCCAAAATTCAATTCCCATTGTATACTTCTTAAAGGCCATCCACGTGATGGCTTCCATCTTTGGGTAAATCCTTTCCTCAAAGTCAATGTGATGGGTTATATTACCATAAAAGTATGCATTGCATTGCAAAATTTTGACTGTCGTTAAATATTCTATTATATAGAAATATGTTGAAAACTTATTAGAATAATGATTTGTTGTTGGATTTCAAGATCCAAGGGGCTCTTTCTATCTACCATTAATTTTTTGAAAGGCTTGGTATTTTCTTGAGGTAGACACTCTTTGGCAACATGTCAACCCACAATCCCACTTTGGCCATCAAAATAGATGAGTGGAAGAACTCTAGTAATTATGCTTCCCCTATTTGCAACCTTATTTGTAAGACCTCTTCAAGACCATCTCCTTCGCAAGAAATCTATATAAGCATTGATAAAAAAGAGAAGAGCTCTCCACTTAGATGCATGCGTGAACCATTTGTCTCAAAATGTAGTACTCCTTAAGGGAAGGTGCATAAGACATTGTGACTTATACTTTTGCTCTACTTGCTACTTACTTCTTAAGCTAAGAATGCTAAACATGGCTATTACAATGTAACATACTACAAGGCCCTAGAAGGCTAGAAAAACTATCATTTCATCATGGATTGTTGGAACATGGCTAAGCAGCAAGATGGGAGTGGAACAACCAAAAAAATGCTTGTCTTTTATTCATGAGAGAAGGCCAATATATAGGCACTTGATACATACAAGAGAGCCAAGCTCCACTTATTTCTCTGTTGATTTCTCAATCATCATCTCTCAATCACACCACACTCCTAGATTCACTCAATCACAACCTGCGACTGACACATCATCAGTCACACATAGCTCACACACACCTACACACACAAGCACACATTGACCTTGTACCCCTTGGTATAAATCCATTACATAAATTTGTCCCAACATACCCCCCCTACAAATTGATGACCTCATACCAATAGTAGTACATGGGAAGCTTCATGGCTTGTTCACACCTAGTAACAAAACTCATGATCCCTGAGAGTGCTCTCAACGGAAGCAAGAACGGAAGAAGGAGAGAGAGAGATAGAGAGCCACAAGTTTTGGTGGGTGCAGAACCACCCTAATCTTCTTTTTCATTCATTTATATATGTGTTTGAGTATTGTACATAACCAGGGTAAAGGCACAGTGACCTTTAACCCCCACAACCTCCCACTTAAAGGACAATGTGCCTTTAAGGGAGAACAACCAGTGAGCATACTATCCAATGCCCATCAATACACGACAATACTCAAACCGCTGACTAGGTAGACTCTTCCTCAGCATATCTGCAGGGTTATCATCTGTATGAACCTTGACAAGCTCTATGTGCTTGTCCTCAAGTACCTCCCTGATGAAATGGTACCTGACCTCAATGTGTTTGGTCTTTGCATGAAAGACCGGATTCCGTGCTAGCTGAATAGCACTCATGGAATCACTATGCAATGCCGGTACACCTGTATGAATCCCCAAATCTCCCACTAGCCGATCAAGCCATATAGCCTCCTTGCAACCCTCTGTGGCTGCAACATACTCAGCCTCTGTGGTAGACAAAGCAACGCACTTCTGTGTGCTAGACATCCACGACACTGCACCACCTACAAAGGTGAACACATAACCAGAAGTGGATCTCCTACTATCCACATGCCCTGCGTAGTCTGAATCTGTGTACCCAAGTACACACATGTCTCCTTTACCAAAGAAAATGCACATCTCCTTGGTACCTCATGCATATCCCCATGCAAGAAAGCTGTCTTGACATCCATCTGCATAAGCTCCATATCCTCTAATGCCACTAGTCCAAGCATGCATCTAAGTGTGGTCATCTTCACAACTGGAGAGAATATCTCATCAAAGTCCACACCCTTCTCTTGCTTGAACCCTTTAGCGACCAAACGGGCCTTGTACCTAGGCACATCATCACTTGTGACCTTCATTTTGTAGACCCATTTACATGGCAATGCTTTCTTTCCATGTGGCAAAGAAACCAAGTCCCAAGTCTTATTCTTCATGAGTGAACTCATCTCTGATTGCATAGCATACTCCCACTTGCGTTGATCCTCACGCATCATAGCCTCTCTATAGCAAGAAGGCTCCCCGCAATCAGTAAGCATCACATAGTCTACCCTTGGAACAAACTTATCAGGCGGTCTAGACACTCTAGATGATCTTCTCAAGGGCATTTCAGCTTGCTGTCCCACCTGCATATCAGCCACATTTGGCTCTTCATTTCCACCAATAGATGACCCATCATCTACCCTTGATTGTATACCTGTGGGAGTACTTGGTGGTACCATTTCTTGCACATTTGGTGCATGGACAGCTTGCTGTCTATCAACATATGCAGGGGGATTCACATCCTGGAAAGTGATTCTCCTCATTTCCACATCCCTCATGGGTGTCTTATGCATCTTCTTCTCATTGAAGACTACATCATGGCTGCGTATGATCATCTTTGCTTCTGGATCCCAGAGACGATAGCCCATCTCTCCACTTTCACCATAACCCAGAAAGATGCATTTCCTAGACTTAGGATCTAGCTTCTTTCGAAGCTCTTTTGGCACATGTGCATATGCCTCATACCCAAATATACACAAATGAGAGTAAAAGGGCTTCTTGCCACTCCATGCCTCTTCAAGAATACCACCATCCAAACTCTTACTAGGTGATCTATTGATCACATGCACTGCAGTCTTCATTGCCTCAGAGCCCAAAAACCACCAAAAAGACTTGCATTGGAAAGCATGCATTGCAACCTTTCTTGAATGGTACGGTTCATCTTTTCTGCAACTGGATTTTGCTCTGGAGTACAAGGGGATGTGAGCTCCCTCTCAATCCCATGTGTATCACAGAAATGCTAAAAGTCATGAGAGAGATACTCTCCACCATTGTCAGTCCCTAGGCATTTAAGCGTTCTACCTGACTGATTCTCAACCAAGGCTAGCCATTTTTGAAATACCTGGAACACATCACTCTTCCGAGCTATAGCATAAGCCCACACTTTCCTAGTTGCATCATCAATGAATGTCACATAGTATTCAGCCCCGCCTAATGACCGTGTAGGCATGGGACCACATACGTCTGAATGCACCAAATCAAGCTTTTCAAACTCTTTCTTTCCCCTTCTTTTATGGGCTGATTTAGTCTGCTTCCCATAGAGACAGTGCTCACAAAATTCAAAATCAGAGAAACTCAAATACGGTACATAACCCAAACGGCATAAGAGTTTCATTCCATTCTGGCTCATGTGCCCCAACCTGCAATGCCACAAAGAAGTGCTTGGCTACTCGGTTATTGCAACAACATGATCAAATACCCCTGATACATGTAAGGGATACAAAGTCCCACACTTGGCACCCCTGGCCAAAAGCATAGAGCCCTTTTGAATTTTCCAACTCTCAAAGCCAAAAGTGGTGTGAAAACCAGCATCATCTAGCTGACCCACTGAAATAAGACTCTTGGTCAACTTAGGCACATGTCTCACATGTTTCAAAATAAATGCAGACCCATTTGCAAAAGAAAACTTTATGTCACCTGCTCCCACTATGTCACATGCATAGTCATTTCCAAGATGCACACAACCTGTCTTTCCACTGTCATAAGTGGAGAACCATTCCCTATGGGGAGTAACATGGAATGAAGCACCAGAATCCAAAATCCAATCCTGGGAATATGCATCATCTGAAGTGGTAAGCAACTCTGTAGATAAACTAGACATGAAGAGAACATCATTGTCACTATCATGTGTGACTGCATTGATCTCCTCGATCTTCACTTTTCCTTTGTCCTCCCTTGGACTCTCTTCCTTTTGATTTGCACCCCAATTTGCATTCTTTTTCTTATCCTTTTGCTCTCTTTTTAGCTTGTAGCAGTCCTTTTTCATATGGCCCTTCTTGCCACAGTGGTAACACTCAATGTTCCGTGCCCTGGATTTGCTACGAGACTTCCCTCTTTCTTGGGACTTCCCCCTGAAGTGTGATCTGCCCCTTTGCACATTTAAGGCTGCATCCTGTTTGTTGCCATCCATAGACTTCCATCTAATCTCCTCGGCCAACAAGCTACCCACAACATCATCAAATTTCAGTACTCCACCAAATGCAAAGTTATTGACAGCTGTACGGAAGGTATCCCATGAGGATGGCAATGAACATAAGAGAAATATCGCCTTAGTCTCCGCATCAAAATTCATCTTCTAAGCATGAAGCTGGCTAAAAATAATATTGAATTCATTCAAGTGAGAAGCAATGGAGACCCCTTCCTTCATCTGTAGCTCAAACAACCTCTTCATGAGGTAAACTTTATTAGAGGCAGTTTCCTTTTCATAAGTGGCATACAATTTCTTCCACAAATCTTTCGTAGTCTGCTCATTTACTACTCTGAAATAAACTGACTCTACAAGATGAAGTCTAATAGTAGATTTTGCTAATGCATCCAACTCATTCCAATCATCCTTAGACATATTTGCAGGCTTAGCTTCAATCCCTGCCAAGGGTTTCATCTGCTTCTTTTGAATAAGCACATCCCTTATTTGTTCTTTCCACAAAGAAAAGTTTGTCCCATCAAACTTTTTAATGCTGAAAAAATCCTTTTCGGACATGGAAGAGGATGCCATAATGCAAATAAAGCAAAATCCCAAATGCTAGTGCCTGCAAGAGAGAATCACACCAAATACCAGGTGTACCCAAATGTGTATGCCACAATAGAGTGAAATATCACCAAAACTCAAAGCTTAAAGCATCAAAAAGATGCATCTGACTCATGTGCATATACTATGCATCCATATGAGCAAATCTGGCCCAAAAGAAAATGCCAACTGCAATGGCAATCTAGAATGCCAATAAGTGCCAAATGACTCAAGCATAAACACCGTCGTCCACTGGCATATGCATCAATAATATCTCATCCAAGAGAGCATAGTACTATCAGTGCATCACCTGCAATGTGTCAAAGCTGTCCCTCAGCATAAAATAGCATCCATGTGCAAAGCGTCCATAAAAAAATAGCATCCCACAAGGCAATTTGGGCCTATCAGCGCATCCAATAAGGACCACAATGCATCCAAATGGCCTATAAATCATCCACTGCAACCCAATGCATACCACAAATGAGCGCACAATGCTCAAACTGCAACCAGAGTGATCTGCATAAGGTATGCTCAAGAAATCATAGTCCCACGGTAATGACCGCTACTGAAAATAGAACCTGAGATGCCTCAAAACATGGGCGCCATTGCATAATCGGACTCAGCAAGAAAATCTACAAATATCTCTCTTCTACCAGAACTCCAAAATCCCAACCGATGAGTGAGAAATGGGAGTCAACACTTATCCACTACCATGTGGCATAAATCTAAGGTTTCAAAACCTTAGAATGAAAAATGCATAACAGAGAGACGAAATCGAATACACAGAGATCTATAACTCTGAAAATCCTCCATCGAATTATGCAAGAACTGATAGGTAGGGGTTTTTGGGCGTCCGGAACGCAATGGGACAGACGGTTTTGGAAACCGTGGTCTCAATCACTGGGTCCAACACACAGACTGAAAAACGTTTTTGGAAACAGAGCTGTTTGTAAACTCCACCGAAGTGCGAATGATGAGCAACATAGAAGTTTTAGGACCTCCTGAGTCCACCGGAACTGACAGATCTGCAAATGGTTGCTCCAAACTTGAGTTCCAACACCCGGGCAAAAAACGTAGAAACTAACACAATGAGTCAGAAATCCAATGAAATGATCCCAGATTCAAGAATGAAGGTGTTTCCAAGCTCCTGAAGTGAAGTGGACACCAAAAGCAAGCAATAGTTGCCTCTACAAGTCAATACGGAGTCTCTGTCATCGAACGGAACAGGGAAAAGCTCAAAAAACGACCTTTTCTTTGAAAACACTTAACAGGCTCTCAAAACCACTTCACAAAACCAAAGTGACTTTTCCAAAGGTTCCTCCAAGATCTCTACACACTCAGATGCAAGTAAAGTCACCCACAAAGCTTCCCACAGAGCTTCCTCTTCCTCCCACAGAGCTGCTGAGCTTCAAGCATTCACGCACGTTCAGCTAGATCACCCGGGCTCCTGATACCAGTTGAGAGTGCTCTCAACGGAAGCAAGAACGGAAGAAGGAGAGAGAGAGACAGAGAGCCACAAGTTTTGGTGGGTGCAGAACCACCCTAATCTTCTTTTTCATTCATTTATATATGTGTTTGAGTATTATACATAACCGGGGTAAAGGCACAGTGACCTTTAACCCCCACAATCCCAACCTATGACTCACTCTGTTTATGGCTCTCAGTTTACAATTGGGAGAATGGACAATGACTATGCATGGGAAGTTTCCATAGGTCTAACACGGAAATAACTCACACATAAGACTAACAATCAATTAATGGGGACATCCCAGGACAGAGAATCCTTATTGACAACACACAACAACTTAGAAGATAAATGGGTCATCACCCTCATCAAGATTGACTTGGGTGGTGAAAGCAGTGAGAGCCTTAATCTCCTCTGGTTCTTCTTCTTCTTGATGATCTTTGATAATCCAAGTCTTAGTCTTTTGCTTGTCCTTTGTCTTGTTGTTGGTGTAGCTCTTCTTCATGGTAAACGCGTAGCCCTTTTGCTTGTTCTTCATGAAATAACACACTTGTCTCACTTACTCAGTGATGCAGACCATGTAAGAGAACCTCACTCATATGATAGAGTATAAACAACACATACAAGGTAGAGAATATGAGAGAGACTCAGATGTATTCCTCCACCAAATAGTGGGCAAGAAACAAGCTCAAGATGAGCACAAAAGACCAGCAAAGGGTTGGAACCTAAATCCTAAAATCACCCTCCACGTTGCCTTGTGTAGGCTTTAGTAGGCTACTGTGGATGATGAGAAATGAGGGGGACAAGGGGCCCCTTATCTAGGGGGCTAGAAGGGTTGTAAGCTACTGGCTGACTTTCTAGTTGGTGTAGATGCTGGCAGGCCGACCTACTAGTTGGCCCCTTCATGGCACCTCCCCTAGGCAACCTATATAAGGGGCTTCTAGGAGGCTCACTAGGGCTTACTGCCCTACTTGTATAGCCTCCCTCCAGCCTTTGTTGGCTGCTGGTATGTAGCCCAAAACTGTCCCCTATTCCTCTATGACCCAATGCCCCTTTGTCCCCACAAATCCAGGGCTCACAAGTGGGTGCATGTATCTCTAACAACCCCCTCTCAATGACACAACTGTGGTCCAATCCCCATGCATCAAATGAGGTGCTCCATTTGCTCTGGTGGGAGAGCCTTCGTGAAGACAAGCACCTCTGCTGGATGTGTTCAATGAGCACATTTTCCCACATCTATGGATGATTAAAGTCTGAGTTCTCCTTCTCTTCTCTCCGCTTTACATTCTTTGAGTGAGGTTTTTCCATTTGTGTGTGCATCTCTAAGTGTTTTGAAAGAGTTTCCTAGATCTATCTGCTGCATGAGACGTTCAACTAACTAGCATCTACTTTTAGCAAACCTCGCATGCCACAATTTGGAGTTATGTATGTTTTCATGAACTATCAATGTGTTGGCTCAATATAAACCATCTTCTCCTACTCTTTGTGCCAAGATCTCTCTACCCGCTTTGATCTTACCAGCTCTTGCTCTTGTTGAAGTGCAGATAACAAGAAAGTCTACTTGTGACACTTTGATACAATGAGCTGTGAGAGCACAAGCACAATGGACTCTGCAAAGCCCTCATCGACATCATCAGAGAAAGAAGAGAAAGGGTGGCAATCTCTGGGCCCTGATCTGCAAGAGCGAATTCTGTTGCAGCTGCCCACAAGCTGCGCAATCAAGGTCTCCACAGTCTGTAAAGCTTGGCATTCCATAATCTTTTCCGATTCCTTCTCCAAACAGCTCCCCTGCTCCAAACAGCCCTGGTTCTTCCTCTGGGGAATCAATGAACTCATCCATACCCGTAGCCTCATCTTCACCTTCGATCCCACCTCTTTCCTCTGGTTCCGTATCCCTGCTTCTCGCCCCCCTGACTTCAACCGAGCTTCCCTCTCTGGTACCCATGGCCTCCTCTTCGCTTCCTCTGCTTCTAAGATCTGCTACTCCCCCTCTCCCACCAAAATGACATGGAAAGAAACCTCGCCCTCCTCCTCCACCCGTTGCTCCGCCTTGATAGGCCTCTTTGGTAGCCTCGAATCCGACTCTTTCAAGTTCGTTGCCGTTGGTGGGGTGCTTGATGGCGATTCGCGGTTGGTGGAATTGTATGATTCTTCCTTGGCTTCGTGGGTTGTGTGTGATCCTCTGCCAGAAGCTGGCTTCGCTGAAGGAAAATCCTCTTACTGGATGACTTCCGCGGTACGCGGAAGCCTGTTCTATGTCGCAGAGATCCACTCTGGAGACATTGCGGCCTTTGACGTGGAGAAAAAGGTCTGGAGTAACGTGACGACTCTAAATATTCCCGACAAAGTCTCTCTTTTCATTGTAGGTTGTGAGGAAGGGCTGTTTGTTGTAGGTGTTTGTAAAGTTCCGACGGGGGAATGCCTGAAGCTGTTTAAAGTTGACGAGTTGACCATGGACTGTGAAGAGGTGAGTATGATGCCGCAAGAACTTTTCCAGAAAGAAGCCAGCTTGAGATGTGTGGGCTCTGGCAATCTGGTTTATGTATACAGCGAATCGCATTACACGGGTTATCCAGTCTGCATGTGTCACATAAGTGAGGGGCAATACCAATGGAAGAAGCTCCCTTCGCTTCCATCTCCTTTGCCTCGCTTCGATCGAGTGGTGTGCTGCAGCACAACGGTGACACCTAGGGCTTGTTTAGGATCTCCCTAAGCAATTATTGATGCTGTCCAGTGTCTTACAAAGCGGATGCAAGGGAAACCATTATGTCAGATGCTTTAACTTATTATTGATGCTGTCTTACAAGGCGGATGCAAGGGAAACCATTATGTCAGATGCTATAACATAGAGGATTGCTGGGCTAAAATCATGAAAGTCTGGTATTCCCCTAATATCTAGACTTGAATTTTGTTTGTAAGCATACTCATGTTGTGAAAAGCTTTTCTTTGAAGTCATCGTGTTTGAATGAAAAACTATGGCTTGCCGTTTGCTAGCCTCTCTCATGAAGCCTTGCGTTCACTAACATAAATTCTGTTCTATGCCAGCCAGGACGATTTTTATTCTTCTATGCTAAGAGTTTGAGCAATATGCTTAATTGTCTAGATATACATGTGTGTGTGTGTGTGTGTGTGTGTGTGTATACATGAGGGTGATATACATGCATCTTGCATTGAGCTTTTCTTTTTATGCTTCTGATCTGTGGAATACTCTCCATCTTCTTTCCCTCTTGTAAAGTCATGACATTATAAATACACAGCACTGGATTTTACTTTTAAAAAAAAGTGTGTGTGTGTGTGTGTGTGTGTATGAGAGAGAGAGAGAGAGAGAGAGAGAGAGAGAGAGAGAGAGAGTCTCTTTGTCGCTCTCTCTCTCTGTTACGATTGAAGGGTATGCCACGAGGCTTTGTGCGTCCAATTATATTGTATATTAGCAAGACTTGAGTTCACCGTTTCTCATCGTGTGTTTTAAATAGATAATGTGAGGCTTTGTTTGTGCATTTGACATTCTTCATAACCTAAGCATTTCAGAAACCTATAGTGAAAAAGTACTTTGATGGTAGTCTGCAGCTATACGGTGTCGTAACGAGTTCCATGCTTATAGTGGTTTTCTTTCATTCAATTTGTAAGATTCAACTTTGTAGTTAAACTTACGTTTTGAAGCTCCACAAAAGGTTAGGCTCCATGGGATTGTGCTTACAATCATCTATTGTTTAGCTGTGTAATAATAAGATTAAATGTTAAAGCTAGCCATTTTGAATGGACGAGGTTTTGGTTTGTTTGGCCTTGTTAGGGGACTATAGGTTGTTGGTCGTTTTCTAATGGAAGTTCTAAAACATACTTCTGTCAAACTGAATATGTTTAGCGTTTTAAATTATGCTAATGTGGAAATTAAGTAGTCATTAGTCTATGATTTAGGTGTTTTGCAGCGTTGGAGGGCTGTGTGACATATGCTCTATCAAACGTACGACAAGGTCTTCACTCCACATTTAATCCACGTCCCCCCTTACTGTCCCTTTTCACCTGGGACCCCTCTCGTTCCTCCCTTCTCCTTTTCTTCCCCTCTCAATTCCACCCCTCTTTCCTTTTCACTAATCAATGGAGGAATTTCTTTTCTGTGTAGATTTTTTTTTTTCCAAAAAAACTGTGTAGATTTTTGGACTTTAGAACATCCAAAAAATCTAAATTTGTATGAATGGATATATTCTAGTCTTACAAAGGTATATTATTACTGGAACAGTTTCTTGAATCTCAAGCTTTTAGCTGTGGATTCGGCAAGGTTACCTTAAAAACATTTAGAGTGCTCAAAGCCAGCCTATGCTCTGAATAACTTAGCATGGATTTATGTGATAGGACACTAATCCTTTGTGTTGGTCTTTAGGACTGGAGTGATGATTAATATGGACATTTTGGGTGTTGGAAATCTAGGGTCAATGCCCCACCTTTGAGCCCCCAAATGAGGAGTGCTATGGGGCTTGACACATACTGGTTGTTGGGTGTATACTGTGCTTCGGGGGATTGGGAGAGTATGCCACGTGCACACGTCTATCTGGGGCAGCCACATAGGTCACCAAACCCACCAGACCTGTCCTACAGTCCTTCATTAGGGCTGTGCACATGCCCATCTTTAGGGCTAGCTGTGGGGCTGAAAGATGCCTCACCATGGGCCCATTTTGAGTGCTGCAAGCTAGGGCCTCCTACATGGCAGGGCCTTTATAGGTCCTGGGATGGATCTGACATGTTGGCAGCAGTCTGGAACTGTCTGCAGCAGGTCATCAGAGGGCAGAGTATGGAGCCAATGTTGCAGCAGGGTCAGACCAGTGGCAGACTGCCACGTGGCATGGTAGACCACACAGATGGGGTTGGCAGATTTGGCAGGACCTGTATCTACTTAGCTTGCCCTGTTGAGAGGGTTCCTCAGTTCCGTGTATCAGCAACCCTCAGGGTCCACAAGGTACATGCATACATGCTGCAGGAGAGTACATGTGTGTGCAGGAGGGAGCAGCAGGCAGAGCTCACCCTAGAGCAAGCGAGCAAGCTACTAAAGCCTACGAGAGGCAGGTGGTGATCCAAGAGGGTGTAGAGAAGGGGGAAGGGGCAGATTTGGAGATGGGGATAGAATAGCAGAAGGAAGGGAGGAGAAGAGAGGAGAAGGGGAAGGAGAGAGGAAGAGAGAGAAGGATGAGGGGATAGAGAGAGATAGAGGGAGGAGAGAGAGTGTGAGCATAGGCAGCAGGAAGGAGGGAGAGTAGATAGGATTAGATGTCACATCAAAAAGTACCACACAAATCATTAGGGGCTGACTTATATAGTCCCCCTTCTTTCTCCTATCTTACCACCAATTTCCCTCCTTTTTTGCCACCTATTTCCCACCTTATTCCCCACTATTTCCCACCTTCATTACAGCCATCCCTCCAATGAATTTTGCCCTCAAAATTTTATATGTGGGCTGTTAAATAGGTGCAGCAAAACAGCAAATAATAATCAGCCCCATAGGAGATAGGGGTTGTCTTGGACAATGCTCTCTGGCTGCCATGAGTTCTCATCCTTAGGAAGTCCTTCCCACTTGATAAGATACTCGGTGTAGACTTTGTTTCGGAGTACGTGATCCTTGAAACCCATGATGCGCTCTGGAACATAGAGTATGAGGCCCTCCTCATCCATAGGTGGTAGCTCAGGGAGGACTTGGACATGCTGTCCGACATGTGGCTTCAGCAAGGACACATGGAAAACATTATGAATCTTGGAGGTACTGGGTAGCTCCAACTCATATGCCACCTCGCCAACTTAGTGGATGATCTTGTAGGGACCGTAATACCTGTGAGCAAGCTTCGTGTTGGTGTTACCTTTCAGCGAGGCTTCTTATGGAGGCGAAAGTGCACCTAATCGCCTTCTTCAAAAGATAGATACCTCCTGTGTCCGTCCACTTAGTAGCATACTCTGTGGTGACAATGATGTATTTATTCTATGTAAACCTGGCACATTTGAATGGACCAACAAAATCAAAACCCCATCTTTGAAAGGTTTCCCACGGATGAGTAGGTTGTAATGACATTAACTGATTGGACAATAACCGTCTAGTGCATTGACAGACGTCACAATGCATACACTTAGTTTGAGCATCTTTGAACAAGGTTTCCACCCATAAGCCTGCCTGCAAGACTTTTTTGGCAGTTAACTCTCCTTGGAAATGTGTTCCTGATGGACCCGAGTGAACTTCTTGCAACACAACTGCTCACTCGTGTGGCATAACCCATCTACAAAGAACTCCATCTGGACACTCTCAATAGAGATGTCCCAATAAAAGTGTATTTCCAAGCTTTCAAAGCCAATTGTCAGTGCCTATCCTGAGGCATTGTGTTCGTCGGCCTTAGACAAATAATCCATCAATTCAACATACTCATGCTCACAATAATCAACTACAAAGAGTTCAACATCTGGCAATTCAGTGGACCCCTTGTGTATCCTCGGGTGTAGGTAATCTCTGTGTAAATAGTCATCTCCTACATGGCTTTCCTCGGGTTTATGAATGATCTTAAAGTTGAACTCCTGAAGAAGAAGCATCCAACATACAAAGTGTCCTTGAATAACAGTCTTGTTGCTAAGATGAAGCAATGCTTTATGGTCCACATAGAACATAAAAGGATTACCACAAGTAAATAATGCCTTAGTTTCTACACAGTGAATATCATGCCTAAAGCTTCAGATCGCTTGGTGATAATATAATTGGACTCGATAGGTGTCAACAATCGGCTGGCATAATATACTGGATAATCTAGTTGACCATCCGGTTGAACCAAAATAATTCCCAACGCATACCCAAGAGCATCTACATGCACATGGAAGATAACATCCCACCTTGGTTGCCTTAGAATAAGAGTAGCCATTGCTCGGTTCTTCAATTCATGGAAAACCACAGTTGACTCGGTAGTCCACTCAAACTTGGCATCTTTCTTTGTCAGCTCATACAATGGAGCTACAATCTTGGCAAAATCTTTGATAAATCACCTATAGAATTTGATAAACCCCACAAAAGAATGCAATTGAGTTACAGTTTGAGGCACATGCATTTGTTGTATAGCTCGGATCTTACCTGGCTCAGTTCGTATACCATCTTGAGAAATTATGTAATATTCCTACTCGGACACAAAATACACTCTTAGCCAAATTTAGTGATATGCCCGCTTGTCTACATCTCAGAAAAACCTTTTCCAGGTACCCAATATGATCCTTGTTTGAAGAATAAACACAGAAATCATCTAAGTCGAAACGTTTTTACCATAAACTTGTGAAAGGTTGATGGGGCATTTGTCAATCCAAAAGGCATAACTTGCATTGCATAAGCACCCCATTTTGTGATAAAGGCAGTATTAGACTCAACTTTTGGAGCCACATTGGTTTAATTAAAGCCACTATAACCATGAGTACATCTCATGTCTTGCAACTTGATCCAAGATTCCATCAGTGAAAGATATTGGGAACGGGTCCTGTCTGCGCATTCAACTTTCTATAGTCCACACAAACTCCAAGTTTGCTATTTTTCTTAGGCACAACCACAGTAGGAAATAGCCAATCACTAGGGTCAATGGCATAGATAAGCCTAGCATGCAAGAGTTGATCTAACTCTGCTTTTACTTGTTTGGCATAGTTAGGATTCATTCTGTACCTCTGTTGTTGAATTGGCTTTGCATCTGGCACCAAAGGTATCTTATGTTGACACAACTCAGGAGGGACTCCTCTTAGGTCAGTGTAACTCTAGGCAAACATGTCCTTATACCTGACAAATAAATCTCTTGTAGTCCCTAGTTGCTCGGAAGAAAGATTGGCACTTACTACTAGCATGGTAGGGTTGTCTTCTGTTCCGAGATTTAGTCTTGTGTTGTCTCTGGTACTAACTGCTCAATACCCAGTCCGGTAATAGTCACCGGTATCTTAGCCAACTCTCATTCCCCTTCAATGTCTTCGGTGAAGTTACTCGGAAAGAGATCTTTTTCTTTCACAATGTACTCGGCTTTCAACTTCTATTTGATATCTGTAGCCACTTGGAAAATATCAATCTCACCATCTCACCCACAGGTAAGCTTTGCAACTCCATCAATCATGACTTAACATCATAAGGAAATGGATCTATGATCTCCAAATTCTTTGGTTGACAACTAAATGGAACCTTCCAAGGATTTGTAGGAATGCACACACCTTGACTATCTATTTTAATGATCCTCTATTTTGAACCCCAATAATAAAGTACTTCTGCACTCTTAAGCTAAGGTCATCCCGATAGTATCGGATAGGCATGTTGCTCCATGGAAATCACAATAAAGCAAACTATATAATATATTCCACCTATAGAGATGACAACATCCTATAACATACCTTTTGGGTCAACTGGTCATTCCATGCGTACTCAGAAAGGTTATGGTTTGTAGGACTTGAACTTCAATCTTTGAGCAATTTCTTTACAAATAATGTTCACTCCGGAACCACCATCCATTATCACTCCTACTATACTTTGTTAGCATTGCCTTCTAGGCAACACTATACTAACACTTTTGTATAAAAACCACACCATTTTTTGCCAAGTGGCCCCCTTCTATTTTGATCTCTCTCTCTCTCTCTCTCTCTCTCTCTCACACACACACACACATTTCTCTGACACTTAGACTCACATCCCCTTTTTTTAATATTTATTTATTTATCATTAACTTTTTTCTAGTTTTAATAAGAACTTTTTAAATAAAGCTAATTTGTTTAGGATGCTTCCCTTGCCCTCAACCCTATTTCTAAATCTTGTAAAGCTAAGGCCTTAGCGTAATTATAATTTTTCAATTAAAGGTACTGCCCCTCCTAAACCCTTTTTATTCATAATGTTAATCTCTCACTCCAAAAGTTTTTTACCCCCTCCCTGGTCTGTTTAAAGCGAAAATTTTTCCTATACCCTTGTGACCCCTTCCTTATTTCTTAAATTTCTTCTTTATTGACGCTAAAAATTTATCCCCCTAATGGTATCCTCTGCCGATGTGTGTGTGCGACTTTGTTTAGACTTACTAATACTTGCTTTGTTATTAATTTACCGCTTTCCTTAAAGGCCGTAAAGCCTTTACTTAACCCCCCTAACCCACACACTTACCACCTCTACCCTTAACCTACACACTTGCTATAATTAGACTCACACGGCTACACCCTTGACCATTTCTCTCCTTCCTTGCACGTTCTTTGTGGCATTTCACATGTAATTGCATCGAAAATAGCCACGACCTCTTCTCGACTACCTCCTTTTAATTACATCATAGTTTCTTCCCCACTACCTTGTGCTAACACTTTATCTTCCTTCTTGGCACAGTCCCCTTCCCGTTTCTAGCTTGTTCCGTAACAGCCTCACCAACCTTGAACTTTCTTGTAACGTTTTCCTCACCTTGATTTATTGCGTAAGACTTCTGTACTTCACAAGTCCCTTATAGCTAGCTACCTCTTCATTGCTCTTTGTTCACATGTTCTTTGCTTGGCAGCGGCTGTCGTTCCTTTGCACTTCGATTTCCTGGGCTAAAATTGGTGTTTTCATCTCAGCCACTCTTGACTTTTTGACTGTCTACATGGCACCACCTTCCGTCGCTTGTCTTGTGCTTCATGGTACGCAGTTTCACTCCCTAGCTCTTCTATCAGTCCTCAACGACTTGCCCTCAACGGCTTCCTCACGGTCAGACTTTTCTCTCAGGTGCTCCCGTTTCTTAGTTACTTACGTTGCCTCTTCCTTCAAGAAGATCGTCATGCCTACTTTGCTCGGCTTTATCTTCATCGCCCTTGGCCACTTGCCTTCTTCACGACTCTGGTTTGCTGCTCCTTAGCCAATATTTCTTACTACTCCTCTTCTCTTTGCTGTTACTATAGTCTGGGTTCTCACCTCTCGCTGTTTAAGTGACCTTTGTGTGTATTTTTTTACTACTGACGGTCTCTCCTCCTTTTCCGTCTGCTACAGCACGACGATCTGCACTTCTTACATCCATTATATATACCTCATCATCTCCATAGATACCTCTCTCCAAGTTCACAATCCTTGCAACCTCCTTTCGGTTGGTTTTCCCTTAAACGCTACTCAAGTCTCAGCTTCCTTTTTCAAGCTTGTGTGATCTGCTCTTGGACCCGGTTCCTTCTACTTGATGAACTGCATGCGTAGTTGACGAGCTGCGTACTCTCACAGGCATGCCTTCCACTTGTTGCTTCCTTTTGATTGATGGCTTGGTTTCCATTTGTGTCTTTGTTGATGCTCAGGTGGCTTTGTACTTACAGACTCTTCGTGTTTGAGTAATTTTGTTGACGAGGCTTACGCCTCCCAAAGCTCTCTGCTGTGCCACCTATAGCTCTTTTGGCTTGATTATACTTTCCGTCTGGCACGTGGAAGTCTCAATTGTGCTTTGTTATCAGCTCTTCTCTTGCTTTGCATTTGATTCTTCAAGTGCCTTTTCACCTTGGCTACTGGTAATGGCTGCTGTCTATCTTCAACTCGGGTGGTAGAATGGCACTGTTTCCAGACTTCTATCGGCTCACTGGACGACCCCTGTTTTGTTGACCACACAGCTCCCCTTTGTGCCTTTACTACCTGCATCTTCTTACTTCTTGAAGCCTCCCCTTTGCCCAAGTTCACACTACGTATTTCTTTCTTTCTACGCCAGCGGTTAGTTTACACTTTAGGATTTATATTTATGTTATTTTTGTAGGAATATATACATAGTTATTTCTTTGATTTTTTATAGTTATTTCTTTAGGATATATATACATGTATATTTATTTATATACTTAGGTCTTTCTCTTTGTTCCTCTTCTAATTTTTTGTTTTCCTTATTTCTTTTTCTCTTATCTCTTCCGTTTTGTCCCTTTAATTAATATAGATAGTGCTTCTATACATTTTTTTTAGAACCCCCTGTTTTTTATTTTCACACAACTCTATTTGTAAACCTTTGTTCAATTACCTATAAGTATACATATTTATATATATATATATATATATATATATATATATATATATAAAATTCATTATATATTTAAAATTTCCCTTTGGTTCATTATATTCTTTTTTAGTGATACAATTGATTTTAGTTTTATACCTTTGGCTCTTCATACAATTGATTAATTATTTATTCTTCTTATGGAGATAAAAAGAATGGAAATTTGACCTTTGGTACTGATCCTTGGAATGTCTCTATTGAGGGTGTGGACTACCCCCCTCCTTCATGATTTTTCTAAACTTAAAAAGAAATCTTGAGAAGAGTATGGATTGCCCCTCGTCGAGTATTTCAGGATTTATGATTTACTAACTTCCACAATTACATTTTATTCTATTAAAATGGTGATTCATCCCTTGGTGATTCTAGTATCAAATTTTTATCAATTGCTAATTTGTTTAGGATGCTTCCCTTGCCCTCAACCCTATTTCTAAATATTGTAAAGCTAAGGCCTTAGTGTAATTATAATTTTTCAATTAAAGGTATTGCCCCTCCTAAACCCTTTTTATTCATTATGTTAATCTCTCACTCCAAAAGTTTTTTGCCCCCTCCAGGGGTCTGTTTAACATGGAATTTTTTCCTATACCCTTGTGATCCCTTCCTTATTTCTTAAATTTCTGCGGAATTTTTTCCTATACCCTTGTGATCCCTTCCTTATTTCTTAAATTTCTTCTTTATTGACGCTAAAAATTTATGCCCCTAATCGGTATCCTCTGCCAATGTGTGTGTGTGTGCAACTTTGTTTAGAGTTACTAAATTTACCCCTTGATGTGTGCTTTCCTTAAAGGCTACAAAGCCTTTACTTAACTGCCCTAATCCACACACTTACCACCTCTAACCCAACCACCCTTAATGTACAAACTTGCTATAATTAGACTCACATAGCTACACCCTTCACCATTTCTCTCCTTCCTCACATGTTCTCTGTGGCTTTTTTTTTTTTTTCAAGAAAGAGACTTCTATTAAGTAAGAGAAAAAACCCACGAGAGCAAGCTCAAAGTGGAATACATCATGCAATCATGAGGATAAATAAAACCCCCTTAGAGTGAGGTGGAAAACAACCAAGGCTGAGGCTGAAAGTGCCACCTCAACCCTGTAGTAGTCTCAGAGAAGAAAGGAGAATCCTTCCATTCCCTGAAGAAAGAAGCCCTCCTAGCTGAGGCTGCACAAGAGTCTCCCTGCATACTCGTCCATACGGCTATCAAAGTATGTACCGTGTCTGTCCAGATACTAGCGAATGTGTGCGAGGGATGAACTTGAGTACCCTAATCCACACACTTACCACCTCTACCCCAACCACCCTTAACCTACAAACTTCTTGCTATAATTAGACTCACATAGCTACACCCTTCACCATTTCTCTCCTTCCTCACACGTTCTCTGTGGCATTTCATGTGTAATTGCACCGAAAATAGCCACAACCTCTTATCCACTACCTCCTTTTAATTACATCATAGTTTCTTCCCCACTACCTTGTGCTAACACTTTATCTTCCTTCTTGGCACAGTCCCCCTTCCCGTTTTTAGCTTGTTCCGTAACAACCTCACCAACCTTGGACTTTCTTGTAACGTTTGCCTCACCTTGATTTATTGCATAAGACTTCTTTCCTTCACAAGTCCCTTATAGTTAGCTACCTCTTCATTGCTCTTGGCTTCTGCCCTTCCTCTTTGTCAAATGCCTTCCTTTTAGCTTTGACTCACATACGTGTTCACATGTTCTTTGGCAGCTTGGAGTGTGGTTGTTGTTCTTTTGCACTTCGATTTCCTTGGCTAAAATTGGTGTTTTCATCTCAGCCACTCTTGACTTTTTGACTGTCTACATGGCACCATCTTCCGTCGCTTTTCTTGTGCTTCATGGTACACAGTTTTGCTCCCTAGCTCTTCTATCTGTCCTCAACAACTTCCCCTCAACGGCTTGCCCTCAACGACTTCCTCACGGTTAGACTTTTCTCTCAGGTGCTCCCCTTTCTTAGTTACTCACATTACCTCTTCCTTCAAGAAGATCGGCATGCCTACTTTGCTCGGCTTTATCTTCATCACCCTTGGCCACTTGCCTTCTTCACGACTCTGGTTTGCTGCTCCTTAGCCAACCTTTCTTACTACTTCTCTTCTCTTTACTGTTACTATAGTCTAGGTTCTCACCTCTCGTTGTTTAAGTGACCTTTGTCTTGTGTATTTTTTTACTCTACTGACGGTCTCTCCTCCTTTTTCGTCTGCCACAGCATGATGATCTGCACTTCTTACATCCATTATATATACCTCGTCATCTCCATAGAGACCTCTCTCCAAGTTTGAAGTCCTTGCGACCTCCTTTCGGTTGGTTTTCCTTAAACGCTACTCAAGTCTCAGCTTCCTTTTTCAAGCTTGTGTGATCTGCTCTTGGACCTGGTTCCTTCTACTTGATGAACTGCATGCATACTTGATGAGTTGCGTACTCTCATAGGCATGCCTTCCACTTGTTGCTTCCTTTTGATTGATGGCTTGGTTTCCATTTGTGTCTTTGTTGATGCTCAGGTGGCTTTGTACTTACAGACTCTTTGTGTTTGAGTAATTTTGTTGATGAGGCTTATGTTGCCTCCCAAAGCTCTCCGTTGTGTCACCTACAGCTCTTTTGGCTTGATTGTACTTTTCGTCTGGCACGTGGAATTCTCAATTGTGCTTCATTATCAACTCTTCTCTTGCTTTGCATTTGATTCTTCAAGTGCCTTTTCACCTTGGCTATTGGTAATGGCTGCTCTCTAACTTCAACTCGGGCGGTAGAAGTTACTGTTTCCAGACTTCTCTCGGTTCACTGGGATGACCCCTGTTTTGGTGACCACATAGCTCCCCTTTGTGCCTTTACTACATGCATCTTCTTGCTTCTTGAAGCCTCCCCTGTGCCTATGTTTGCACCACGTATTTCTTTCTATCTATGATGCTAGCATTTTATTTACACTTTAGGATTTATATATATGTTATTTCTTTAGGATATATACATAGTTATTTCTTTGATTTTTTATAGTTATGTCTTTAGGATATATATACATGTATATTTATTTATATACTTAGGTCTTTCTCTTTGTTCCTCTTCTAATTTTCCGTTTTCCTTATTTCTTTTTCTCTTATGTCTTCCGTTTTGTCCCTTTAATTAATATAGATAGTGCTTCTATACTTTTTTTTTAGGACCCCCCATTTTTTATTTTCACACACCTCTATTTGTAAACCTTTGTTCAATTACGTATAAGTATACATACTTATATATATATATATATATAAAATTCATTATATATTTAAAATTTCCCCTTTGGTTCATTATATTCTTCTTTAGTGATACAACTGATTTTAGTTTTATACCTTTGGCTCTTCATATATATATATATAGATATAATTGCAAGCAATTGATTAATTATTAATTCTTCTTATGGAGATAAAAAGCATGGAAAATCGACCTTTGGTACTAATCCTTGGAATGTCTCTATTGAGGGTGTGGACTACCCCCCTCCTTCATGATTTTTCTAAACTTAAAAAGAAATCTTGAGAAGAGTGTGGATTGCCCCCTGTCGAGTATTTCAGGATTTATGATTTACTAACTCCCACAATTATATTCTATTCTATTAAAATGGTGATTCATCCCTTGGTGATTCTAGTATCAATTTTTTATCAATTGTTGTAGACTTGGTTAATTTAATATGTTATTATTCCTCTTTGGTTTATAAAATAAAAAGTTGAGATTAACTAACCTAGGGGAGTGGAGTTTCCCCCACTTCATTTTTTTCCTTTAAGGGTATGGACTACCCTCCTTATTGTCTCACACATTTTGATAGCAAACTATTGATGGGTTTCTGACACTGATTGTACTTATAACATTGTACATGCAAATTTTTGATATTTTTAAATCTAGATGGATGTCTTTGCTCCTAGGTAAAGCAATAGCATGCCATGAAATATAGCCATTACTTGTCTACCCAATTGAAACTATGACATTCTAACACCTAGTTTTTCTTGGATGGTGGCAGGTAAGTGAACCCTGACCTCGGAGTCTGAACTACCGGATGGATTCTAGACGCTTTTGTAAACCTACCTTGTTTGGCTGCAATACCTTTGAAATAAAATTATATCTCATTTCTTTTAAATGTTTAAATCTCTATATTTGAATTATTTTTAAATTTTAATTGTTTAGTTTAAGGCCAATCTATGACTGAATCGATTGTATGGTTCAATTATTGAGGGAATAATGAATTACACACACACATACACATAGAGTTTGAAAATGGCTTTGCATTTGCAAGAGGTTCCATTAAAGCATTCAAACTTTCCAATGGTTCTACTCACGAGCTTCCATCATAGGTGTGGCAAATTAATCATCCATTCATCTTGACAATTGTTTGCATCTAGCACAACTTAAGGCAGTGCTCACGAATACTTGTACTCACTTGTTTCTTAACCTTGATCGTGATTACTAGCACTTCCTCATGAACTACTGGAGTATCAATCATAGGTATGATGGCTAAAGATTGTACCTCTTTTGATTGCTCGGATGATTCTTTGATTTAATGAGCAAAGAAATCCCGATAGTATGAAGGTATTCAAATTAAATCGGTGAATGTCAGACTAACTTGCATGTTCTTGAATATTTCCCATGTTTGGGCTAGCTTTAGCTAGGTTCCAATGAAGCACTCAATTATGCTACATTTGCCTTAGATTTTAAGGATTCCCCTCGCTCAATAATAGACTATTGAATTTGCTTGGGCATCTCCACTGTTGGAGCTTTCCCTTTCAACTCCCTTGCAATTTTAGCAGCTAACTCTTTTTGAGTTTTCCAATTGATGTGTTTACTTGAAGAATCCATATCTTTAGTGGTTGCAACTGATCCTTTTGACCAAGTGACCACTTGGGCATCAACCGTATCTCGTGGCTCGACTACATCTACTTGGCATTCTAGATCCACTTCTTTTCTTTCCATGTTAGTCTTGAGAAACTTGAAATGTTCAGGCCCTATTGGACTGTCAAAACACAGATGATTATCCCCACAACAAAAGCACTTGATCTTAGACAGATCTATTTTCTCCTTACCATTCTTAATTTTTTCCTTCTGCTCAGGATGTGGTGGCTTACCATTTGATGGCTGAGCATCAGTCTCATCAACTTTTTTTTTTTTGCAAAAAAGAGACTTCTATTAAGAAAGAAAGAAACTAGCTAGAGCAAGCTCTGTGCAAAAATACAACATGCTAAGCATGTAATAAAAAACACCTAAGAGGAATGAGGTAGAAAGAAACCAAGGCTGAGGCTGAAAATGTGAACTCAACCCTGTAGAAGTCTAGTCTCATCAATTGGTTCACTGACACTTGGCAATTTTTACCATTGAACCAACATTCGGATTCATCATGCCCAAACTTAGTGTAAGTATTGCAATACTTAGCTTTACATTCCTCTTCCACGTGTCAATGCCTAGAACACTTGTTACTCTGTTTCTCATTGTTACCTAGCTTCCCTCAAATGCCCAATTCTTTTAAGCCCTTCTTCAGCTCAATTTTGAGCTGATCTTTCTTTGCTGGCGTCTCCTCGATGTCACTGCTGTCAGCATATTTCTTCTCTACCTTGTTCTTTAATCCTTCACTCTTCTCCAGAGCAACAGCTCGGTCTAGCCATTCTTCATAAGTTCTAGCCGAATTGACTATCTCTGGCTTGTGCAAGTCTACCTGCGTGCAACCTATGATCAACTAGGCTCACATAGACTTGTCATCGGGAACCATGATCAACTGATTGATAAGAGCTCGCATCCTAAGTACAAAGTCTTAGACGGACTCTCCCTTGTTTTGCTTCAGCTCACTTACCTTCGTTCGAACATCTTCTTCATTAATTTCCTGCCTAAACCTCGCAAGGAATGCTTCGGATATTGCATACCAATCAAGGAAATATTCAATTAGAAATTGATTAAACCACCTTTGGGAATTTTTTTAAAGGTACACAGAAAATAATCCATGTACTCCTCATCTATTGTGGCACCATTGATGCGATTGACTCGCAAGAAACTATGCAAGTGAAAATTTGAAAATTTACCTTGATGTTGGTGCTGGACTTAGACTTTTCTACTCCATAACCTGAGTAGGCAAGTCTTCCATTTGGAAGGACCAAATCACTATCCTTTGACTTGCCATACCCGCCTTCATGCATATGAGGACGCTATTTACCTTTTTACAATCGGTTGGTACTGTCTTCAGGCATTAGAGATACAGTTCGGTGAATGTCTATAAGTCGAGTAGGATTTCTCTCCACTGTGAGAGGAAATAGGAAAATTTCCTTAGTTGTTCCTCGTTCACCTTGGGTCTTTGGTGGCATCTCTCTCCATCAAAATCATGTTGCTCTTCCCATTGGTTGTTTGTTTGACCATCTCCTGTAGCTGGTGTGACATGAAGTTGGGGGTAATAAACTTCACGCACCTCTTCACTTCCTACTGCTTTTCAACTAAGTGAGAAAGATATTTATCACTGAGAAAGGGACATTAAAAAGAAGCTTTTATGCCAAGATACCACACCATAATTTCCTCCCTTAGATGAGAATGAAGATGGTAACATCCCAAGTGATGTTGTACTCAAGCATAGGGAGAAGGAAAGGATCAGCAAAGGCCATAATCTCAACAAGCCAGTCTGCGCTAAAGAGAAGAGCGATACGTTGTTGAAAGAAGATCTTGTGGCTCAACATGACATGAATTGATATATATCGAGGAGTTTGAAGGGGCTGATTGGGTCAGATGGGTAGGTTCCAAGAAAACATTGCACCTCCTTCATAGATACCTTTACAATTAGCTCAAAACACTCTGCAAATTGTCATTAGACATAGAGGCCTACAACTTTCAATAGAGACATGATGTCAAAGATTCAAACACATCTAGAGATGAACCTAGAGATGGGCTTCACATTGATATACATTTCGTAAGAAACAAAGAAGCGGCCAAAAAGTAACGGGCAGTTTACTAGATGGGGGTAAAAACTTTCATGAAAATAGACTATCAAACACAGACTCATAAATTTTTGTTGTAATATCTGATTCAAGGTCTAATCACATAGAAAAATGCACCCTGAAGAGAGATTTGCACTCATATAATTTCATTAAAATCAGACTACCAAGCAGAAAGTTATGAGCAAAACACTAACAATGGGTCAAACTGTCATAGAAACTACCCTCCACCCATGCTAATTTTGCCTGAGCAGGATGCTCCCTCAAGTCTCCACCTTCATCAATGATCCACCACTCATAGATTTTGCCTAGAAGAGGGTAATAACTCCCTTGGTGGCTCAGGAGATGGATGGACCATGTGTGTGCAATGAGCGGCCAAATAGAAAGAACTTTTATGTCTTAAAAAGAAAAAAAAGGGAAGAGAGACTCAAGAGAGGGAATACGAAGTAATCTTCATTGTCAATAGAGTGAGACTCCACTCCAATGCAACTCAAAATACTATAAACACAAGGGAGAAGAAGAGGTTTCATACATACAAGAGGAGCAGAAGCTCTAAGACTAGTCATAGAGAGAGAATAAACTAGAGAGAGGTGGACTGAAGAGTCTACATAAGAGAATATCTACAAGAGGGGGAGAAGGCTCATGGAAGAGGCTTGAGGAGACTAGAGCTACAGCAACAAGAGGCCTAATGGTGGAATAGATGATGAACAAGGGAGAGGAGGGCTCCTTTTATAGAGTTTTTGTCACCCTCCTTCACCCATTTACAATTGCTGCCTGTAGATTCCTTTCCCCATCAATCACATAAGCCCATATGTCACCATCCATGTCTATTTTGGCTACTCTTTCCATGTGTCCCATCAAAAGATGCTCAAGCGTCTCCCCACATGGAGCCCATAGGGACCCTCTCTTTTCCATATGTCCACATCCTCCTTATTCCACATAGGAATTCTAGAAGGATTCCTCTTGGCTCCACACTCCTCCACATGCCTTCCACACGCTTAGCATGTGGCCTCTCTTATATTATTGGAACACATGGACATGAGCCCACCTCTTTATATGATTCACTCTTCCTATATTCGAAGAAACCCCATAATATCCCATACACAAATAACTCTCACCACATACCAAGGTGTTATCATTCATACACATGGTATTTATGATGATTCATTCCACTCATCCTCTCAATTCCATACAATATCTTAGAAAATAGAAATAAGTGAGAGCCGCTAGGCTATCACTTGATACTCAAACTCTAATCAAACATAGAGAAAAACAATACCAATGCCAAATAAAAAATATCAATTTTTGGCGTCATATCTTTCCCCTTCCAACAAATTTAAGGCAATACTCATTGGTGCATCTAGTTATCACCGTGCATTGGCCTTTGCCCACTGAGTCGCATAATCTGTGGCCACCAATAAATAATGCTTACCCTGAGATGAGTGAGGGAGTGGTCCCACAAAGTCCAACCCCCACCTCTCAAATGGTCCATATGCTAGAATAGGCTTCAAGGGCCCAGGAATCAACTGTCACCTTTCAAACTTTCTTTTGGCATGCTTTAGAACTTTGACACCATTCATATACATCCTTATGGAGGCGTTGCCAAAAGTAACCTGCATTAAGAATTCTCCTAGCTATGCTTGCTGAAGCAAAATGACCAGAGCATTCATGACACATTTCTAGGATTTTCCTAGTCTCCATGGGATGGACCACTCGACGGAGCACCTTATCTTTTCCCAATTTATAAAGAATGTCATCAACAATAGTATAGGGACAATCCTTCCTTACAAATCTCTGCTTCTGTTGTGGAGTTAACCCTTGAGGAAACATGCCTTCTTCCACATACTACTGAACATCTTGCAGTTCTGGCCATCCAGTGTCTACCAAAGAAACCACCCCCTGTCTTGTACTACAATGGCTTGAGTAACTAACTCATCTGCCCTTTGATTTTCTTTTCTGTTTATATGAACAAACTTGCAAAAATCAAACTGACTACATAATGCCATGGCCTTTTGATTAAGCTCCTTCAAATGAGGACTTCTTATCCTATAATACCCTTGCATTTTCTTTATAATAAGCTGAGAATCTCCTCTTACTTCCAATTCTTTAACTTGACTTTGAAGACAACCCTCCAAACCAAGAATCAAAGCATTATACTCAGCTGCATTGTTAGTTATGATACCTGGAAGCTCTTGTCCTCTAGCCCATACTTCTTGACCTTTAGAATTCATCAAGACCATCCCCCGGCTCCTTGTTGGCATGAAGGACTAAAAGCCCCATCAAAATACAAGACAAAAGCTATTGGTGGTGTCTCCCTTTCATCAGTAATGTCCTCCTTATATTTCTTTTCTTCTCTTAGATCCTCCCGTCCTATGAGCAATCTGCCATAGTGGACCTAGTGGTATTTTCAGTGACAAAAGAGAAAGAGAACTCTTGAAGCTCTGACAACCATTTTGAAAATATTCCCCTAAGATTAGGCTTGTGAACTAGATATGCTAATACAGACTAAGAGGTAAGAAAGCAAAATGATCTAGGTAATAAATAGGAGTGAAACTTTCTGACTGAAAACACCAAAGAGAGAGCTTGCTGCTCCATTTCTTCAAACCTTGTTTCCACCTCTGTAAGCTGTCAGTTGGCATAATAGATGGGTTGCATTCTACCTGCCTCTCCGTTTTGTAGCAATACAACACCAACTGAATGCAAAGATACACTTGGATTTACATAAAAGTCTTGAGACCAATCAGGGGGGTTCAATATTGGGCCCTTACTCATGGCCTCCTTAAGTTGTTGAAAAGACTCTTGTTGCTCCACACCCCATTGGAAAAAAACTCCTTTTCTTGTCAACAAGTTCATGGGATGCACTATCTCTGTGAAATCATCACAAAAGCGTTGATAATACTTGCTCTTTCCTAGAATTCTACGAACACCAATGACACTCTCGGAACTTGGCAATGCCATGATTGCTTGAACCTTGTCAGGATCCATTTGAAAGCCTTCTTCAGACACAATATGCCCCAACAAGACTACTTTTGTTTGAGCCCTAATGACAGTTGGTAGGATTTAGACACCCTTTTGCTTCATCAATCCTAGCTAAGGCCATCTTTACTTCTCCATGTGATCTATGCATTGAGAATAAATGCAAAAATCATCCAAAAACACCCCTATGAACTTTCCCAAGTAAGGCTCAAGCACTTGACTCATGAACCTTTGAAATGTAGCTAGTGCATTGGTCAACCCAAAAGGCATCACTTTGTAAGCAAAAACTCCCCAAGGTGTGACAAATGATGTTTTATTTTGATCTTCCTCCCGAATATGAATTTGAAAGTACCCAGAATACCCATCACATATAGAAATCTCATGCCCTACTACTTGGTCTAGTATTTCATCTTGGAATGGCAAAGGAAGATGATCCCTCTATGTGCATGCATTCAAAGGACAAAGGTCCACACAAATCCGCCACTTATTTCCTTTCTTTGGTGTGACAACTACAGGAGATATCCATTCTGAATCATCAATATGAAAGATGAATCCCACCTCAAGTAGTTGTGTTACCTCTTTCTTTAGTGCCTCAGCTTGGATCACCCCCAATCACCTTAAGCATTGCACAACTGGCTTGCTTTCTGGCTTCAACTCAATTTTGTGCTCCACAAGAGAGACTAGTCAAACCTGTGAATAGCTTGTTGTTGCAAAGAGATATGGGAAATCATCTAGCATATCCAAGTATTGGAGCTTCTCACTACTTGATAGAGAATCACCAAGAAGCTCTTCATTGCATTGGCATTGTTTAGTGTGCTCTACATCCTCCACTTGAAGTGTCTCTATAGGATCTTCTTGTACCACCAACTTGTTCCCTCATGACTCATCCCGATCAACAGCAAGACAAAGACCAAAGGTAACTCCTTCCACCTCACCCTTTGAGCTAGACTCCTCGGAGCTACACCTGTCTCTTCTTCTTCATCAATTAAGTCAGAGCTCCAACTCTTTGATGTTGATGACTCCTCCTTGACAACTTTCTTTTTATGGCTTCTGATGTTGTAGCACATCTTCTTATCATATTATGCATAACCACTTGTTGAAAACCCTTCACAATGTGATCCTCAACAAAATCTTCAAAAATAAGTGACCAACCAGCACCATGAAAACATTGTGTATACATGCATTCAAGAATCACCCTTGTCACAATTGGAAGTGCACATAACAGCTTCAAGATATTGTACTCTTCATCATTTGCATAGAAAAAGAAGTCGAAAGCATTGAGAATCACCACTCCACTGTTATAGTCAAAAACTACCCAAAGACTCAACTCTTCTTCACACCAAGCTACTAGTGCATGAAACAATCCCCAATCTATCATTGTGCCTACTGACGGAGTTGTCAGTTCACCAACATATTCAAGAGTGCAAACATAAAGCATATGATCATGATGACTGTGCAAATAGCTTGAGCATCACCTTCACAATCTTCTAGTTCTCTTAAACGGGCTCCAATCTCTTCTAACGAAGTTCTTCCAGGCATCTTCTTTATCACATCAAAAAACACATGCCTATACTAGGCATTATAGGAACAAAGTGGAGACAAGTTGTGAACACAAGTGAGAAAGAGTGCACACACAAGAAAGCTCCAATAGAAATGTTCAAATGAAACAATACAAGTACTCGGTATATATAGTACCCAAGTACTACTGGTCCACCATAGGGTTGACTTTATGCCTACAACACCATATCTTTGTAATCTCTTACAAATCCCCCCTCAAAGATATGGCTGAAAGTACCCTGGAAACATCTCAGGTGTACCCTGTAGTACCTAAAGTACCATGGTTGCACAAATTCATCCAGATGGATATGCAACCTATGGGAGTACATGAAAACAATGTCATTGTGAATCACTTCACAACCCCCCTTGACATTGTGAGAATGTCTTTGATCCCCAAGCCATGTCGATGTGAAAAGATCTGTTGACAGGGCTTTGGTGAAGATATCCGCCACATTGTCCTCAGATGGACAAGAGATGAGATCAGTGAAGCCATCAGAAATACAATCCCATACATAATGATAATGATTTTCAATGTGTTTCATGCGAGCATGAAAGACATGATTGTTGGCTATGGCAATGCAACTCTAGTTGTCATAGAAGATAGAGTTTGCTTTGCCATCTTGTGCATGATGCAAGTCATGCAAAAGCCTCCTTAACCACATTAACTCCGTAGTGGCTGAATTTGCAACTTTGTACTCTGCTTCACTGGAGGAAAGAGAGACTCGCTCTTGCTTCTTACTGAGCCATGCGATATACGCTGAGAACCCAATGAGAAGCAATAGCCAGTAGTGGACAGTCTGTCATCAATGTCCCCTAACCAATCTGAGTCAGTGAAACCACTCAGCTTTAGATCACAATTTGAAGCATAATGCAAGCCAAGAGAGAGAGAGTCATGGACATATCTGAGAACCCTCTTTGTTGCATTCCAATGTGTGATCGTGGGACAATGCATGAACTGCCTCAAAAGCCCTGTGGCATAGGCAATATTAGGTTGTGTGGAGCATAGATATATCAAACTACCAACCAACTGCCTGTACAAAGTGCCATCAAACTTTTCAGCAGTATCATGCTTACTCAGCTTGAGTCCCTTTTCCAATGGAGTAGCCATAGGCTTACAGCTCTCCATTTTAAATTTCTACAACAACCCCTTTGAATACTTTGTTTGTGACATAGAAATCCCATCATGGGTCTGCCAAAACTCAATGCCAAGACAATAATGCAATAGGCCCAAATCTGTCATGTCAAAGTTGTGACATAAAGTGGATTGCACTGTTGTAATTTGCAAATCACTATCAGTGAGTATGATGTCATCCACATATAGTACCAAATGACCAATTCTGATTTTTGCTATAGAACATATAGATTTGGCTCTGTATCAGTGTATACGAAGCCCTGGGACAGCAAAAACTAATGTATCTTTTGATGCCATGCACGAGGTGCTTGCTTTAGCCCATATAAAGCATTCTTGAGCTTGCATGCCTTGTGCTCTTGTCCCTTCCCTCAAAACCTTGGGTCTGATGTACATAGACCTCCTCTTTAAGATCTCCATTGAGGAATGCGGTCTTGACATCCATCTGGTACACTGACCAACCATAAAATGCAGCAAGAGAGATGATCGAATGAGTGGTGGTCATCTTGGCCACTGGAGCAAATGTCTCCTCATAATCTATCCCCTCCTCTTGTGCATATCCCTTGGCAACCAAAAGGGATTTTTATTTCTCTGCAGTACCACTCAGGGCTGCATCAACATCTTTAGTGGCCTCACGACATTAATAATGCCTCTAAACATGAGGCGGTCTATTCTCATTAATTGGATGCAAATCTAAAACATTTGAGGGAGAGCCATCCTCAACATGTGGCAAGCCATCTGAACTATGAGAAGTAGAAGGGGAAGCATCAAGAGACTTCATCTCATCATCCTCAAATTGGATGATGTCCAAAGGGGTGTCATCATATGGTGGCAAGTCTGCACTAGTGGGCTGCATGCACTCATTCTTAGCAAAGAGAACATCTTTGCTGATTATTACCTTTTTGGTAGCGGGATTATAAAGCCTAAATCCCTTACTTTCAGTACTATACCCCACAAAAATGCATTTGACACTCTTGTCATCAAGCTTTGTCCAATGTGCATGTGGAACCAAAGCACATGCCACTGAGCCAAAAACTTTGAAATGACTAACCTTTGGCTTATAAGTGGCTGTCACAAGGGCTTCTCCCCAAAAAGCCTTTAAGACTCTCTTGAATTTCAGCATGCATCTCGTCATCTCCATGACAGTACGATTCTTCCTCTCAGAGGTGATGTTTAATCCCATGCTACTTCAAAAATCCCTGGAATGCATGTGACATGTACTCTCCCCCTCTATTTGAGTTGAGTGTTCCAATTCTAGAATTGGTTTGGTTCTCAGCCATAGCTTTGAACTCCTGAAACCAATAGAACACCTCAGATTTTTCCTTCATGAGAAAAAGCCATGTGAACCTGGAGAAGTCATCTATAAAGGTCACAAAGTACCTTGATCCTCTATGCATGGGAATAGTCATGGGGCCACATACATCACTATGCACTATCTGCAACACTCTGGTTCCCTTGACCCAATTCTTGCCTTGTTTACTGAATGGCAAGCAATGCGATTTGCCAAGTGCACACCCCTCACACACTTCATTTGCTGGTTGCTGTAATTTTGGCATTCCCTGAGTCATATTATTGTTGTACAAGTAGGACAATGCCTTGTGATGGACATGTCCCAAACCTAGCATGCCATAAATCAACCTGGAAAGTGTTTGCTATAGCCAATACACTCTGATCATAAGGCTGAGCATCAAGCTTGTATAAGCCTCTGTCATATGTGCCTATTGCTATAACCTCATACCCTTTCTTTGGATCCTTGATCATGCATTGGTTATCTTGAAATTCGAACAACATATGTTGAACATGGGCAATGTTTGAAACTCAAATCAGATTTTGCCTCAAATTTGGAACATACCAAACATCTCGGATATACTTAACTTTCCCATTATCAAGCTAAATAGGAATGTGCCCAACTCCGAAGATGTCTTGAGAAGCATCATTGGCACACGTAACCCGTCTGCCATGAACATGTGTGATGCTCTCAAACCACTCCTGGCGAGGAGTCATGTGCTTAGTAGTGCCACTGTCGATATACCATGTATCACTTGCAACAACAAGGGAAGCACCCTTGATTGATTTTCAGCATTCAAATCCCCCCTGGCATCCATCTTCTCACTAAATGCAACAAACACAAAATCTCTATCACCTTGGGCAAGATGAGCTTCACCATGTGCATCTGAAGCACGAGTTTCAGTGGGGGCAACAAAATTACTGGTAGAGCTGTCCCTTTGCCTTTTCTTTTCATTGGCAATCCTTTTCCTACACTGCGATGTAATGTCTTGGCTTCTTGCAATAATTGCATTTGCCCTTTTTCTAATTTTTGCTTGAACTGGTTGCATTCCCCTCCTTGGGCTGAGTTGTATAGCTGTGTTTTGGCTCAAACTTTTTCTAAAATTTGCCCTTTCCACCCATGGTAAGCACTTGCTCACCCTGACAAGAGGCTTTGGCAAAATTTGAGCATCTCTCCTCTTCCTGCAACAAAAGTCCAACTAACTCATCGAACGAGAGTGGGACTACCCTGAGAACAATGGTCAATGACGTGACAAATGTGCCATATGAGGGCGCTAAGCTATTGAGAGTAATAGAGATGACGAGCTTCTTGTCTTCTATCTCCTCATCAATACTTGAGAGTTGATCACATAGATCAATGATCCTGGCAATATGATCAATGATGGCCTGGCCTTCCTGCATCTCGAGATCCTTGAGCTGATTTGTTAAGGCAATGGCCCTTGCCTCATTCTTAACATAATACATGTTTGCCAATCTTTCCCATGCTACCTTTGCATTCTTGCATGACTTGATAGTCATCATAATGTGCCTCTTCACATTTGTGGTAATCAAAAACATTGCTTGGGCATTGCGGCAATCAAACTTCTTCTGCTCCTCCGTCGATGCTATGGGACTAGTAGGAGGGACTGTAGTAGTCTGTTGTTTGCCTGTAGTTTGACCCGAAGAAGCTGTGCTGGATGTAGATGAGCCTACTGGCCTCACCTCATCCCCACTAACAATATCCCACAAGCCCTTACCAACCAAGATGTTCTTAAGCATGAATGACCACAAGGCATAGTTTGGTCCATCCAGCTTGTCACCCTCAGACAAATTGCCAAAACTGTCTGAAAGAGTTGACATGATGCAAAATGGGATACCCACAAGCTGCAAATGTACCTCCAAAAAGAACTGCAAGTCCCAAAAGTGCAATTGGCTGCAAATGTGCCTGCAAATCCCAAACTAATACGGCCTGCAAATGCAAAGTACGACTGGCTACGCTAAAATGCCACTGACTGCACAATGCAATCACTGTAAAAATGGCATCAACCAATCACAGCACTCTATTGCAATCTGAAGTGCAATCCCAAATTGAAAATGCACAACCCAAATCTGAAATAGCGCACCCATGAGTGCTCAAATGCATCCAACAAAGCTCAAAAGCATCCACAATTGTAAAGTAACTACAAATGCACCCAACAATGCAGAGTATATGCAAATGCACCTAAGAGTGCAAGAGTATGGGCTGCAAAAACAGTCCCAAAGTGAAATACACAGCTCAAAACACTTACTGGAAGTGCAACTTGGCCCGAACCACCTGCAAAACAGTCCACTAACTGTGTGGGCAAGCTGGAGATGATAAAGGAGCTGAAGTGAGCTACTTGGAGCTAAATGAAGCTGTCGAGAGTACTTTTGAACACAACACACGTGTAGAGAAGAGCTTGGAGGTGCTGGAACACACCTGGGAGAGGCTAGAGCTGAAAAGAGTCCAAATCTGAGCCAAAACGCCAAAAAATAGTCGAAAACTACTCGAATCACCTTCTAACAAGTCGTACGGACTCGAAATCAGGTTCTAACAAGTTGTACAGACTTGCGGCACTGTTGCACAATTGTACGGACAGATCCGTACGGACTGTATGGACAAAAAACATTTTTTTCACCTAAAATGGTGCGGGACAGGCTTGTTTGTATGCAGGCAGCTCAAAAATTTTTAAAAACGTCAAAATTGAACCTCAAAAGGTTTAAAAACAGCCACTGGACTGTTGGAGCTACCTCAAACGAAAGCTAGAGAGTTGAATGTGAGAACCAGGAATGCGGACTGGAGCACCAAGCTTGCGGGTCTCTGGAAGCAAGTGCGGGAATGGGGGCTCTAGAGACGAAAGCGCTCTGATACCAAATGTAGGAACAAAGTGGAGACAGGTTGTGAACACAATTGAGCAATAGTGCACACACAAGAAAGCTCCAATAGAAATGTTCAAATGAAACAATACAAGTACTTGGTATATATAGTATCCAAGTACTACTAGTCAACCATAGGATTGACTTTATGCCTACAACACCATATCTTTATAATCTCTTATAGGCATAACATGCAATCAAGTACACCTGAGATCATTTAGTAAGGTGGGATGAATCCAATACCAAACATACCCGATGTCTCCACCAAAAGATGTGACATGAAGTTGGGGGTAATAAACTTCACGCACCTCTTCACTTCCTATTGCTTTTGAACTAAGTGACAAAGATATTTATCACTGAGAAAGGGACATTAAAAGAAGCTTTTATGCCAAGATATCACACCATACTTTCCTCCCTTAGATGAGAATGAAGATGGTAACATCCCAAGTGATGTTTTACTCAAGCATAGGGAGAAGGAAAGGATCAGCAGAGGCCATAATCTCAGCAAGTCGGTCTGTGCCAAAGAGAAGAGTGATACATTGTTGAAAGAAGATCTTGCGGCTCAACATGACATGAATTGATATATATTGAGGAGTTTGAAGGGGCTGATTGGGTCGGATGGGTAGGAAACATTGCACCTCCTTCATAGATACCTTTGCAATTAGCTCAAAATACTCTGCAACTGTCATTAGACACAGAGCCCTATAACTTCCAATAGAGACATGATGTCAAAGATTCAAACACATATAGAGATGCGCCTAAAGATGGGCTTCACTCTGATATACATTTCGTAAGAAACAAAGAAGCGGCTAGAAAATTACGGGCGGTTTACTAGACAGGGGTAAAAATTATAACATGAAAATAGACTATCAAACACAAAGACTCATAACTTTTTGTTGTAGTATCTAATTAAAGTTCTAATCATATATAGAAATGTGCCTTAAAGAGAGCTTTGCATTGATATAAGTTTCATCAAAATCATACTACCGAGCGAAAATTTATGAGCAAAACACTAATAGGAGTCAAACTGTCATAAAAACTACCCTCCACCCATGCTAATTTCGCATGAGTAGGATAATCCCTTAAGACTCCACCTTCATCAACGATCCACTACTCATAGATTTTTCCTAGAAGAGGGTAAGTAACTCCCTTGGTGGCTCGAGAAATGGATGGACTGTGTGTGTGCAATGAGCGGCCGAATAGAAAGAACTTTTAAGGCTTTGAAATAAAGAAAAGGGAGGAGAGACTCAAGAGAGGGAATACGAAGTGATCTTCATTGTCAATAGAGTGAGACTCCACTCTAATGCAACTCAAAATACTACAAACATAAGGGAGAAGAAGAGGTTTCATATGTACAAGAGGGAGCGGAAGCTCCAAGACTACTCATAGAGAGAGAATAAACTAGAGAGAGGTGGACTCAAGAGTCTACATAAGAGAATATCTACAAGAGGGAGAGAAGGCTGATGGAAGAGACTTGAGAAGACTAGAGCTATAGCAACATGAGGCCTAATGGTGAAAGAGATGATGAACAAGGGAGAGGAGGGCTCCTTTTATAGAGTTTTTATCACCCTCCTTCACCCATTTACAATTGCTGCCTGTAGATTCCTTTCCCCATCAATCACATAAGCCCATATGTCACCATCCATGTCCTTTCTAGCTACTCTTGGCATGTGTCCCATCAAAAGATGCTCAAGAATCTTAAAATATTGAGAAAGTCAAGACTCTCCCCACATGGAACCCATAGGGACCCTCTCTTTTCCATATGTCCACATCCTCCTTATTCTACATAGGAATTCTAGAAGGATTCCTCTTGACTCACCCTCTCAATCCCATACAATATCTCAGAAAATAGAAATAAGTGAGAGCTGCTAGGCTATCACTTGATACTCAAACTCTTATCAAACATAGAGAAAAACAATAATTTCAGTACTCCTTTACCACCATTTAACCAATTGAACCATTGGGATTGACTTAATTCTACCGCCCATGTTGTGTTGCTTTGTTATATGCACAACTTGCTTGCCAATGCGATCT
Source organism: Dipteris shenzhenensis (assembly GCF_047967505.1). Classification (NCBI taxonomy): domain Eukaryota; kingdom Viridiplantae; phylum Streptophyta; class Polypodiopsida; order Gleicheniales; family Dipteridaceae; genus Dipteris; species Dipteris shenzhenensis. The sequence continues at coordinate 28,982,048 of NC_141613.1, forward strand.
TTCCATGCCCTAAGTAGATCACACTCCAATGCTCCCATAATGCCATCCCATGTATGGTGCATGAGCATATAAAATGTGCTTCCAAAAAAGGAAACAAATTAGTAAGTACTGTGTGAAATTAAATTATAGATTACCATGTAGGTACAGTGGAATGATTCTTTCCCCAAGTGATCTCCATATTCTGGATAAAGTCATTCACCATCACAATGATGAAACATTGTGCATCATTATCTTCAAACCTTTTCTTGTGTATTAGAGGTACCAAGGTATCAAGGGCTAACCAAACTCGAGCCTTTTCTAAACTTTTTTCCCCTTCCCCCCTCGTTCAGAGTAGGCATTGTGTGACTTTTAACATACATCAACAAACTCATCAGCACATTTGAGCTTGCCATTCTTTCTCTTTGCTAAATAAAATTTTAAAGCCTTGACACTCCCAAAGCTTGGTTTGCATGGAACATTGACTATTTTTTCGGATTTGTTCTCATCTTTTGTAATCTTTACTTGCCCAGAGTGTAGTCCCATATTAGAAAAAACCTTTTCAATTCTTACTATCATCCTCTCACTCTCTTGTTGGGACTTCAAGTTATATGCATCAATTATGCACAAGTGCACTGGCTTCTCAATTATTCTAACAATAGCATGAAGGGCAAAAATGTGTACTCTCTCAAGATGAATTTCAATAATTGGGCTTAAAGATAGATGTTTCACTGGAACATTGCAATTTTGGTGCCTTAGATTGATTAATATCTGCAAGTTCATAAGACCATTGCTTTTGGTTTTTTGTACCAGCCTGCAATGGTACTCTCTTTTGCATGCATAATGGACAAGGATGGCTTGTATTTGTACATTAAATCATACATTTAATAGTCTTGAGGTCAACAGTAGCAGCTAGATGCCATTCTATGTGGTAGGATCCATAGCCCTCAACTTCAAGAAGATTACCATTGTTATGACCTTTGATCACACTTGGGATATTGGTTTGGTCAAAGAACCACTTCAAAATTGAATGTGACTCTTTTGACACCAGTAAAACTAACACATATTCTATTTTCAAAAGCTTTTTTTCATTATCGAACCAAAATTCAAATTTCCTTGCTACCTCAAATGCAACCAGCCACCAAATCTCTTCTTTTGATTGCACGGCTGAACTACCTCGCATCATCAAGCTCAACTTGAAGGTCCACTATTCTATTCATCAATGTCAATGACTCCTAATTTTTTGACCTTTGACAACCTCAATTTCATCACGCTTTAGTAAGATGCTTAGTTCACCATTGCATTCTACTATAGGTATATCATAAAACTTCACCAAGCCTGTAGAACTCTTTGAACATCCATCACAAAGTTGTTGTTGACTGTGAGTTCTAGTTCTTTAGACTGCCCAAACTTCCCTTTGAGAGTGAGTGTACTACATACATGTTGAGGCTCGCTGACTAGATCAAGTACACCCAAATTGAGAGCATGACTTGCCTTATCCACATGGCTTGGTTTTGGAAGCGGGGCTTTAATCTTTGTTCCCACAAAAAGACATGCTTTTTTTAAGCTCTTAAGTATAAGCCATGCCCTTATAATTATCCCTATAGCATCACAAACTCCATGTGCATTAGTTGCATTGAATTGTTCCACAACTTTGTTCATTGACTCAGATGTTATCTGTGATTTTAGATGGTTGAATTTGGGATGTTGTATAGCAGATTGTAAAATTTTCTTTGTAAACACTTCACCCATAGCACCAAGTTGTTCATCATGGATAGACATTAGTTTTGAAGCAGTCCTACAAGCCCTCACTCAATGCTTCCAGCCGCCACTTTTCTTGGATGTTTCATCCATTGGACACAATTTCCTCTTGCAAAGTCTTGGACACATAGGACTATCTTTCATGGATGCTAGGTTTTTCCAATTTTCCAATCTCATCTTTCACAGATTTGTTTTGCATGGTGCTCTCTCCCAAGTGAGCATTTAATGTTTGAACTTTCATCTGTAATTCCAGATTATTCTTCTCTATGCCAGCATATCATGTTTCTTTCGCACCCATTTGGACACTTGTAGCTTGCATAGATGATACCAAATGTTCATTCCAAGCCTCAAACATTGCAATCCTTTTGTCTCTTTCAATAAGCAAACATTGATATTGGGTATGAAGGCTACTTGATCCATGAGCAATGAACCTTCAAAAATATCCCAACAAACCATTCTCACCCTTATACAAAAATTTAATTAAGCTGGTCAACCAATGGAATTGAGGATCCTGACAAGTTTGTGGATCTACTGGACATATCTTTCCATCTAACCACAAATCCATATGTGTTTTTTTTGAATTTCAAAGAGTTGCTAAATCATTTCACTTGATAAGGAAGATTCATTCCTCTTTAGAAATGGTGCATTCTTTGCATCAATTTCAAAATGGATGTCCACGTTTTTCTTATCCTAAGGACCTCCATGGTTTCATACACTTTTGACCTAATATTACATAACATTGACATCAGCAAACAACATAGAAACATGCTAAGGCAAATTATGAATGCCAATAACATCAACACACACACAATAGAAAACAAAACTAATATCGCACACAAACATATCACATAAAAAATAAATAAATTGACTTGAATTTAGAAAATTTAGAGGCACACTTGACTTAGTAAACTATATTGAAACTACAAAAATCACATATGAAAATGACATTGTTATGGTATTAATTGTTTTAAAAACCAAAAAAATTTGTGAATGAATAATGCGAGATTCTTAGATTAGGGATCTTTGAAAGAAGAATGTGATTAAACTTGTCCTCCCCAGTTGCCTCTCTTGTATTCCAGGTCACTAAAGTTGATAGATCTTGCTCCATATAAATTATATGCTTCTAAACATCTCAAAAACTATTTCAAGCAAACTTTGTAAAAAACTAAGAGTATGTGTTTAAAACTATTTCAAGCCAACTTTTATAGAAAAGTAAGAGTGTATGTGTTTGAAAATATTAACTTTTCATGAAATTTCTCACAAGATAAAAAAACCAACCCATGTAGTGAAAGATAACTACACAAGACAAACTATGAACACACTTTTTCTTCAAAGTTGCATCATAAATTTCAAAGCTCGTCGTTGTCACTGCCTTGCATTGTGAGTCACCTCAACCTCCAGAAAGCTACTTGGATAATCCCTAAACCTTCACAGATGTTTCAAAATCATATATCCCTAGAGAAAGTGACCAATGTTGAGAAATGGGCAAAAGAAAGATTGATTTTCATGCACAGGCAATTGTAGTGCTTGAAAGTCAATCTTCTTTCTTCCTTTCTCAAAGAGTCTTATCCAGTACCTCCTTGTAGGCTTGAAACACCTTGCATCATTCGTGGTTCATCTAGAACATTGATTGCCTTGAGTTTTTGACTGAAAATGATTTGAGAGCACAAGAGCATCTTAGATGAGAGGAGAAGTCGTGAGATTTGAAAGAAAAGTGCCCAAAATAGAGCAAGAAGAAGTAAGGTTGAATCTCATTCAAAAAATCTTGAAAGTTTTGAACAAGTAAATGTGAAATGGGAGGGAAATGTAGGTAGAGAGAACCTTCCCTCTCGAAAGAAAGGAAGAAATTTAAAAATAGGGTTGGAGCAAGAGAAACTCGAAATGGAGCTCAGAAATGAGGGAGAGGGAAGAGAAATAAGAGAGAATGAGAGGAGCGTGATTGTTGGATGGGAGGATCTGGTTTTAGGACAAATAGTGCAAGTTTGGTTGAGAAACTACGTTTTTCAATTTGGCTACTATTCAAAAACGTGATAAGAGAGTGGAGGCACCAAGTGGAAGGCCTACATCAAACTTTGGGCCATTGAATAAAGAAATAGGAAAGTCATGCCATTTCCAATATTCTATTGCCCTCCACTATCTAGTTTTATCACCTCATCCTTCCATGTCATCATCAGTGCAAGGGCTCTCTTTTAGGGCCTCTTTTTGAGTCCAATTTTTTTGTAATGGTAGCTATGCCATCACCAACCCCCTTTTCATAGAACCAAGCTGCATTAATGCGACAACGACCCTTGTTCACGGATCCAACCTAAGAGATTTTCCACAGAGCCAAGCCTTGATGCATGCACACAAAGCCAACCCTCGACCTACAATCGAAGAAATAAGGTAGTGTAGACCATCCCATCAAATGTACCACAGAAGGATCACAAACCTCAGGAAGGCAGAGCCGCTAGGACATCCATGGGTTATTAACCCACTAGAAATAATTATCACAAAATTAATTAGCCTTGCATAGCTCCCATAAATAACACCAAAATGCAAATCCTTCGCTTAGGCCTTGCTTTGTTAGGCCAATAATTAGCCTTGCATAGTTCATGTAGATAACCCTAAAATGCAAAACCTTAGCTTAGGCCTTGCTTTGGCAGACCAATAATTAGCCTTGCATAGTTCCCGAAGATAACTCCCAAACTCAAAACCTTCGCCTTAAGCCTTGCTTTAGCACTCCTAGAAAACTTTTCGAAGCTTCTCTTCCCCAAAGATATGACTGCCTCACCCCATTACATAAAGGTTGCACATGGGTGGAGGATTAATCTCCATTGTTTGATTTTCACAATTAGAATCTACCATTCTACTAACACTTGCTCTGTTCAAACAACCACCCATAATTAAACCAATCTGAGTGATCCAATGGCTATCGCAACATATTTAAAGCTTTTGCTTTAGATCTAACAATGCACAAATCGCGAGTAAAAGAAAACAATTATAGCAAAAGTAATGCTTATCCCGATACGGACATTATCAATCACAAGGAGACAAAGAGATTTGTCTGAGTCAGCAGTCTCATAATAGATGGCTCCTTTGAACTGGCATTCTCCATTAAAGGACTTGAGGTGCTTTTGTTCATGGTTGTGAATCTCTAAGAAAAAGCGATCAAGGTCACTGTCATAAATCCGGGATGCCTACTAACCATTCAGAAAACACATGTTCTACGTTAGTAATATTCGAGTTGAACTGAAAATCATTTCTAGAAATCCAAACCACAAGGCGTGTGCCCACACAAGTGGCCAGTGTGAGTGCTTGACTTTTGATGGATCCCCAAGAAGTATTGCTTTCCAATTGACTCGCTCTCCTAGCTACACCTGCACCCTTTTCCAGACTTTCCTGGCTGATGGGCATGCCACGAATAAATGAAATACATCCTCTTGGGATCCTGGGCAACATCGACATTTGTCGTCACCTTTTCCAATCCTTAGCCCCCTTATGTTGATCCACACCGCCTTATGCATGATGAGCCAATCAGGGTTGACATCTTCTCAGGGATAGATTTTGACCAGATATATAGGAATCTCCACTTCCAACACTGAGCACAGTCGGAGGTGTTCCAATGAGCATTCAAGATAGGGATCATGTCTCCTATATCATCAAAGGGAGCAGGCATTGGAAGCAGGTGGGGGGAGAGGATCCAGTTGAACTCTAAGGCGTAGTTAAGAACCATGCCCCCCTTCCATTATATGGTTCCCTCCCAAAGTGCTAATCTAAAAGTGACAAAAAGAGCCTCTTGTATGGTGAGTCTGAATTCTCTTTTGATTTTGAGCATACTTTTTCATCTAAGTTGATCACTGCACCACAACTAACCCCACGATCGAAGGCCCTTGTTAAATAGGAAGCAAGCTCTAAGGAAGTCTCCATTATTGAATAAAGTGTTTCTGTGTATTGCAGAAGTCCATATGGAATCCAGTTGCATAAAGGAACCTTTCGCAGCAGAGAAGTGTAGCTGATTTTTGATTGACTCAAGAGCTGTCTAAAGATATTTCCATAAGGCACTTCTCTTTATTGAGCAAGGTTCGAGGAAGAAAACAACAGAAAGAATTGGGTATCGTTTCCATGCCTTGGCTCTGACAGGTCGACTGTGCTTGAAATTCCATGCTAGAAGTGTCGCCCAATCAAGCTCAGGGCTTAGGAGTACTTTGATAATCCATGTTGTAGCTAGTTTCACCGTCGCCTATTTGATATCCACTACTCCCAGTCCTCCTTCGCTCTTGGGTCTTGTACAGAAACTTCATCTAACTTTGGCAATCCTATTTGTTCCACCTAAAGGAAAGATTTGCATTTGGAAAACTATTTGTCCAACTTTGCCTGACTTGGGTGCCAACAAGAGAAGTAAAAGATAGTAATAGGGTACACGCAATGATTAAGAACCATTTGCCTTCCTACCAGGTTGGCTTGAAATCCTCTCCACTTTTCCAGCTTGGCACTAAATCTGTTTAGCACCCAGTCCCACCATTCCTTCATGGACACTTCAAAACCCATGGGTATGCCAAGCAATTTGAAAATCATACCTTTTGGAATCAATTGACAGCCCCGGCGATCTAGTTCATCTTGTGGCCTTCCATTGAGAGTGCAACATTCCATTTTGTTGTTGTTAATAAGAGAACTTGAAGTTGTACAGTAGGTTTCCAGACATTCCATTACCTCTCACACGTCTCGAGTGATGTTTCTAGGCATGAGATTAGTGTCGTCTGCAAATTGTTACATAACCAACTGCTTTCCAGAAGGCAGTTCAATTCCTTTGACCACGCCATCAGAAGTTTTGTCGATGAGCAACAAACCTAAAGCATCAACATTTATGGCATAGAGGAGAGGGGCAATGGGGTAGCCTTGTCTAATGGATCTTCTCAACAAGAAAGGTGAGGACATCTCACCATTGATGCACACCTTGGCTGAGGCATTTGAGAGCAAAAGTTTGACTGAAGAGATAAAATTTGGACCAAGACCTATGTCTTTCATGGATTGAGTTAGGAATTCCCAATCAAGCATGTCATATGTTTTATCGAAATCTACTTTGATAAAGCAAATATCTTGACCTGACTCCCTAGCATGTTCACAGCCTCCCCAGATATTTACAATAGCCTCCAGGCGGTGCCTCCCTTTTATAAAACCCTTCTATTCCTGCAAAATCCATCTATCCATCTTGTGTTGAATCCTTAGGGCTAAAGCTTTGGCAAATATTTTGTAGATGCAGTTAAGCATAGTTAGAGGTCTCCAATTTTTAATCAAGTCCTTCTTTCCTTCTTTGGAATCAGCTTGATCATTCCACTATTTAGAAGTTCAGGAAAAGATGAGGTAGAAGCACTTTCCTACCAAACCTCCAGTAGGCCAATCCCAAAAAGATTTGTAAAACTCAACAAGAAGACTATCCTCTCCAGGGGTTTTGTTGTCCTTCATGACTAGCAGCACTTCCTTAAGTTCCTTCAGAGAAAGAGGGGCTTCCAAACTCTGAAGATCTAGACTCCTTGTCTTCCAACCTGGCATCTGTTCCTTGCTCGTACCACTTCTTCATCTGACTGCGTAGTATTTGACATCAGGTTCTTAAAATGGTCACAGATAAAGCAATTGTTCTCAGTGTTTGACTATGCCCATTTGTTTTCACTGACATCAAGAAGAGGGATTTCTTCAGGAGTTCTTTTCGTGCAGATGATCTTGAACATTTCCTTGGTGGATCTATCTAGTTTTCCTGCCCACCATCTTCTGGTGTACAATCTAGCCGAATAATATTTTATGAGCTCTAGTCTGGCAAGCTCACTCTTGACAAGGCGAAGGTCAATCTGTACTTGAATGTCCCCGCTGAGTGCATGAGTCTCAAGAACATCGAGTCTCTTTTTTATTGAATCTAGCTTCTTTCGACGGACTTTATCTCTATATTTTCTAGCTTGCTTTAATATTTCCTGTGTTTCAAGAACGTTCTGCAACCAAAAGTATGAAGCTAATTCATCAATGAGTCTGGGTCCACAACTCCTTCACTTTGTTTTGCACAATTCCTAGTTGGAAAAGACTGGGTCAGCCTTAAACCAGGATGAGGCCCTACTTCCTAATCCAAAGTCGCACTGAACCAATAGCGATTTGTGGTCATAAATTGAAAGGGTGGAATAGATAGTAACTCTAGAGTTGGAGGTGGATTGCTAGAGATTCTGAGAGAGGTAGGCTCTGTCAAGCCTTGCTTCTCACCTTAACTCCCCTATTTGCCTGTTGGACCATGTTAGGTCCCCTGCACAATTCATGTCAACCAATTGAAGAGAATCTTTAAGGTCGTTCCATGATTGGAGCTCAGATCCTCTTATTGTAGTACCTTTACCCAACCATATGTCGGGGTGTCTTTTGACCATGTTGAAATCACCTATCAACACAACCTCGTCACATAGACCAGATAGGGATTGCCAAGTAGTGCTTCTCTCACGATAACTTGTGGGGGCATAAATTGACACTAACGAGAACTTGATTCCTTTGAGAAGGCATTTCAACAAGATTCATCTATTGCCTGTGTCAACCACAACATCAAGAATGCTCTAGGAGTAGTGCGACAAAATTCCAATGGTGCTCCCTCCTATACCATCTTTGTGGGAGGTGGTATACCATGTCCGCCTCTTATCAATACACTTGAGTCATGCAAGTAGGGAATAACCTATAGTTTTAACCTCTTGTAGAGCTAGAAAGGTAGGAGAAAGAGAGTTTTCTCTCAACCAAGTGGCCAAGATACCTCCCCTGTTGGGGTCAGTGAGACCACGTATGTTCAGGGACAAGAATGAAATGGGTTTACTTACCATGCTTTTTCTTCCCCTTTTCGGCCCTGGGGTTTGAGCTACTTTCATGCAAAGAAGGACATTTATCTATCTTGACAACCTCCTCTTACTATGTGCCGTGGACATAAGGTTTTCCTTTGACCACTATATCTTTATCCACTTGAGGAGGAAGAGGAAGATCTTCCTCAGAGTCATCAAAGTCCTTTGTCAACATATCATCACTCTTGTTGACTTCATCCCTCAAAATCCTTGGCCCGTTCCTCTCCCAGTTCAAACTTGGGAATGAGCTGAAGATTGGGTTCAGGAACTGGCTTTGATAATGCCTCGAAAGTGTTTTTCATCAGGATGTTAGGAGTAAGCTTGGGTACGGGCTGAGGGATGCTGTCATTTTTTGGTTTGGTAGGGCTGCTTGGATGCACAGGAGCTTTCGCCTGTTTGGGAATCCACTTTTCCTTAGGAACATGAGGAGGTTTAGTGTTCCCTTTGGGCTTGGTTCTCTTCAAGGGGCAGTTCTTAAGTGTATGGTCAGACAGACCACATAGGAAACATGAATGGTCGCACAAGAGTTTTTGACTATTCGGGAATCCACTTTTCCTTAGGAACCTGAGGAGGTTTAGTGTTCCCTTTGGGATTGGTTCTCTTCAAGGGGAAATTCTTAACTGTATGGTCAGATAGACCACACAGGAAACATGAATTTGTCAAGTTCTTATACATAACTTTTTGCTCTTTGATCACTCCACATGAGGAACGAGGGATTCTCTATGAGTGTCGCATGCAGCGAAGTGAGCGTTGAGTGGGACAAAAAGGTCGGGAGAAGGGATTTGTACTCGAGTCTGAGAGGAAGGAGAGGGAGCCTAGATTATGAGGTACACAGGTCACCATCGCCATCTCCATCTCCATCACCGTCCTCCATCCAAGCCTTTCGCCATGATGGTTGCAAATTGTTAGCATCATTAGGCCCATTGTAAGAATTAACTTCATCATTATCTTCCTTGCACATAAGTTGCTTGCTTGCTGCAAATACAAATATGAGAAGAAGTAAGGTGGTAGATTATTAAGAAGGAAAGTTTTTAACCAAATACTAAATTAGTAACTCTCTTGAGTTATGTTAAGCAGTATAATTTTTGGACTATCGATCATAATTTAAAGACCATCACATCTAATCATTGAAATGAAGCATATCTACATTGCCTGTGCAAAGAAATAAACATACGTTGCCATAAAGTTATTTTGAAACTATTAACAAAAACCAAACTACAATTCCACTTCTTCTTAAACCTTCTATATGCTTTTAATGGACCAGATTTCAAAGTTGCATGATAAAGAGGATTCCATGGTATTGCAACATAAAAACATCAATATTTAATATTATAATGGTTTCTCAAAGCCAATGCCATCATAAGAAAAGCAAAAACAATGCCAAGTTCAACAATGGACTTATTTTGTCAATTTCAATGACATTGACTACACCTCTTTTAGGTGGGGATGACTTTTGTTCTGGACATCTCACGCTTATAGATTTACTTGCATGTTGCACATGGGAAATAATTGTACACTTAAAATTAACATACTCGGGATTTTCCCAAATAAGCTTCTTTATTGACACAAAAAAAAAGGAGAAATTAATCAAAAAATTATGGCTTAAGAAAAAGAAAGAGAAACACAAAGTAATGTGATTACCTTGAGCGTAAGTCTCTTGTGCCACTTTTTGGAAAGAATTCTTCAAGGAACAATGTGAGTCTTCTTGATTGGAGAATTTTTCAGCAAATTCTCTTTTGGAGTCTACTTGGAGTACCAATCACCAATGGACTAAACTTTGGACTAGGTGGAGATGCATTTTTTTCAACGTAAGAACAAGTAGAGACAGCAAGGACACCTAGACAGAAGTCTACACACTCAACCAACCAAAGTAGAAAGCACGCATGTAAGTCGAATAACTAGAACGGGTAAAAAAGTGCAGATCTATGTGTAGCCAAGCTGACGAAATGGAAACAATTAGATCACACGTTTAGCAAATTTCCACTGATTGCGACCACCGTATATCCAAACAAATGTAATCAGAAAAAATGCTTGCAAATTGATTTGCTGGAATTGTAGCATTGCTAAGGTGACAAATGGGTCGGGCCGAGTCATGACGGAGGATGATAAAAAATGATTGGAGAGCGAAGGGGAGCCAAGGGGACCAACGGCGGTCAGTGAGAGCAATGGAAGGCGAAGGGGCAACGACCCTCCTGGTGCCAACTTTCAGATTGAACACGGCAAGAGGGCTGAGTGGAATAGAATGGAGGGGAGAAAGAATGGAAAAAAGTAAGGTGAGAACTTTATGGTGTGCAGGAGAGAAGCCAACAATGAAATGCTGTCTGGGAGGGAAGGAGCTTAGAGAGAAAGAAGACAGGATGCCATAGGCAAGCAGAGGGAGGCCGCCATAGCCAGCAAGCTTCGAGGTCGTAGCCCTCAATAGATGCCAAAGTGCTCCAAAAGTGAGGCAAGTAAAGAGTCAAGAGAAGTGAAGGCAAAGAGGCCACGATGGCAAAGAGTCAAGAGAAGTGAAGGCAATTGCAAATCATGCTTCCAAACCTTTCACAAAAGCACCACTGTCTACATCCATGTAGTCTGTCGAACCCTCCATAGCGGCCATTCTAAGTATGCAGGGAAAAACAATACAGAAGATATCGAGTTCTTCGCTCCTCATAGCATTATGTTTATAGAGAAGAAACAACACACGCGTGCCACAACATGAAATCCGTGATAGGTATGCCCACATGCATCGTCTGTAATTTTCAGCAATTACCATACACAAAGTATTCATTCGCAGGAGGATGAAAGAACGCCGAACTACCAACACTATTAATCCAAAAAAGGACGGAACGTCGTCGAAAGACATCCTTCAATTGAAGGATAGAAATCTCTCAAGCCGTCACATAAGAATATAGAAGATCATTCGATTAATTGCACAAATCCCCTTGCAGACTAAGAGTAGTCTTTCCATCGGTAATGCTTCCAACTATAGCTGTCTCCACCAACGATACGATCCAAGACCTAAGAGTAACGACCATTGAAACCTCAAATATCGTGCATGCACAACAAAGGCTCCACTGATGATGAGCTCCCAAAATGGACGAAGATTATAGCTCACGCATGCACACCAACAGTCCAACTAATTAGCGAGCACACATGGACTACGATCAAAATTCCATAAATCACGGCTTTTCTTTTTTGCCCAAGTCGAAGGGTTGGTAAGGGCCTCAGCACATGGATGGGGCTAGCATGGGTTTACCATGGGAATCTTTTTGTCATCATTACTTCCATCCTAAACCAAGTGGTCTAGGATGGGTTTAGGATGGGAATAGCCTTTTTCTTCCATCCTCGACCCTGGCATGGTAGCTAGAATGGGATCCCTTCTTTTAGGGATTTGAAAGTATGGAATGATGACATATGTCCTTGTCCCTACCTCCTAAACACATAATTAATGAGTAAATGGGCCTGTTTACGACAAGCTAGGGACCCACCTTTTGAAAACCTCCCTTCCTCTCTCTCCTTTCTCTCTCTTCGCCATGTGAAGCCCTTCTTTGCCTAGAACATGACTCTCCTCTAAGTGCCAAGTGGAACCTTCTCTATTAGAAAATATAACTAGGTTGCGATAGGCAGCCTTTCCGTCATCGAGTACGTAACTACTATTAGCTCGAAATTAAACTTGAATCCTGACATTTTATCAAAATTTTAAAGAAAAAAAGTGAATGAGTAAAAATGTGGACATGAGACACAATACAGGGTTCGTTAGGACCCGATCCTCCTTGTAAATATCAGGGGTGGTTATTTATTATTGACTTGGTCATATTGTTTGTGTGTTTTGGGAGTTGAAGCCCAACAAATATATGAATAAGGTGACACTCACAAGAGCTCATAATTGATCCTCATTGCAGTTTATACAATATTGTCACATGGACTACAATCATATGAATAAGGTGTCGATATCTTTTGATCTTGCATCTAGCTTGGATTTCCTTGCTCCCTCGCATCGATAAAATGCATCAAAAGAGATGAATATTACAATAATTTAGATTGAAAATAAGCAATTTTGAATGGATGAGCAATTGAAAATATTTGTACAATAATATATAATTATTATAACCACACAAAGTGTGGGCAAGAAGGTGGCACGCTTCCTTACAAAGTTAAAATCCGAGGGAGAGGTCCCTTCCCGGTGCGTCGAGAATGTAAGCGCCAAAAGTATAAATGCCGAGAACGTAAACACCAAAAATATTAGCGCTAAGAATAAGTCTCACAAATGGATAAGATACTAGCATATTACCTAAATGTCAATAGTCGTAATCGTAGTCAAATCACCACGAGCGATGCGCCAAGAGAAATTCAAATTCTCATCGTCTTTGGAATATAAAGCTCGCCTCAACACCTTGTTCTCTTCTCATCGAATGAGATTTTTCAATCAATCGCTATGACCCCACTGATCATCCTCCAGTGACAAAGCTTCTCGTCCACATATCGCTCGTGAAACTGGCTCCTTGATCCATCATGAAAATCTATAGTCTTGAAGAGACCGGTGTTCCTTGTGTAATCCGTGGGGAAAGCTGGCTGAAACACGCTTAGCTTTGGCTCATACCCAGGATGAAGATGATAGTTGGGTGTGGACGTTGCACCAACGATGAGAAAAGCTTATCATGATTTGCTTCGCTCGCTCATCCCATATGGCGCAAACGTTGAGACTCCATTGAATTTTGCTTTAGTGAGTTGGTGACCATATCGGCTTTGGAGGTGCTCAATAATAGACTGTGGGATCTTTCTTAGGAAATCAGTAAATAATAGACTATGAGATCTTACAGATATTTCCATGTTTTGCCTTGGCGTCAATGTGCCCCAACTTTTCTTGTGAGCCAGAGATGTTTGACTGTGCAAAGCGAGTTCAAGCCGTCATTACCAGCGAGTGCTTCAATCAGAGAAATGTATGTAGCATTTGCAGCTTCCTTGAAAGAGCTGTTAGGGGAGGACCTGGCGAGAGGCGACAAGTTGAGTGTTGATCGCAGAGGGGCCATGTTGTTTCAAAAAAGCACGAATCGAGCTCTTGCACCCTGCAAAAAGACAAAGACTTTCTGTATGCTCGCCAGGAGGATGGAGTCCTACCGCCATCGTCCAGACCTTCCATGAGATCCCATGTATTGATCGTCTCCAGATCCCCGTCTTCCTCTACAATTAACTTCGTGCACCAATCTACAATTCTTGACGGCGGAAGCGTTCCAGTCCATTGCAGGCTAGCATTCATGCAGATCTTGGGAGCTATGTCATCCAATTTCATATCCTAAAAACCAAGATCCTTGTCATTTATCCATATCGTTGTAATCCCCGAGCACTGCGACGTGATGCCATGGTGATGGGCCTGCTCAAAGGCAACTTTTGCATAGCTCGGCTTCTTCTTCTTTCACTCTTTACGTAGTTTGGTTGGGAGAGGCTTTTGGGGCCAACCAATTCGATGAAGATGATCCACTTGAGAGAAGAAGGAAGAGCTCCTTCTTTAACTAGTGGTTTTTTGGAGTTTCTATTGGAGCCTTTTTTGTGCAAACAGTTCTTGTCTACATTGATGATAACGTAACTTCACAAATGGGATTTCGAATACCAACTATTGCAATGATGGTAGCATTCTTTGCTAGCACTCGTTGCTATCGACATAAGCTCTTTGGCGAAAGTCCTCGACAAACATAGCTCACCCTTCGAAACAAGAATATCAAGGCTCCTGGTGATAAGATCATGCTAGATGAAGTTTGTGTCCATCCATCCGTGCCAGCAAAACTTTATAGTTTTCTCAAACGTTACAATCGAAACTTGCGATGATGCGATGTCTCAAAGCCATTGTAGTCTCTGAAGTGTCATATAGGTCAAAGATTCTTTATTTCTACTCCTTTCATCATGAACTTCCTTTGGGGAGGGCAACACAATCTCCTACAAATAGAAGCATGTAGCAGGCGTAAATCGGGTGGCGAACAAATGTGTAAGGTCTAAAAGCTACCAATGATGTCGGTTTCATGAGCCTGTTGAAACATTTGCCTAGGAAATAATGGATCATCGTGGCATAGCAGCCAATTGCTAATTCTAGGAGAAGTACAAGTGTTGAGAGGTTGCGAGCCAGTGAGACTGACAACTACAGAGAGTATGGAGGCAACCTGAGCTAATCGAGAAAGTGTGCTCGACAGTTCCCAATCCTTAAAGTTCAAAGCCATGGACAGTGTCAAGATGCCAAGACCCAGGGCAACAGGGAGGTACCCACTTATGGGAGAAGAAAACCCTGATAGTTGGCTAAGAGAGGAAGTTGGAGAAGGCATAGAAGAGGGTGAGGATGCTCAATCAATAATATTTTTCGTAGGGATTGCTCTTGATTGCACTCTCAACGTCCGTTTCATCCCTTAATTTATGGGTTTTAGAATCGTAATATGCAGTAAAGTCATGCAAGCGACTTCCACACAATCAGAGGGGGGGGATCAATGCATGTCTAGGACTGAGCAAGCGAGCGAAGCCAATCTAAGAGGGTACATAATTTGACAGGAGGGGAAGCATGGACAGACGGAGTTAGCAACAGAGAGCTACCACCACTACCCCATGAAGATGTTCTTCTCCCAAACTAGGCGCTGCAATGCTTTTCAATCGAGAAAAAAAAAAGCTCAAGTTAAATGCTTTTATATCTTTCAAAAGCTTTGATATTTTGGTAGTTCAGATCAATTCACATCAACAATCTATATTGTTGAAGTTGGGTTCAAGAAACCCAAACTTCTCCCAGAATAGGCGTTGCAATGCTTTTCAATCAAGAAAAGATGACATAAAAAAGCTCAAGTTAAATGCTTTTATATCTTTAAAAAGCTTTGATATTTTGGCAGTTCAGATCAATTCACATCAACAGTCTATATTGTTGAAGGAGAGTACGAGAAACCCAAGCTTCACCCTAGGCTACCTACAGTGTATATAAATATAAATGCCATGTGTCCTCTCCCACCTAACCCATCCTTAAGGGCTTAGAACACCTCCCTGCGCTGGCCAGTAGGGCTGGCCTAGCCCTAGTGGCATGATCTTTCCTCAGCCCCGTGTTGCCTTCATGCTGAGATTCCCCCCTCCCCCTAGTGGTGGACTGCTACCCTGGCATGGAGGATTTCACAAATTTCAGCCCAACATTGGAATGTTGGACTGGCTGCACCAACTTTGGGTTTGGTGTTAATTGAACGTGGCTTTGGGGAGGAGCGAAGGAGTATGGAGATCTGCAAAGCAGCATGTTCAAGTTAGGAGGTGTAGTAGGTTGGTTGGCATTGGACAAGGGGGACACACGGGGAAGTCTTCCCATGTTGAGTGAGCGGCCTCCTGAGCCCTTAGCACATCCTCGCGACCAAGTGGTGACAAAGGAGGTTATCTTGATCGATGGTGGAGGGGAGGAGCGGGGAATCGAACGGGCCACGGCGCTTACGGGTATTTGGATAGAGTTTTTATATGAAGAAACTCTATCCGACAACCTTTTTTTATGGACATCGTTTTTAATGAACAATCTTTGGCTGGCATAGGGCATCAATTTTGCACGCCCAATCTTTTTACTCCCCCTTTGCCATCTACAGTGTCTCCTCCTCGTAAGCTTCCTCCTCCTCCTCCTCACAAGCTTCCTCCTCCTCCACCACAAGCTGCCTCCTCCTCCTCCTCCTCCTCGCAAGCTTCCTCCTCTTCCTCCTCACAAGCTTCCTCCTCCTCCTCCTCACAAGCTTTCGACTAGCTTAGCCTCACTCACAAGCTTCCTCCTCCTCCTCCTTCACAATCTTCCCGCCAGCTTAGCCTCACTCAACTTGCTAGTTCAAGAATGGCCTACACAACTTTCTTGCTTCTTCTCCTCATCGTTCATTATAGCAGTGGTGGCCTTTTCCCTAACAGAGATTGAAGAGTGCAGCTTCTTTCTATACGTCCACTGTTCTCTTTTCTCTTGCTTGTTGCCAAATGAAAGGCATTCAAATTTTCATCACAAATTTCATCCCCCTTCGTGGCAACAGATTGATTGCAAGAAATAATTGCAAGCACTCCTAAGAAAGCTAGAATATTGCCTTCCAGGTATGTGCTTGGTCCTCTATATTGCCTTCGTTGCATCTTGTTTAATTAATTCTGCAAAGTTTGTAGCTTTGTTTGTGTGCTTTGGTGAAGCTTTGTCTACGCTTCCATCTCAATTTTAAGGAAGATGCGAAACTAGAAGGCACATACCAAATGATATCACATTGGGTGCCTAGGCTTGAATGGAGAATAAACCATTCCATACAAGATTAAGCTGCTACTTTGGCAAGGTAATCTTGCCTAGAGAAAACACCATCATCATGGTCATGGGTTTTTTCGAGGAGCTTGCATAAATTGTTGCATAAATCTCTAAATCTTGCATACACTTGCTTTTCTTTTTTTGGCAAAAAAATTGGAACCAAATATGTGTTGTAATCTTTAACAAAATTGGCCCCTTCCTTGGAATGTTTTGGGCTACATAGCAACCTCTTACTATTGTAATTACATGCTGCTAAGTCTTTGGGTGCATATGGTAAGGATATCTTTTATGTGTTTTGAGGCTTATGGGAGTTTACCTTGAAGGCAAACAAATGAATGCACAATAGAGGAATTTTGTATGATCGATATTGCTAGAGAAGTGTCTCCTTTCTCTATCTTGTATAGTTGGATATGTTGCTTTTACATAAGTCCTTATTTGTAATCATTTACAGCTACGATAGCGGTTGGCTATCTGGAAATAGTTGCTCTCTTAGGCTACCTCTTTCCCTACTACACCTCTTTGCCCTGCTAAGCCTCTATTCCAAGCTGAATCTCACTTGGTCTACTCTCTCGAGATTGCTTTCTAACAAGCTTGCTATACCTCTCTACAAATCATTCATGACAATTCTATAGTATGAAAATCTGAAGCTTTTCCTCTTCTAGGATATGAATATCTCGAGGTGAGTATCTCAAGATTTGATTCTATGCCATCAACATTGAGGCAGAATATATTAGGCTTTGCTTCTAGGCTGTGAATATCTTCCAAACTCAATATCTATGGCTTTTCTTCTAGGCTAGAAGTATATCTAGGTTATAAATCGTATAAATTATTTTTTTTGTATTCCATATGCATTTTTTTAGGGATAAGGTATTTCTAGGCATGCTAGACATGGGTATTGCTAGGTATGCTAGTCATGGGTATTGCTAGACATGGGGAAAGATAGATGAAGTAGTGAGTCCTATCTCTAAATGGGTAGCCATCTCCATTCTTTCTAAGTGCTCATTAAGTCTTTTAAACTATTAAAAATCAAACTTAAATACATTTTTGAGTCATTTAATTTGAATTATCATCTTAATATTGAAGTTTAACATTCAGTCTTGCTACTCAAACTTAGTGTTCATGGCCACTCATCATGATCAAATACCAAAGAGGAGAAGATTGACACTACGCTCAGGTGCATGTAATAATTTAATTGCTTAAGCATATTATTTGCACTTACTAATAAAGGTTGGATATTCTTGTATCTATTTACATTTGTTTATTATTATCTTTCTCTATCCATGTTAGACTCAATGAAAATGTCTGGAGAAATGTCTACATCAAAAGGAAAATGTGTGGAGGTGCAAGAGGATGAAGGAGTAGGCAATGGGTGCACAAGGTTCTCCGGTAAGAAATACTTGCAAAGTTTGATGAAAGCTTGTATTCAAGACTTATTCTATGACCATATCTTTTATGATTTTCAAAAATTCGCAGGAGTTGAACACTCAATGGAGTTAGTTGTCTCAAAGCGTTCATCGAAAGATAAATTCTTATGGGAGTGCATTGCACCTGGATGCTTGGGAATGGAAAGCCAAGATCGAGGTGGTTTGTCTGAGTCTATCCTCACTCACTTTAGAGTGAAACATAATTTGAATCCCGATGGTTATAGTAATATATTGAGATTACTATATTGAGAAATCCTTCAGGTACTTTTCTTCTTGTATTTTGTTTATGAGTCTAGACATATGAACTTATGATAAATTTTGTCAGACTTAGATTTGGCTTTTTTGTAATAGGAAAATTTGAGATTCAAGTTGCCGTAGAGGATCGCGATTCAAATGGAATTGCGAAATGGAAATGCTGTTTGCATGGTTGTGAGAAGGAATATCTTGAAAGAGGAAAGCTACAACTACATCTCAATTCCATCCATAGGATACAGACATCTATTCCGCATGCTAAGACTGGACGTAGAACGAAAGAGGACGTAGAATGTAGAAGTTGTTCTGTGGCAATAAGAGATTGACTTTGGAGAGACACATTCATTGCTCGGGTGGGCAGATCGTTATAGACTGAATCGTTTACAAAATTGAACTACAGTTTGCGTCCTTCCAAACAGTCTGGATGGGCAGCTGGAAGGGATGTGACAAGTCTACCTTGCAAGGCTGCTTGCCTGAACAATCTCACGATAGCAAAAGCCTGGCCTTGCTTGCCAGTTTACATCCCATGGCCCGTAGAGAAAACTTGCGTTGAAGGCGTTCACAACCTCAAGAGCCTACTTGCTTGAAAGTTGCAGAAGAGCAACATTGAAGAGTGCTTGCAAAAGAGCAACTCTCATGATAGCCTAAGCTTGGCCTTGCTTGCCAGTTAACGTCCAATGCCTTCCTCGTTAGTTTGCTTGTAGAAGAGAAACACTGAAGGCTGCTCAACGATCCTTTGAAGGCTGCTCAACGATGGATTGGGAAAGAGAAGTAGAGCTGGATTTCCCGTGCTCAAAATTCAAGAATGCGCATGCAAGAGACGCTCATGTCCTATCCGGCTTCCATCCCGCATTTTCGCCATATCGGGAGCCACATTTTTTTCTATTAAAAACGTTGTCCATATCCGGAGCCCGAGTTTTTTAAATAAAAAACGCTGTCTAGATCCCCGCACGTGATGTAGACCGTCAGATCCCCGCTGTTCCCCTCCACCGTCGATCAAGATAACCTCCTTTGTCACCACTTGGTTGCGAGGCACATCATATCTTTAACCTATTAACCAAGGACACCAGAAAAAAAAAGAGAGGACACGTGGTAGCTTGGAGGAGAAGAGCCTACCACGTGTCACAAAGAAGGAGCTCTTGGATGGAGGCTTGGAGAGGGGCAGCTTTAATGGAGGAGATAGAAGTTCAACTTTGACTGACGGTTAATGGAATGAAAGGAGGAGACCAAAGGTTTAGGAACCATGGGTTAAGACAAATTTCGAAAGCCAATCCAAGTGGTTGAGGATGATCATGCAGGAAGAAATAGGACGAATGCATATTTCTCGTCTATCATGTGCTAATAAAACAAAATAGAAAACTTCCGGAAGCTTCCGTTCCTCATTGCTTCTCGTCACTTTCATCTTCCTTCGTTCCCAAGCATACCATGTCCACCTCCAATTCGCGTTCAGGTCTCCCTCATGCCTTGCTTTTCACTTCTTCCGATGACTTCAGCCCCCTCCAACATCGTCAAGATGGATGCTCCTATTCCAAAACCTCTCGATCCAGTTGCTTCCTCGGCAAGAACAGCGACGGCAACCTTGTGAAAAAGTGTGAGAAGACAGAGCAGCTCTTGAGGCATTGCGTTGGCAAGTAAGTCGAATTTTTCCGCGTTTGCGAGTTCCTTTCACGGATCACTGCCGCAATATTTCTTGTTTGTGAGAACAAGTTCATGACGCTGCAAAATTAGGCTGATCGAATTACCGGTTGGTTGATTCGATGTTGCAGGCCTACAGAAATTCTCGAGTCGAAAACTGAGCACACCGAAGAAGACGCACCGAGTGGCTGGGTCTGGGATTCCATTGGGGACGAAGGGAAAAAATTCGGGAAATTCCCATTTGGCCCTTCAGAGATACCCTCTTTGCCGCGGAAACCCTATCATGGCATGGATCCATTTTCGAAAGGTCTGGCCGACGGTTTTGAAAGCTTTGTTCATGCTGCGGAAGAAATGATGAATGATGTAATTAATCAGCTCGGATTTGACAAGCGTAACGAAGCAGGTGATGCTGATTCTCGTTGGTCGTGGAAAAGGGTCCCTAGTGAGAGAATGTGGGGCGGAAGATCATCCTCCTCACCCCCTCAGAATAGTATTCCTCACAGAGAGCCTGATTTTTCAAGTTTCTCAAAGGACTTTGAGGAGGTCTAAGGGTGTGCTTAATGCAACTGTAAATTGTGTATATCTTGGTTAAATTAGGATTATTATAGAGTGATAATAACAAAGAACTTTTCGGCCAGAGATCCTTTAACCTTTAAAGGTGCGAATGCGTCTAGGCAGACCAGGCGAGAGAGAATATTTTTGGAATGTGGATATCCATGTTGTGGATCCAAAGTTGTGATCATTTACTTGGTTGAGAAATGGGAAGACAAGTGTAGGTGCTGTTTACGATTTTATCATTTAGTGCAGGTAATGTTTGTATGATTTTATCATTTACTTTGAGATGTAAGACGCCACAGGTGATTGTACCTCTTTGATTGATGTTCCATTTTAATATACCCTTTCTTTTTATGTGCCAAAGGTCCTAATTGCTTAACAAACCCTGAGCAAAAGTAAGAAGCTAGCCTCTGTCCGTATTCGCTTTTTTTGGCTATTGTTGGCCTGCCCCAATGGGCAGGCCTTGGGCTTGAAAGAGAAAAATGGGTCATTTTTTTAATTTGAAAAATTTTCAATTTGTGATTGGTCTGGTGGTCTTTGCACCAGCGAAATATATGCATGGGCTACTATGGCGCGCACCATCGGCGTTTCTCCTGTAGCGAAATGCATGGGATATTGATACTTTGTCGGTTATTGTGCAGAGGATTTGAGCGCAGCCTCAGCGTCTTTTGTTGGAGTGAAATGCATGAGGGGCTGATCGTCTCTGTTTCTATTAAGGACACCTAGAGACCTGAAGGCCAGCCTCTCAGCTTTCTGGTGTGGACACAAGTTGAGAGGAGGAGCAACTCACTGCTGCTGGAGAAGGTGCACACGAATGTACGACCTCTATGTGACCGCTCGAAAGGATTCGAAGAAGACATACCCCTCCAATATGAGATGAAGGGGACATTTGCAGGTTTTGGAGAGGTTGAGAGGCGCTGTGGAAGATGGAAAGTTTTGCAAATTGTCAGAAAGGCCGTCTTCCATCAGTGAGTCTCTCAAGATATTAACAAAGACGACGTGGATGGCATTGTGGTGGCCTTCGAAGCCTTTGCCCAATTGAGCAAGGTTACAGCGCTGCCAGTGACCTCTAGGCTGCGATTGTGATTCTTTTATTCCACAAGCATGCTCGCCCGGATGTGGTGTGGGAGGGGTACAACCCAGGATTCAGAAACGTGAATCAGAAGGTGGTGTTGCATTTGCTGTGCTTTGTGGGAATTTTGGTCGATTGGGGGAAAATTTTGTCTACCCAAGGTCGCGGCATGATACACAAATGAGTCCAGGTCCACGTCAACAGTGGAATTTTGCCGATGTCAATGGGCAATTCTTGCGACTGTGGAAGAGGGTCGACAGTGAGTTGACATGGGTAAAATCAAAGACAGAGGAACGAGAAGCCACGGCGGCAAACTGCTGCGCATAAACGGTAGAGCAATGTAGATCATCAAGCAATATTGTAGATCGAAACTCTTCTTCGTATACGGGTCTCTCCCAAGATTATCCCCAGTGGATTCTTCGCATATCAACTGGAAGGTATCCTCAACTCACCGCATTCCCTTTCCCCCCTTTTCTTCTTCACAATAGTCGTATAAACTTCCTCAGAGACTTCGACCTCCAGGCAGGCCTCTTGAATGTATTCATCTTGTTTGTGCCACTTGAGAGCTTAGCGATCTTAAGCCCTTTTTAGTTATGAGGATCCAACTCACCCTTTTTTGGGTTTTCAGGTCGATTTTACCACTTACCTTTTTTTTCCTTTTCGTCAGGTGTGGACGGGGAGCTCAAAAGGCTTCCTGATTTACTCCAAAGTCTCCTCCACTCTTGTGAGTCCTTTACGACCTAGTGCCCAGTATAGAGGTCCAAAAGGCCTACGCAGGACACCCTTACACTAGGTAGAACTGCACTAGGTTGGCTTTTTCATGGCTTGCTGGTTGCTAGCCATGATTCCAATGATTGAGAACTTTATTGTAGCAGGCTGACTGGCTAGAAGTACTCAAGGTATTGTTGAACTCCCATCCCCCTCAAAGGTGTTTAGTCCATCTGCGTGGTCCTTCAGCTCGAAAGCCCTTGGGCTACAATACAGACAGCCGTACGGGATAGGTGACATTGTCATCAGGTGGCTATATAGTTATGCCCAATATATACTATCCCATCCCTTGTCTCTAAAGCCTGATGTGGCTTGGATGAGATGGGTTGGGTCTGTTTGTGAATATAATCTGACCGTGCTTATACCATATGCCATGCTGTAGGATCTCACAGCCTGCTGGGGAATTATTTGTGCTGTCAGGTTTGGTGCTTAATTTAGGACATTGTTCCTCCTGTTGCTGGTGTGACCTGAGGTTTTTAGAGGCTGATGTAATTCTCATATGGGTTGGTTCGGAGTATGTTTATTCAATATGCAGATCTTGCAGCCTGCTGGGGAATGATTCTTGGTGTCCAGAGTTTGGGATGTCGTTTAGGGCATTGGTGCCTAGTCTGTAATTAAAGAGGGAAGCGAATGGGTTAGGATATTCTCCATTCATAGAAGACATCTCCAAGGTGCCTAGGAATTTATCAGTGCTCTCCTCAGGTTAAGGGTTACGCAATGAGAAGAGCAGCTTCTACATTATTCTCTGCTATTAGATCATGATCAGTTAACACAAATGCTGTGCAAGGTTTTCATGTGTTAAGACTTTTATTTGGACAGTCATGCCTCTATAAGAAAGGCTGCCACATAAGGAAGACTATGATATCGTTTCTTATAGAGACTTTTATTTGGACAGTCTTGCTTCTATAAGAAAGGATGCCACGTAAGGAATACTGTGATCAAAATTAGAGTTGCGGGCTAGTTTGGAGAGGAAGGGTTGCTCCTGTCGTGCATGCACGCTGTTCTGTCTGGGAAGAGTTATGCTTGGGCTGAGACAGGCGTGAAAAGACATCAGTGCTTTATGTTGGAATTGTCTGAGGTGAGTCTGAGTTGTTGCTGACTGATTGGACTGGTAAAGAGCCACAAGCGAGTGTGGAGATAGATCCCACGGTCGCTGGTCCTTTTGAGGCGCCTAAGAAACCAGAGGAGAACAGGTCGAATGCTGAGGCGCTCTTTGGTGCTTCCCAAGGAGGCTTTGCTCGCCTGTCTAATGATGAAGTTGAAGGTCTACTCAAGCAGGAACTGGAATGGAGAGCTAGGGAAGCAGAGAGGAAGGGTCTCCTGGACATTGGTAAGGTTCATGCAGTGGCCTGTGAAGTCCCAACACTCTGGCGAGGGGAGGGGTGTACCTGTTTTTCACAGGTCGTGTTCCAATACTGGGTGAGCTCAGCCAGTTCCTTCTGTCGGAGTGCGATATTTTGTCCTCTCAATTCTCTGCGTGGTTTGTGGGTAAAGGTTTTTCCTTGGTTAGTTACTTCTCAGAGTCTGTGCGCAATACTTTGGTCGCTAGTTCTTTGGTCTTCAAGGGTGCAATGGTGCTGGCTGTCCCGTGGAGCCCTACGTTTAGCGTGGAGGAATTCCTTTTCCAGGAGTGTCCCGTGTGGGTTGAACTCACGGGTCTTCTGGTCTGATTGGGAGATGCTGTTCAGTGGATTGCTTCATCGCTGGGGAGAGTCCTTTTGGTTCCGCCTCCCCCGAGGAGGGATTCTGGTCTACGTAAAGCGTGGGTTATGTGGGACAGTAGTCAGGAGGCACCTGACTTTGTCTGTGTTACATTCCCGGGTGGAGGAGCTCTGCATCGACGAGTTAGATTTGGTCCCTACCCAAATGCTTGTTACATCTGCAAGAAGATCGGGCACCTTGTGAGAGAGTGCCCTACGAAGGAGGAAAACACGAAGCTGGCAAAAGGTCCTATGGATGGTGAATCGAGGGAGGCTCCTGGTTCCTTGCAGGATAGGGTTGTGCTTCCCACTGCTGAGAACCGGGTCCAGACGGCGCCTTCCACCGAGGAGGGTTCTGGAGTTCATGGGAAGGGTTTGGCTCCTCCGGAAGCTGGGCAGCCTAGCCAGGCTGAACCCTTGGTCATGGAGGTTCAGAGACCACTCTCTGCGAGCCTTATCAATGCCTGGAAACTGGTTACTAAGAAGGGTCTGGTGGTTGATGTCCCTCTATCTCCTGGGGAACAATCCTCAGAAAAGGGGAAGTCTTCGTCGGTGCTTCCAGCTCAGGGTCCAGATGAAGTTTCGCTTCACCAAGAGTTGTTGCCCCTTAACATGGATCAAATGCCTGTTGCTATTGCTGAGACTTCTCAGAGTAGTGTCCTGGAGGAGCAGGTTCCCAATTTGTCTGTCTCTCGGGATGCAGTCAGTCATAGGGTGCCTGCTTGGTCGGATGAGCCCCTTGATAAGGAGAGTGAAATTGTCACACTGGATGAGCAGATGCCAGATGCGAATCATCGCAAGCGTCTCTTAGAAATTCGGAACAAGTCTGGACCTAGCGAAGGAAAGCAGAAGCTCCCTATGAGAGACTTTCGGAAGCGGATTAAGGACGTGGCCAGGAGCCAGCTGCCGGGCAAATAAAATTGATTTCAGTACTTCCATGATTATGTTAAATCCCTCACTCAATGAGAAGAGCAGTGAGGTGAGGAAGATCAGCTTGATCACTTGGAATTTGAGGGGGTGTTGCAGCAAGATCAAGCAAAAATGTTGTGTAGATCTGATCAACTGTAAAAAAGCCTGATGTGGTTCTGCTACAAGAATGTAAATGTGTGTAGTTGTTGGAATGCCCTCAAGGATGAATTCTTTGATGCTTACTGGCTACTGGGTGGAGATTGGAACATGACGGTGGCTGAGCAAGACCGTTTTCATGCCAAGGGCAGCATAATGGGCAAGGAACGTGATGCATGGGAGAGTCTTTGCATGACTTGGGGTTTATCTGATTGTGCAGACATTGATGCTGAGGGTATGCGGGGGTTTACTTGGAACAACTGTAGAAAGGGAGATGAGTTCTGGGCGGCATGGTTGGATAGATTTTATTGTTCAAACGAGGGGTGGTGGATGAAGGCTCCCATGGGGGGGGGGGGGGGGGGGGGGGTAATTGCTAGCTCAGGGATTTCTGATGTGGTCATTTTCCATTCCATGCTTGCCCTCGTTCGACGTACGGAATGTCCCGTATGTTCCGTATTGTCCTCGTACCGTACGATCCGTATGTTATGTTCATTTTTATTTTTATTTTGGTGTTCGTTTGTTTTGGATGGCTCGTTTTGTTATTGGTGGTGGTTCTGCCAAACTGTTCTGGGCCTCCCAATGGCAAGGTTCCATATAAATCCCCTCTCCTCACTATGATCTCACACTAAGCATCTACCTCTCGACTCTGAGTCTGGACTCTCCCCTCTCCATCTCCAACAAGTGACAAGGCTCAAGATGCATCAAGCATCTCCATCTCTCTTCCTCTTTATCTCCATCAAGCACCTATATAACATGTTTGTACAAGTTTTAAAGCTTGTACAAGTACCTACTCCAAAACTCTAAAATCTGTCTTTTTTTGGAGGTATCAAACGTACCATTGGATGTACGCCTAAGATTTTTCAGTTCGTTTAGTACTGCACTAATATTGAATGGTTTGCATCGAACGTGATCCTATGTGGCAACCATGTTCCATTCCTTTACCTAGTGGGAGATACCTCAATTTGCCTATAAATACTTGGCTCTAGAATAACGAGTTTTGCAGACAGATTAGAGCGGTCTGGAAGAAAGCACCTGAAATGTAGTGGATCCTTGCCTCGGATGGGATACTGGCATTTGGGGTATCCATGGCTTTGCCAAGTGTTGGGCTAAACAAGAAAGAGAGAGATTTTGTAAGAATGATTCCATGTTGTCCTTGATTCAACACTAATGGTTGATCCCATAGAATAATTTATTTCTACCTTGCTGGCTGAGTGTGAGCAGGCTATTAGAGTGTTGGAGGTGGCCAAGGTTCAAAGGGCTAGAATCACTAGTCGTCAGGTGTGGTTGAATGTAGGGGATTGCCCCTCCAAAATGTTCTTCCAGGCGATTAAAAGAAAGCATGTTTGTGAACTGATTGACAGGGTTCAAGATGAGAACTGTAACTTGGTAATTGACTTCTGGCAAGTGGCTGGAGTCTTTGAAAAAGAGCTGGCGGCTGTGGTTAGTTCCAAACCAGGTATAGACAAGGATTGGCAAGAGAATGTTGATTGGATTTTGGGCCCATTTAGGACGAGGCTTTCGGATGAACAGAGAGCCAATTTAGCTCGTCCCTTCTCTGTTCAAGAATTCGAGGATGCATTGAGTCTCATGAAAAAGGATAAGTCTCCTGGCCCGGATGATATTTCGGTTGAGTTTTTAAGACATTTTTTGGGATCTGCTTAAATGTGACTTCGTTAATATGGTGAATGCCTCAGTGGAACGGGGTAGTCTTTCTGAGGACATGAATGCTGGGTTACTCAAACTGTTCCCTAAGCGTCTGAATAGGTTGAGAGTTCGTGACTCAAGGCCAATCACGATGCTTAATGTCTCTTACAAATTAATTGCTAAAGCTCTTGCTATCAGAGTGCAGACGGCGTGCATTGAGCTTGTGGATAAAGAACAAAGTGGCTTCATTAAAGGCCGGGACATTCTAGAAAATATCCTTAACGTCTCCTCTATTGTGGATTTTTCCTTGGCTTCCGGTCAGAAATGTATGGTATTGGTTGTAGACTTTGATAAGGCTTACGATCGGATCTCATGGGATTTTATTGATTTTTCCTTGGCTTCTGGTCAGAAATGTATGGTATTGGGGGTAGACTTTGATAAGGCTTACGATCGGATCTCGTGGGATTTTATTAAGGCGGTGCTTGAACATCTGGGGTTTGGTGCTGATCTGGTCAGAAAGGTTTGTACTCTCTTTGGTAATGCCTCCGCTATTCTGTGTATCAATGGTGGTGTGGTGGGCAGGTTTGATTTATGCAGATCTATCTGGCAAGGGTATTCGTTGGCGCCTTTCCTGTTTGCTGTTTGCACGGTTCCATTAATTTGTGCAATAAAAAAGTGTGCTGAGCAAGGTTTGATGGGGGGAGTCAGACTGCCCTCTGGCAAGCAGTTCAACCTGCAAATGTTTCCGGATGATTTGTTAACTTTTGTGGAAGCATCGAAGCAGAGTGTGGACTGTTTACTCCAGGTGCTGCGTCACTTTTGCCTGGCTTCGGGCTGGGTTTGTACTCTGAATAAGACTTATGTCCTACGGGTCTCCTTAGATGCGTCGCCAGATTGGGCGGCCTCTCTTCCAGTCAAGTGGATCCCAAGAGGGAAAATTGTCCGCTACTCCTTTAGGTATTGGGCTCTGTGGTTTAATTGGGTGAAGGACAGGGTCAAACTGAAGCTTCAGTTGTGGAGTGGGATCCAATTGGGATGGAATGCCAGATCCCTTCTGGTAAAACAGGTCTTGGCTGCTTCAACAGTTTATGTAGCTCCAGTTTGGAGATTTAAGACCTCTCACTGGCTGGAAATTGAGAAAATGCTGAGGGCTTTCTTATGGTCGGAGGAGGCGGGTGCCAGAAGGTTGCATTATATCCCGTGGAACCTTCTCAAGGCTCCAAAAAGTGCTGGTGGCCTGGCCCTTCCATATATCGTTTAGGAATCTGTCCTTGATAGCGAAATGGCTACGTAGGCTTCTAAAAGGGTCTGCTGCTTGTGTAGAGTCAAACTGATGTATGGGTGTGTGCCTAAGGGCTAGGAGTGTGCTAGAGTTACGTGAGCTAGTTGTGTGAGGTGGAGGTCTAGGGACCTCACCTATGATGTCAAACGAGAAGGCTTCCCAGCCTATAAATGAGGCCCTATGTACTTGCTAAATAATCAATCAACATCGAGTTCATTCTGCCTCAATCTTGTGTCCATCATGTGATTGTTGTCCACCTCTCCCATTTCTCCCTGGTTCCAACATGTGGTATCAGAGCCTTCCTTCCTAGCCCTTGCTGCCCAGAAATGCGCCATCTATTCCAGCCTCTACTCTGCTGCAGATAGCCGCCCATTTAGCCTTGGAGGCTGTCCATATTTGCTGTCCAGAAGTGCACACAGATTCCAGCAGATTCAGGGTCTTCTTGGACTGAAATCTGCCATCCTTTGTCGTGAGATTGCCACAGGAGCTCCAAAATCTGCCCCTGCTGTCTTGGAGAGTTGCGACTATGTCTGATGCCACTACCATAACGAGCGCTGCTCACTTCTCTGCTCAATACAGCCTGCTTCTCTTCCAGCCCGTTTCTCTGAGACGCGTCAGAGTTGCCTTTAGCCTGCTGCAGCTACAGTCATGAAACCTTCGCTTCTATTTGGGGCTTCCATGGCGCAATGGTAATGGTCTACAAATGACAGTTTCGTCAAGCCTAATTTGATGAATGAAATCACATAGCTACTAGTGAGCAATCAACGGAGGTCCACGACAAAAATCTTCATTTCATCGATTTCTTTATTCTATTGGTTGGATAAAATTGAATCGTGTATGATGTAACATTTGGGGATTTCCTGAAATCTATGCAAATTCCTCTCTGAATTGCACATTCATTTGGGGATTTTACTACATCAAGCAAGATTGACCCAAATTAAGGTCTTCTACTCCGATATTGGTGCCTCTCCAGTCCAGGTTTTGAGAGTCATGGACTGATTTCCCTACGTAGCTGCTCCCATGGATTTCACAGCATATCCTTCGAGGGCATTCTTGCCAAGGACTTCATCGACATGCAGGAATGTGCACACTTGTGTGCAACAGCTGCACGGGGAACATCTTCTAGTTTGGCGTAAGCTTGATGTGCTTGGGTACTCTGCCCTTGCTCTATGCATAAAATGAATTGAATAAAGTGTTTTGTGTGTGTCAATAATGGTTCTTTGCCATGGATAGTCCCCCTAAAATGATTGTATTGGGTTTTGAGTGTTTTTAAGATGTCTAGGTCCTAGGTCTGTACCCTTAGTCAATTTACCAAGAAGAGAGGAGTGAGATATTGGTAGGGATCATCATGGAGCATCCCATGTACTATTGCTGAGGGATGAGGTCATCAATTTGTGGGGGGGTATGTAGAGTCAAATTGATGTATGGGTGTGTGCCTAAGGGCTAGGAGTGATATAGAGTTAGGTGAGCTAGGTGTGTGAGGTGGAGGTCTAGTGACCTCACCTATGATGTCAAAAGAGAAGGCTGTCTAGCCTATAAATGAGGCCCTATGTACTTGCTAAATAATCAATCAACATCGAGTTCATTTTGCCTCAATCTTGTGTCCATTATGTGATTGTTGTCCACCTCTCTCCTTTCACCCTGGTTCCGACAGCTTGGTCTGAGGTGGTTAGAGGCTTTGTTAAGAGAGCGGGTGGGGTTAGAGTTAGTACCTGGGGTGATCTATCTTGGTATGACAAGATAATGTCGTAAACTCGAGGGTCTGATTTAGTTGCAGGTTTGGTAGAGGCGTGGAAGTCTTGCATACTGATCTTGAAATGGAAGGGACGAGAGAACTTGAGAGGTGGCTCCAGCCTGTATGAAAGCATTTAGAGGGGGTTGGCGATTGCAATGGAAGGGAATTGTGGCTGTAGCGGACATCGGGAGGTCTAGGGCTCTATATAGGAAAGAGGTGAGGTATTGGCTTGATATTCGGGATGTTGGTCAGGCCTTTTGGAAGCCCTTGAGCAGCGTGGTTCAAGAGTTTGGTCTCACGGCATCGGAAGCTCGATTTTTATCTTGCGTGGTGGTTGCTCTACCTCAATCTTGGCCTTCGAATTCTTGCCCCTCCTTGCTATGGCGGAACAATCATTGGATGGTTGTGTAGATCTCAGTCTAGGTGGAGAGCACGATTTGATGAGCTCTGGAAGAGCGTGCTCCCAGTGAAATTTAAATTCCTCCTTTGGAAGGTAGTGCATGGATGATTTCCGGTCAGGAGTAGGCTATAGCTAAATGGATGCAATTGAACCCCTTCTGCCCTCTTTGTGGACTGGCGCAGAAAAAGATCTGGCATTTGTTGCCCTCTAGCTCGTGAATTGTGGAGGGTGGTGGGAAATGTTGTTCGGCTAGCGGGGTTGATGGTGAGTTTGTCTGAGCTCTACCACTAAGCTATAGTGTGATATAGCATGCCTATTGCTAACCATAATATTATAAATGGTCCCTCTTCCCCCTCCCCCTTTAGGACGCCACTTCTTTAATATCCCTTCATAAGTAGTCCCCCATCCCCTTCATAAGTGGTCCTTCCCCCTCTCCGTAATCTAATGTGCATCCCTCTTTAAGGCTCCCTGCCCTCCATTATCCTTTAATTGAAACTTCTCCCCTCCCCCATTTATCCCTTACTTTAATCATACCCTTGTCCTCTTCCTTTTCACCACTCTTCTTTTCTCCACAACTAATTAATAGGAATTTTGATTTAAAGTTCTCTAGGGGCACATATATGAATAAGGTGACGCTCATAAGAGCTCATAACTGATCCTCAATGCAGTCTATACAATATTGTCACATGGACTACAACTATATGAATAAAGGTGTCGTCATCCTTTGATCTTGTATCCATCTTCGATTTCCTTGCTCTCTCCTATCGATAACATGCATTAAAAGAGAGAAATGTTGTAAGAATTGAGATTGAAAACAAGAATGGACGAGAATTTAAAAATATTTATATGATAATATATAATATATAATTATTATAACCACACAGTGTGTGGACGAGGAGACGGCACACTTCTTTCCCCAAAGAGTTATAATATGAGGGAACGGGCCTTTCCTAGGTGTTGAGATAACGTTGAGAATATAAATGCCGAGAATATTAGTGTCAAGATAAGTCTCACGAATAAAAAAGATACTGGCATATTACTTGAACGTCAATAGTCGTAATCGTAGCCGGGCGTCGATAAAATCACCACGAGCGACTGTTAATACTTTCTTTGCTCCAGCTTTTGCTGCAAATGAATTGGAACCATTAAGGTGAGAAAGTAGCTTGGGGCCAGCTCTCCATAAGAGCATGAAGGGGTACAAGGCCAAAGGAAATAATACTTACGGGGTCCAAGTTATTGGCACGATCGCTCCACTCCACCTTCTACTCCCACATGGAACTCTCCTTTGCTGAGAAGAGGACTCTCCTTTGAGTGCCACATGGCAACCCTTCCTTAAAAAAGTATTAACATGGGCAATTTGATCTAGATAAACTTCAAGCCACTTTAAACTCTTTTCCATTTAGACTTTATCATCTATAAGAACACCCCATATATGTTTAAATATCTATCTTTTGGTATCATATATGTAGTACACCATATTTGGATCCAACCTCATCCCATAGTCATGGAACCTTGCATGCACATGTGTTTCAATGTTTTGGACCTTAATGAAAATTTTAATGTGGCCAAATTCTAACTCCGAGACCATCGCATTTGTTTGGGTCTCCATTTTTGGTGTTGAATACATAGATTTCCAAGCATTGATATTCATATCTAGATCTCAATGATCAAATGGTCATGGAACATGGCATACGCATGTGTCTCAATGCTTTGGACTATCATCCAAAGTTTTTTCATGGTCTATCATGTTGGTATTAAGACTAGATCAAATTAGAAAGCATAGTGAAATCTAACAGAAGAGTTGCAACATGACATTGGAAGGCAAGCCATCTTGCTTAGAGATAGACATAGATGGTACATAGGTAGAAACCAACAAATCGTACTAGGTATCTTGTTTAGTAGCAATACTAATGGTGTGTGGGGGTTTAGTAAATCATAACAAATAAATACATTCATAAAAGAGGATAATAATGGAAGACTCTTTTCTATGAGGTCCTAGATAGAAGAGAGATGGAGTGTAGGGAATCTTGAAGAGAGAATTGAGTTGCATTTGATAGATGCAAAAGAGCCTAAGCTACAAAGGACATCCTATGCATGGATTCCTTCTATGCTATCTATGTCAAATAATCAATAGCATCCCTCACATGTATAGAATTGAAATACATCCTTGATCTAATACATCCTTGATCTACACAATCTTGAGCTTTATCTGCAAACGAGTGGCAACATCAAACTCATCATATTGGTATACATTGCTATTTGTGCTCTCATACATAAACCATATAGTAGTAATATAGAAGTAGTCGTATGCAAAATCCCAATAGTTGCAATGGACATGGAACCTTTCACACATGTCTCAATATGCTGGATGCTTGCAAGAAAACCCATACTAGGAATGCATCATATTTACTTTTTGCTTTACATACAAAGTTCATGGTGGCAAATCCATACTAGGAATGCATATCTACTTTTTGACATACAATAGATACAGCCTTCATTTGGTTCTAATTTATATCAAGATATCATCCAAAAGACATTTAACCTTGAATACCTTATTTTCTTATCAGTGGAATTAAAGACTTTAACCAGTGCATGGTTTCTTCTTTTTCATTACAATCTATGACTTTAAAGTAGAAGTTTCAATTTTGGATTTATAACTAAGTGTTGATTTATAAAGATTTATGGGGACTTTTGTTTCTCTTAGGGATAAAGGTTTCAACTTTGGAGTTTTTTAGGTTTCATAATATCCATGTTAGTTGTTTCATTGTATCAAAACATTTGTAAGGGAACAAGAGCATCTCTAGTGTAGGTATGGCTACATAGTGATTAGTGAAGACATAGGGAGCATTCTTTTAAGATACTACTCAGTTAGCAATTGGACTTTGTCCTAGAAGAGACTAGTATGCTATGGTGCATAAGTTAAGGCAACTTTGCTATGGGTATGGTACCCAATTTGAGATAGCTTTTGGCCTTGTGAGTGTCCAATCTCTATCTAGGTAGACAAATCTAAAAAGTCAAAGTGCTTGTTAGCCATGTTGCCAAGGGTTTAACCCTTCACACAAAGAAAAGAGTGATTATTGGGATGCACACAAAAGAAATATATCTCAAATTGATATTCACTTGAAAAGGTCCAAAATACAATAGTTTTAGTATTCTCTGATCTAGCACAAAAGAGCGTGCCCTCGAAGGGCTCTAAGCACTATAGCCGACTACAACTTTTTACAAGGCCACTACAATTTCTTGAAGGCTCTGGGCTTGAAGTGGGGACTTGACTGCATGGCTTGGAAATACACATATATGAAGGGTGTGCCTATTGCTGAAGTTGTACAGCACATGATACCCATGCTAGACGATGTCAGGCCATTGTGTCAGTATCCCTATCCCATGAATCCCAGATATGCACTCATATTGAGAGAGGAGATCCAAAAACTCATAGATGTAGGATTCATCTATGAGATAGAGCATACAGACTAGGTGTCACCCATCGTGATAACCCTAAAGAAGAATGGAAAGATTCAAGTATGTGTGGATTTGAAAAAATTCAATGCTACCACCAGGCATGATCACTACCCCTTGCCTTTCACGGAACATGTTCTAGAAAGAGTAGACAGAAAGGAAGCGTATAGCTTCCTAGATGGATTCTCAGGATACAATCAGGTCTCCATTGCCTCGCAGGATCTACTAAACTACCTTTGCGATCGAGTGGGGTGTGTGAATGATATTTGGGCTTACCAATGCACCCACCACATTCCAACCATTGATGATCACCATCTTTAAGGACTACCTGAGGGACTTTGTGGAAGTCTTCTTGGATGACATGTGCAGGTTGTACCATCTATCCCTGAATCCCCTCAAGTGCAATTTCGGATCAAACATGGCATGATTCTTGGTCACATAGTGTCCAAGAATGGTATCTGCACGGATTACAACAAGATCAATCTCATTCTAGAATTACCTCCCCCCATAAATGCCAAGGGTGTGCAGTGGTTTAGAGGCCATAGGAGCTACTATTGTACGTAGACATAGCCCGACCATTGTACAAGCTACTAGTAGTCTTTGATTGCTAGTAGTTTAAAGGCCATAGGAGCTACTATTGTACGCAGACATAGCCCGACCATTGTACAAGCTGCTAGTAGTTTAGAGGCCATAGGAGCTACTATTGTACGCAGACATAGCCCGACCATTGTACAAGCTGCTAGTAGTCTTTGATTGGACCAAGGAATGTCATAAATCCTTTGAAATCAAGGAATGTCAGAAATCCTTTGAAACCAAGGAATGTCAGAAATCCTTTGAAACCATTGTACAAGTTGCTAGTAGTCTTTGAGTGGACCAAGGAATGCCAGAAATTCTTTGAAACCAAGGAATGTCAAAAATCCTTTGAGTGGACCAAGGAATGTTAGAAATCCTTTGAAACCCTCAAGCTAGCTCTGTCCATAGCACCGGTATTATGGGCCCTGAACTAGAATCTAATATTCCGTGTTCACATAGATGCCTCCAATTTTGCTATCGGGTGTGTCGCCCAACCAGGGGAGTATAACTTGGACTATCCAGTGTACTTCGCTAGCCAAAAATTAAAACGATGACGAGGTTCATTACACAACAACAAAGAGGGAAGACCTAGACATGGTCTATGCTGTTAAGAAGTTTAGGCATTACTTGTTAGCTAATAAGTTCATCTTTTTTGTGGATCATCAAGCATTACTATATTTGGTTAACAAGCCCTGCATGACGGGACACATCATAAGGTGGATGCTAATCCTTCTAGAGTTTGACTTCAGAGTCACAGTGCATAAGGGAAAGACCCACATCCTAGTCACCACCTCTCAAG
This sequence comes from Dipteris shenzhenensis, assembly GCF_047967505.1. Lineage (NCBI taxonomy): Eukaryota > Viridiplantae > Streptophyta > Polypodiopsida > Gleicheniales > Dipteridaceae > Dipteris > Dipteris shenzhenensis. The sequence goes on from NC_141613.1 coordinate 29,017,220, forward strand.
GATTCCCAAGGGGGAAGCTTTGATGGGAGTCAAGGATTGATCTCCTTGATGCTCCCCTATTCCTCATCGACATCATTCTAGAATGGGTAGCCGAAATAGGCCACTACTTGGCAAACGGGTTGAAAGCCCTCAAGAGGGATAGAGCCCACAAACTCATCAAGAATGAAGCACCATATTAGCTAATTGTAGGCCAACTATACTTCATGGGTAAAGATGACATCATGCGCAGATGCATGTGCGAGCACAAATACATTGACGTGCTTGAAGAAGCACATTTCAGGATAGCAGGTAGTCAATTCACCACCGCTGATGTTATGGCACATAAAGTGTTGCAGGTTGGCCTTTGGTGGCCGACTCTCTTTGAAGAAATGCGACCCCTGCCAAAGAGTGCAAATCCCACATAAAGTGGACATGATGCCCCTAACAAGAATATTAACCGATGATCCTTTTGAGAAATGGGGCATAGACTTTATTGGATCGATAAGGCCAACAGCTAAAGGAACAGGAGCCGGATACATTATCTCGGCCACAGATTATTTCACCAAATGGGTGGAAGGGAGAGCCACAAGAAAAGCCGATGCACGATCCACATTATGTTTTTATATGAGCAAGTCATTACATGGTTTGGGTGTCCCTTAGAATTGATTAGTGACCAAGGAACTCATTTCCTCAATGAAACTATAGCGATCCTGACTAGTGAATTCATGATCATACATAGAAAGTCGATGCCATACTACCCCAGGGCAAACACCTGTGGTGGCTAAGAGCTTGAACAAAACGTGTTGCAAGATTACAACTTGCAGTGTCAAAGCTAGTTGTACCTACTGGGAGCACAAGCTCATCATAGCCTTTTGGGCCTATCGAACATCTTATAAAGTGGCCACAAATTGCACCCCGTTCAGCCTAGCCTTTGGGGTGAAAGCAGTTATGCCAATGGAATATGTAGTGCCCAGCCTTTGCCTTATAGTCAAGGAAAGGCTCACCAAAAATGCCTTGACGGAGCGCTTAATCGATCTCGAACGGCCAGACAAGACAAGATTGCATGCAGCCTATCGCCTTTGGGTGGAGAAGGCTGTTGAGAGTTCACGCTCAACATCATCTATAGTATACATACATATATACATGTATATACATACGCATATACATACATAACAGTCAAAAAACATGCTTCGAGGTGTCAATCTAAGCCATGCCCGAAATTCTCGACTAGTACTTACTCGTCCATACGCTCACATCTAATTTCACATCATTACATTACCTGAAACCTTACGTTCATCAATTCAGTGAGTAGACTTTAGAGTTCAGAGGCATTGCAGATTGATTCAGTGGGCAGATAGCACTTGATTTCACACACACATGCCACCATTGTAAAGCCTATTTGGCTATCTCACGGCATCGTGCACATCATTTTTTCAGCCTTGTAAAACCTCTTGGCTATTCCCGGCATCATTGCCACAAGCCTTGTAACACAAATCAGATTATATATACTGCAGTTCTATCTTCACCGATGGTACAGAGATTTCACTTGGCATCTTCAGTGTATTTGCAGTTGATTCATACAGAGATTTTCAGGACACTTTTTGAGTACATTTTTTGCACCATGTCGACTAGCAACCTCAATCTGGAGGCATCTGCTAAGTTAGACAACTCCAATTACGGTACATGGAAATACCGAATGGAGACCATTCTTGTGCTTCAGGACAAATGGGAGTATGTCGACGGGTCTACACCTAGACCATTGGCCATCCAGCCACCAGTAGCTCTACTCCATCTGTTGTCACAGCACCAGCAACGGAATCTACATCGAGATCTACATCTACACAAACAGTTTTTGCACCAATAGCAAATCCTGCCATTGCCCGAGCTCAAGCAGAATGGGATAAGAAAGACAAGTATGCCTATCACCTGATCAAGCAGAATGTGCAAGATGTCATGCTAGGACAGCTCAACACAATCAAGACATCAAAAGAAGCATGGGATATGATCGCAGCCCTCTACGAGTCCAAGAACACATCCAGGATTCTCACCTTGAGAAACCAGATCAACTAGAGTTTCCGCAACAGCAGTGAAACCGGTCATGCTTATGTACTCCACATAAAAGACTACAACAATCAACTTGCAGCAGTAGGAGAGACTATGAATCCCACAGAAATGGTTCAAGTAATCCTGAATGGACTAGGAGAAGGATATGAGAATCTAGTCCAGAGTATGGCCATCCAATGGCAAATTCCAACACTGGAAGAACTTCAGTCAGTTCTACTTGGTGAAGAACTCAGGACTCAGGCCATTCAAGCACGTAAAGGTCATTCTAATGATCAGGCATTCACAACTTCAGACAGAAGCAGAGGCAAAGGCAGAAACAGAGGTAGATCATATCAGAAAAGTGGTCATCATCAACAAAATCAAAGTCAGAATCATCACCAGCATCCTCAGCAACATCAAAATCAGCAAAGAGGAAATCATTCCAATCGAGGAAGATTTCAAGGACGAGGGAATGCATCCACCAATGTGTCAAACATTCAGTGCAACCATTGTCACAAGTTTGGACACCATGAAAGAGATTGCCGCAAGAAGCAGTACGACCAAGGCGGTCAATCCAGAGGGAATTCCCGAGGAAGAGGAAATCATCGTGGTGGACATTCTAGTCACAGTCATTTTGCAAATGAACATGGAAATATGTTTCTTGCAAGAGAGGAATTGCATTAGACTGATACAATGCACCTAGACACTGATTTCAATCCCAAAGAGGATTATAGTTATCAAGTCAACCAAGTGGAATAGGATCCTTGGTACATCGACAGCGGTGCATCATCTCATATGACAAATCATCAAGAATGGTTCATCGAAATGAAACCATTAGAAGGTCAAAAGAATGTCATCTACACAGCAGACAATACACCGAATCCAGTTCAAGGGACAGGTGTTATCCCTATGAACAATTTCATTGGTACAAAAGGATTAGTCAAAGATGTACTCTATGTTCCGAAGCTCAGCAAGAACCTTTTGTCAGTAGGTCAAATGACGGAACACAACTACAAAGTCATCTTCGACGGTGATGAATGCACTATCAGAGACAAATCCAAAAGAGGTCAGCTAGTAGCAAAAAGTGTCAAGGAAGGACGCTTATACAGGATGCTAGCTACAGTACCAGATAAGCATGCCATGTCAGCTCAAATGCAACAGATGCCACTATCTGCAAAATGGCACAAGAGATATGGTCATGTCAACTTCAAGTACTTGTTAGATCTCAGGAATCAAAATATGGCAATTGGAATTCTGAAGCTACAGTTTCTTGGAAAAGTTCGTGAACCATGCTGCTTCGACAAACAAAAGCGAACCAACTTTGTCAGAAGTACCTCTCGTGCACGGTATTCTTGATTTGATTCATACAGATGTATGGGGTTATGCCCAGACCCGCAGCATCAATGGTTCACTTTATTACTTGACCTTCATCGACGACTACAGCAGATATTGTTGGGTCTACTTTCTGAAAGAGAAATCTGAAGTGTTTTCCAGATTCCAAGAATTCAAAGCCATGGTAGAAAACCAGACAGGCAGAAAGATCAAGGTCATGAGATCAGATAGAGGAGGTGAATACATGTCTTCAGCATTCATGAACTTTTGCAAAAATCACGGCATACGAAGACAATTCACACGTGCAGATACTCCTCAGCAGAATGCAAGAGCTGAAAGGAAGAATGGGAGTTTAGCAGATAGTGCTACAGCAATGCTTAGTGAAAAGCATCTTCCGAATCAGTATTGGGCAGAAGCAATAGCTACAGCTAACTACTTGCTTAATCGGCTTCCTACTGAACCGATACAAGGTATGACTCCTTATGAAGCATTCACTAGACACAAGCCATGCATTGGGCATCTCCGCATATTTGGTTGCATAGCATATGCCCACATACATGATGATCATCGCAGGAAATTGGATGCGAAGTCACGCAAATGCATCATGGTTGGCTACAGTGAAGAAAGCAAAGCATACAAATTGTATGATCCCATCAACCGCAAAGTCATTATCTCCAAAGATGTAATCTTTGATGAGGAATCAAAATGGAAAACCTCACCTACACAGGAGATAGAAGCATCGACTTCACAGTCATCTACAGAACAGGTTGATGAAGAAGAGCAAGAATTGCCAACAACACCCCAAGCAGTGCCACAATAGCTCAGATGGTCTACTAGGGAAAGCAGACCACCAGCCAAATTGACATATGCTCAGAAAGGCAAAGCAATTCAGGTGGAAACCACCAACTATGCTCTTATGCCATACCATCATGGCTATAGAAGAGCCAGTGTACTTCGAAGATGCAATAGACAAGCCAGAATGGCAAACTGCTATGAATGAAGAAATGGATGCTTTGTATAAAAATAACACTTGGGAATTGTGCGACCTTCCACCAGGAAAGAAGGCCATAGCAAACAAATGGGTATACAAAGTGAAGTACAATCCAGATGGCAGTATTCAGAGATACAAATCCAGATTAGTTGCAAAAGGCTTTGCACAACAATATGGTCAAGACTATGATGAGACTTATGCTGCAGTAGCAAAGATGGATTCCATACAGTTCTTGATATCACTAGCGACACTCAACAAATGGAATGTGTATTAGCTCAATGTCAAGAATGCATTTCTCAATGGTTATTTAGACGAGGAAGTCTACATGCAACAACCAACAGGTTATGTTGAACCAAAAAAGGAGAACAAGGTTTGCCATCTCAAGAAAAGTCTCTATGGCTTAAAGCAAGCACCCAGAAGTTGGTACAACAGAATTGACAAGTATTTTGCTGATCTGGGATACATGAAGTCCAATGCAGATCATACTCTCTACTACAAAGTTCAAGGGGAAGACATTACTATTGCACTTTTGTACGTAGATGATCTGATTGTGACAGGAAGCAAGGATAGCTTCATTAGAAAATTAAAACAAGACTTATCTGCAGAGTTCAACATGAAAGATCTTGGACTTATGCACTATTGTCTTGGAATTGAGTTCTGGAGAGATTCAGATAGCACATTCATGAGTCAGCTCAAGTATGTTGATAGTCTCCTGAAGAAGTTTCATATGGCAGATTGCAAGATTGCAGCCACTCCCATGGAACAGAGTTTGAAACTTACTAAAGATTCAGAAAAGCCTACAGTCAATGATAGATACTACAGGCAGCTCATTGGATCTCTTATATATCTGACAATCACACGCCCAGATATTTGTTATGCATATTTGTTATGCAGTAAGCTCACTAGCACAGTTTATGGCAAATCCAAAACAGTCTCACTAGAATGCAGCCAAAAGAGTCTTGAGATACATCAGAGTTACAAGACAGTTTGGGATAGAATACAGAGGAAGTCATCCACGGTTGCATGGATACTGTGACAGTGACTATGCTAGAGATCATGAGACCAGGAGATCGACACAGGAATATGCATTTTTCCTTGGTCAAGGTGCTATATCATGGTTGTCAAACAAACAGCCGACTGTTTCTTTGTCTTCAACTGAAGCAGAATATAGAGCACTCACTACAGGTGCATGTGAGGCTATATGGCTCAAAAGACTATTGTCAGAAACAGATTACTTTGATGAGTCAAAGCCAACAACAATATACTGTGATAATCAATCGGCTCAAGCATTGGCCAAAAGTCCAGTATATCACTCCAGGACAAAGCACATTGATGTTAGAGAGCACTTCATCAGAGAAAGAGTGTTACTTGGTGACATCACACTGCAGCATTGTGATAGCAAAGAGAATGTTGCAGACATCTTTACCAAACCACTCGGTAAAGAGCTATTCAAGAAACACCGAATAGCTCTTGGTTTGACGCAGAGGAAGGACATTCCCATTAAAGGGGTGTGATGGAATGTAATGCTCAGTCCTTCTTCGATTCCCCAGAATCATCATCTTGAGAGAAGGCCTACTTCATGATGTTGATCTTGAGGGAAGGTGTTGAGAGTTCACGCTCAACATCATGTGATCATGTGTGCATAGCACCATCACGTGATCATATGTGCATAGCACTAACCTTATAGAGTGCTATAAAGGAAAGGGTTAGATCATGTGTGTGTAGCAATGATCACATGTGCATAGCACTAATGCAATAGAGTGCTATAAAGAAAAGGGTTAGATGCCCTACCCCTAACCCTAAAAGGGTTTGTATATATTCTATTTTTTCAACTAAATCTAGTGTACAGTTAGTCATTTGTGGTGTGCTCTCTAGCTGTGCCCTCTCTCCTCATCTCCACTCTTCTCCTCTCCCCTCTTCATATTTTGTCAAAGGCATGATGCAAAAAATGGTTCAACCGCAACCACAAAAACAAAGACCTCGAGGAAGGAGATCTCACACTCCTCTATAGCTTCCACAACACCAAATGTAAGCTTAAATACAGGGGCATGGGTCCCTACTGCGTGGTGGAGATTACTTTGCAAGGGGCATGCTGAATAGCTACCCTGGATGGAGTAGAAATGGATGGCTACCTTAATGGGAGTAGAGATACTATGGCCCCCTCAGCCTGTAGACCCTCCAGGCCATCCATAGGGAAAGAAGCTTAAGGCTGAGGTGACTCGGATGAAACATCAGGCATCAAAGAAGCCAAGGCACATAATGGCAAGATCAAACAATGTAAGCAAACGGCCTTGCTTAAGGCAACACTCAAACATCCAGGATTGATTGATGAACTAACGGTAGATCTAGCTAGGTTGAATGTCCAATTACAGGGCCCAAGCTTATGCATCTAGGCACTCGTGGATCCGAGAGCGAGCCATAACTTCATCTCCCACCACGAAGTATGGCAAATGCTACAGGTATCCCTAAACCTTACTATGGCTTCAGTCCGTGCCATCAACGGTCAACTCTTAAGCACATTAGGGTATGTTGACTTGAAACTAATGGTTGTTCACTAGGAAGTAGAGATTCATTTTTATGTTCTCCCCACAGAGGCGATCAATGAACATATGATATTGGGAAGGACCTGGTGCTACATCATGAACTGCCAAATTGACTAGAGGGCTAAAACAACATCTCTCACGAATGGGGGGAGGATTGCAGTAATTCCACTTTGTGAACCTCATCCCACCACCCCCACAGTACCACCACCAGCCAGAGGTAAGGAAACTTTAAATGAAGGCGATTCCAAGGCCCCAGCAACCTCTAGCACTCTTGGTCCTGAACCTTGGAAGGAAGTCCATGCTTGAACAGTACAAAGTTCTAATTGCAGTGGAAATAGAGCCATGCCGCAAGCTACTCTGCCACCCCTACCACCTACCTAGAAATGCCGTGAACAACAGGTGCAAGAAGCCATTCTCTGTGCTTCAATAGTAGTTGATGGTCTGAAAGGACCAAAGTAGGGGAAGGGTCTCCAATCTCTTCTCGGCCTGCATTGACATGGGCAACCCCATCTAAGAGAAGAGCTCAACGCTGCCGATCACCTCGATTGCCAAGACCAAATTTGCCACTCCAAGCATAGCGGCCCCACAAGCGTTGGGTCACCACAAAGCTCTTGGAAGCCCATGGCTATTACCAAGGCGAGCAAGTCGCTTGGGTCTAGAAACTTTTGACGGCACCAAATATGTGATCCCAACTCGCTAGGGTTCAGAAGGTAGTGACACTGGATGCAGCTCCACAAGAACCTCCCCTCGAGCCCAATGCGATGAGTTCAGGCCCCCAAGCCCCCGGAGTGCCATGATTCCATGAATAGTGCAACTCAATGAGAAGGCCACCCAAGTCATCAAGGAAGCAACACAAGAACCGATCTTTAGAAAGGGGGTAGTTACACAAGAACCTTCCTCTAGGCCTATGCACACGCCATCAAAGGACATCTTAATCAATAGAGCACCCGCAATGATGGCTGGACCTAACTCACCTACTACATCAAGGGTCGTGGTACCACAAGAAGCTATTTTTGCACCGGTTATAGCCACACAAGAACCCACATACCCTACCTCAAAAGAGTTCCATCAGAGTGAATGCCACATCGCCACTACACCCTTGACAACCAGGATGAGGCACAAACTCAACACGTGCTCCACTTGGCTAATGACATGGTATGCAACCACTCGGCATTTGTCTCCATTGCATTCCACATAATCATCAAGTTCAGCTCTAGGTGAGTTTGTACGATAGGCATATCACCACCATGCACCCGTTGCTCACAAGTCCTTGGTATGCCAATGCACCCACTCACATTCACGGTCAGCATTAGATGAATACGTCCAGTACATATCTAGTGCATTATCTTCTCGTTTTGCATCCTTGTACGTTGACCTCACAAGTCTCTACGACACCTAGTCCATTCACCTTGTGTTTCTCTTTGCACGATGCCCTCGACATCCACAACCCCCTCCTTTTCCTTTTTCCTTTTTTCCTTTTTTTGCCTTCTTCCCCACTCTACCCTTTTTTCCTCTCTCTCCCCCTTCCCGCCCTCTCTCTCTCCCCCTCCCCCCTGTTCTTCCTTCCCCACCCCCCCCTCTCTCTCACAAAAATTTTGACAATTGGTATCCCCACGGCTATCACCTTTCTATTATCCCCACGACCGTTGCCTTTTTGCCACCCCCATGGCCTGTTGTCCTAGCTTCTGTCACCTATCTGTTATCTTACCGACCATTTCCTTCCTGGTAACCCACCGATTGTTGCCATAGCTCCCAACCTGCTAATCATCGCCATAGTGCTATCCCCATGATCTGTTGCCTAACGCTATCCCCCCAGACGTAGGGATACCAAAAACTATAAAAGGCCCCCCTATCCCCCTGGGTCATCGCCTTAGCAAAAAAAACAAAACTCTGTCAATTTTCTGCCAAACCTTCCCTAGGCCTCTGCCCTCTTCCATCTTGCATTCTAGCCCCCCATTGAAAGTCCTGAGCCTCCTCCTCCACCGAATCTCTTCTCACACAACTACCCTCCTTTTTTCCCATGGATTCCGAGAATGAATTCTTCGAATTCCAGAGCTTCGCCTCCACCCCGCAAATCTACAGCCCACTGGCCCCTCCAAATCCCAGAGTACACCCTCAGGGACAATCCGAATGCCCTCTAACATTCCAACAGAGGACCTAGAAATGGAAAAAGAGATCTCGACACAACAGGCCACTCAAGATCCACTAATAGCAGTTGTAACTACTCCCTCCAAGACATCTAGAAAGTGCAATCCCACCCTAATGCAAGGGGAGTACAAGATTGTGTGGTCCCAGATGCACTTGCTGCCTGGAGAAGCCTAGCTGCAACAACAACTACTCCCTCCAAGACATCCAGAAAGTGCAATCCCACCCTAATGCAAGGGGAGTATAAGATTGTGTGGTCCCAGATGCACTTGCCACGATGCACTTGCCACCTGGAGAAGCCTAGCTGCAACAACTGAATGGATGTGCCATCCACTCATGATATGCCTATGAGGGGCATGATTACACCCTCCACTACCATAACGCCGCTGCATATCAAGCCCTTAAGGAGCTAGAGGTTCAAGCCTCCCTATCATTGACATGCCTTGGATCCGTGGTGGACTGCCCCCCTATCACCTGGACATGAAGTTACTCAAAGAATTCCTCTAGGCCTACAACTCGAACACGAATGTCGACATCCTATGTGACACAATAGGCACCCCCCACTTCTACCACCTCAATGCAGATGTGTGCGCACTGCCTTCAGCCTCCCCATCATTGCGACAAGTACTAGAAGAAAAAGATGCATGAGCAACTTGGCCAGATATGCAAATATGACTGGAAGAAGAGAAAGGGTCGCATCCACTTCTCTGAGATCACCAAGCCAAAGTTGGAGAAATTGGCATGCGCACTCTAGTGGTGGTGGTTGACCCAAGTCAAGCATTCGAATCACCACCAATCCATCATGCCCAACCTCCTGGCAAGATTGACAGCCCCACAGGTCACCAACTAGGCAGACTTGTTTTGCACCCAGATGCGGGTGGACCTCAAGATGCACCGCAAAGTCCTCGATAATCCCATGCTCTACATGCTAGTACTCTACCATATGTTGCACCAGCAACTGCCAATTGGATATGGGCTGGCCGATAAAGCAGCCACAAAGGACCCATGCCAGCTGATGAGGAAGAGACATTGGCTGTACCAAAGCGACCAAGGATAGAGCCGAGTGCCACCCCTACCAACCGCCCCCTCAGCCACCCCTTGATAGCCAGTTGCGCACCCAATACAAAGATCGAAAGGTGCAGGAATTCCTATGCAGGTAGCACCAAATTGAGCACTAATCCAAGCTCCAAGGGAAAGGATGCAACCCAAGACCCCATTGACATCGACGACTTCCCTAGGGATGACACTGTTCACATTAGCCTCCATCTCGGAGCCCAAGGCACTCAAGCCACCCCCTATGTGCCCTAAGTCTCAGCCTTAGCTTCCACCCACCCCCAAGAGACCACCTCCTTCATCACTGCCTCCTCCTCAGCCCTCTGGGCTGGGCTCATAGAAGCCCTTCAATTTTGTAACATACCCCAGTATCTGACCATGGGCGACTACAACACCATGTCAGCCTAGCAGCTCTCCCACGTCGATCCGATGGAGCTCTAGTTGTGCTGTTGCTGGATGCGATGGCCCAGCTCCCATAGGTGGCACGAACGACTTTGCAAAGGAGGCAAGAGCACACCTCCCAGCTATCCTCCACTCTCCTCCATGCACAACTCAGTGCACTTGACAACCACATGCTTATGGTCGCTGCACAAGCTACAGGGTGAACCGCCCTCGATAGAGCGGAGGAGTATCAAACCAAGGCCAAAGAGCTGGAAGTCTCCATTACCAAGCTCAAGGATGAGCTTTCTGCCAGGGAATTCCAAACCCTCGGCCAATTGACGACAAGCTCCATAATCTCAACAACCAAATTTTCTTCAAGCCCGACATTGTCCCCTCTTAGGTCTAAGACCTTCACCTCTACCTTTGAGTCCGCGACCTCCATGGCCATCACATTTGCACCTTTGAGGACATGCATGCCACCCACTTTTAAAAGTTTCGCTCGTACTTCACCCGGATCCCCCCCACCAATTGGACTGCTATGCAGTCCTCCAAACAGTCCTCTCCACCTACCTCCTCCAGCACAGCTGACCCAAGGGTGGCTCAGCAAACAGGAAGGGGGGTATGTTAACAGCCATAGCCATGGAGCATAGTTATAGACCATATGGATTTTAAGCCATAAATGGCTCAGCATGGACCTTGCCATTTGGGCTTTGAGCCTCAAATGGCTTAGGACAAAGGTAGGCATTGGGACCATCCAAATTGGCAAGGATAACACAAGAGCCATTTGGATCCCGAGCAAGCAACAAGAGGTTAACACAAGTGCTATTTGGGATCATGGTAAGAGCACGTCCTAATGCTAGGATTATCCCAAGCACTATCATATGGTTAAAACAAGTGTTATTTTTGACACACAGAGAAGCGACAACGAGAGCTGCAATAGAAAGAGGAAAGAAAAGGATAGAGAAGATGCCTTGGCACCATATGGGCCCAAGAGCCTTGTAAATGTAAAGAGAGGGAGAGTGCAAAAAGGAAACGGGTTAGCCCTCTATTCAAAAGGTGACTTGTATAAAAGGCCAAATGGTTGACTTTGGTCTTCATTGTTGGATGCACAAGTTTGGAATACAAGCTCCCTCTTCTCTTCCAAGAGTGTTTTGGGTGTTCTCTTATTTCCTTTGTAGTGCCTTTGTGTTTGCCACTCCATCCCCCTTCACTCTCTCCTTCCCTCCTCCTTCTTCCTTCCTTCTCTCCTCTCTTCTCCCTTCTCCCTCTTATCCCTTCTCCCCCTTCCCTCTTTCTCTTGTGGAAACACATTGCAACAATCTGGGAGCCGCTTGAGTGACACTTGTAGATGGCTCATGCCTTGCATTTCTCTCACAAGGAGTAGCTTGGAATGGAGGCTCCATCGGCATTCCTTCAAGATCCGCATGACACGTGAGTCACCGTTGAGACTACACAGCTACCCACAATAGCTGTGCAAAAGGTATCCCATGAAGGTGGCAATGGGCATAAAAGAAATATTGCCTTTGTCTCCATCTCAAAATTCAGCCTCTGAGCCTAAAGTTGGCTAAAAATAATATTGAATTCATTCAAGTGAGAAGAAATGGAGACCTCTTCTTTCAATTGCATCTTAAACAACCTCTTCATGAGGTAAACTTTATTAGAGGCAGTTTCCTTCTTATAAGAGGCACATAATTTCTTCCACAAATCTTTCATAGTCTTCTCATCTACGATTGTGAAATAAATTCACTCTGCAAGATGAAGTCTAATAGTAGACTTTGCTAATGCATCCAACTCATTGCAATCATCTACAGACATAGCTACAATCCCTTCTAAGGGTTTAATTTGCTTCTTTTGAATAAGCGCATCCCTTATTTGTTCTTTCCACAAAGAAAAGTTTGTCCCAACAATCATTTTGATGCTGAAAAACTCATTTTTAGACATGGAAGAGGAGGCCATGATGTAAATAAAGTAAATTCCCAAATACTACTATCTGCTGCAAGAAAGAATCACACCAAATACCAGATGCACCCAGATGTATATGCCACAATAGAGTGTAATATCACCAAAACTCAAAGCTCAAAGCATCAAAAAAATGCAATGGACTCATGTGCATATACTATGCATCCATATGAGTGAATTTGACCCAAAAGAAAATACCAACTGCAATGGCAATCCAAATGCCAGTAAGTGCCAAATACCTCAAGCATAAATACCATCCATGGGCATATGCATCAACAATATCTCATCCAAGAGCGCATAGCACTATTAGTGCATCAGCTGTAAAAGCTATCCCTCAACATAAAATAGTGTCCATGTGCAAAGCGTCCATCAAAATATCATCCCACAAGGCAATCTCGGCCTATCAACACATCCAACAAGAACCACAATACATCCAAATGGCCTATAAAGTAGCCACTATGAGCCAATGCAAACCACAACTGAGCGCACATGGCTCAAACTACAATCAGAGTGAATGTTATTGCATGTTTGGACTCAGTGATGCAATCTGCACATTTCTCCTTTGTACTGCAACTCCAAAATCTTATTCAATGAGGGAGTAAAAGCCAGTCAATCCTGACAATTGACTTGAAATTGAACCTTTGAATGATTTTCTGACACAAAGAAAAAAGAAGATGATTCAATGTTTTAGAGAGACGGAATCTCCATGGGTTCATGCAAGAACTGATAGGTAGGGGTTTTCGAGCCTTCGAAACACAATGGAATAGATAGTTTTGGAAACCGTGATCCCAATCACTGGATCCAACACACGGACCAAAAGATGTTTTAGTAGATAGATCTATTTGTAAACACCACTAGAATGCAAATCATGAGCAACATAGAGGTAATAGGATCGCTTGAATCCACCCGAATTGACAGATCTATGAATGGTTGCTTCAAACTCAAGTTCCCACACATGGGATAAAAAACGTTAAGGCAGAGAAAATGAATCATTTTTCCAATGAAATGATTTGACATTCAAGAATCAAGGGTTTTTCGACAATCTAAGTGCAATGGGACAGCAAAACTAAGCAATGGTTGAAGGACAAATTGATGTAATGGGGTGTACCAAGGGGCACAAGGTTTGTGTGTTGGTTGGTGTGACCAGGTTAGGTGGTAGAAGGTTCTATTAGGCATGATTAAGAGATTCATGGACTTGATTGAGAGATCAGTGGAGTGATTTGTGGATCTAGAGGTGCTCTCCTTTGGGGCACATGCATTGTATCAGTTGCCCTCATAAGGGCCTCTCTACTCTTGAATAAACTATTCTATTTCCTTCATTTGTTCATTCTTCCTTGCTATTCCATCATGTGGTATCAGAGCAACATTCACCTCCTTGAGCCCTCTTTGAGTGCCGTGTCATCATTTTCCCCAAATGGAGCTTTTCTTCATTCTCTTCCCATAGATTTTGCTTAGGCCTGTTCTCCTCCATCTCTAAGATATTTCCCACGCCCTCTGAGCCCAAGCTTCCTCGTGTTGGGGCAAATAGCTGGCTACGATGAATTAGGGAATAGTTTCCTCTGTGGCTCGTGCCGACAAGTTTTCCACCACCAAAGAAACATGCAATTCTCCCGATAGGAGCCACTATTCATCAAATGGCTCTAGCTATTGTTGGACACTGCTACAGGAGCATTCATTTGAATTTTGAGTAATAGTGGTCTAGTGTATGAGGAGAAAAGATAGAAAAACTAGTCAAGAAAGGCGCTAGTCTCACAAACGTTTTGACACAGCATTGCACAATTCTTCTCTAGGGGGTCTTCACTGGAAGAGCTTTCATTTTAGTACAAATGCACCTTCAACTCTTACTTCTATAGCTTGAATCTCAGCCTCCAATCTCAGCTCATTTTTTAGTTCACATTTTGGTAGTTTTGTGGATTTGAGGGTTGACCAAGTCAACTAAGATTTGGGGCTTCTTAGTTTGATTGCAAGATTTTTTAGTACCGACTATGGTGGAGTGCAAGAGTTCAGCCATTGGACTCGTGGGAGTCTCATTCACCAACAAATAATCTACTTGGTGTATTGACAAACCTTCTTTCATAGCTTTGTATTCATGGAAAGTTGTTATTGAACATGCCTTCTTCTTGTGGTTCTAGCTGTTAGATATGCTCAATGCCCCACCCTCCTATAGCCACCAGTGGTTCAAGGTGCTCAAGTTGTAAGGCCCCCATATGAGGAGAAGCCATGTGTGAGCTCGAGACACTGGATGGATCCTGACTTGCATGTCAATGAGACTGTTGATGGTAGAAAGGTGATTGTGTGAGAGCCCCTTATTCTTGCTGGGGCTTGGGGGCCAGCTGGCCCCCAACTGGGGGGTCCTAGGGGGGCCAGCGGCCCCCCTGGTGGGGGTTTGGGGGCGGGAGCCCCCAAGGCCACGGTATAGGGAATATTCCTTGAATATTCCATGGACGACTAGTTGGTTCCACCGACTACGTTGACTCATCGGCTCCACCGACTAGGTCGACTGGTCGACTCCACTGACTACCGCCCTCATAGCTATAAAGAGGCGACCTCCCCAGTCCATTGTATCAGATCAGTTCAGATCATTTCACATCAGATCAGATCTTCCAGCTAGTAGCTCTTCACCTAGTATCTGTCTAGATTGCCATCTAAGCTCCACTGTGGGAGCACACGAGTGGACGGAGCCATCATCTGTACTACATTAGTATTGAAGGAAATTTTGTTCCTCTCCAGTTTGCTGTGTACTCTCTATTCTTTGTTCAGTTTCTATTCCGCTGTGCCATGTAATTTAACATGGTATTAGAGAGCCCAGGCGGCTCTAAGGATCGAAGAATAGAAGAGAGGCGAGGGCTTCAATAGCATACAGAGTGATGGCAACAAGAAGCGGATCCATAAGGAGCGGCTCGAGTTCAATAGCTGCTGCTGCACCAACAATCTAAGCGTTGAGGATTCGCCCACCAGCCTTCACTGAATGGTACAAACTACACTATGTGGAAGTTTAAAATTATTGCTATTTTGGATTCATATATATGAGCTTCTGGAGACAGTACTGGGGACTGACCCAGAACCACAAGGAACCCTCGACCTAGCAAATCCAAGGAGTACGATACCTCCTAATGTCGACCTTCTATGAGCTTGGAAACGCAGGAATGCAGATGCTCTGTGTGCCCTAGTTACAAGTACTACTGAATGTTTTGACCTTGATTCAGCATACATCTGAGGCAACTGTGGCTTGGAACATATTGAAGAGTCAGTATGAGATGCGGAATCAGACAAGGATCCAGAACCTAGAGAATCAGCTCGCAGCGGAGAAGTTTAATGAAGGAGAGACAGTGGATGTGTTCATAACCCGAATAAAAAATCTACGCGACTAAATGGCTAGTGCTAGGATACAAAAGACTAGCGAAGAGCTAGCTCGGCGGTGTCTCCGGATATGTCCACCAAGGTTTGATGGACTGGTAACAATGCTTAACACTCAGGTGAGACCCCAACCATTGTCATTTAAGGAGTTCTGTGCTTTACTTATGGAGGAGGAATTGAGGCTTAAAGCTCGAGATGGAGGCAGAAATGAGGATGCTGCTTTCTCTGCCATTGCAAAAGGCAAAGGTGGTTCCTCCACCAAAGGTGAGTCCTCTACTAGTGGTGACAAAAAGAAGAAGGGCGGCAAGAAGAAGTTTCAGGGAGAATGCTTCTACTGCAAAAAGAAGGGCCATACGATTGCAGATTGCCAGGTCAAGAAAGTAGATTAAAAGAATGGTATCTTGAAGAAGACAAATAAGGGGAAAGAGACAGCTAACACATCGGAAGCAGAGTTGGATCTATTTCTTGCCATTGAGGAAGAGTGTTCCTCAATTCAAGAAGCTTCAACCACTGATTCATGGATGTTGGATAGTGGTGTCTCCCATCACATGACCTCCAAGAAGGGTCTATATTGTTCCATGTAGCCTCTATAGGAACCCATCACCATGACGATTGGTAATAATGCAAAATGCCCTGTTGAGGGTATAGGTACAGTTTCATTTGTTTTTGTGAATGGCGATGTTAAGAAACTATCTAATGTGCTGTATGTTCCACAAATCAAGAGAAATTTGCTATCAGTTGCTTCCATAACTGACCTTGACCATGAGGTGAGGTTCAATAAGACAGGAGCAAAAATTCTAGATAGTGCAGGCAATCTTGTTGGCATAGGAGTAAGGAGGAACAACCTGTATGAGCTAAGTGCTCTTACACCCACTGCTAGAGCGGGCACAAGCAGAATTTGGCATGAAATATTCGGCCACATCGGATTTGCAGTGCTGAAGGAGATGCAGAAGCAAGGTATGGTTGCTCACTTACCTGTAGTCATAGAAATCAAAGAACCATGTGAAGCTTGCATGATGGCAACCAACAGAGAAAGGCATTCCCACAAGAAAGCAAGAATAGGGCAAACGCTCCTCTAGAGATGGTGTATGTTGACTTGTGCGGTAAGATGCCTACACAGGCCTTGGGGGGATCTTCCTATTTTTTATTGATTGTCGACGACTATAGTAGGAAGATGTGGGTGTACTTTCTTCATGAAAAGGCTCAAGCTTTTGGTAAATTTAAAGAATGGCTACAGCTTGTTGAAAATGAAATAGGAGAAAAATGAAATAGGAGAAAAGTGAAGAAAATCAGATTGGATGGTGGTGGTGAGTTTGTTTCTACAAAGTTTGGAGATTTTTGCAAGAGTAAAGGGATCAAGCGACAAACGGCGACACCACATACGCCTCAGCAAAATTCGGTTGTTGAATGCCAAATGCGGACCACGATGGAGATGGGGAGGTGTATGTTGAAAGGTGCTAGACTGCCAAACCACTTTTGGGCTGAGGCTGTCAATACTGCAATTTACATCCTTAATCGCAGCTATACAAAGGCACTCAAAGGTAAAACACCACATGAGGCTTACAGTGGTAAGAAGCCATTTGTCTCCCACTTTAGATTGTTTGGGTGTGAATGCTATGTGCATGTACTAGACAAAGCTACAACCAAAAAGCACCAAATGTATCTTCTTAGGCTATTGTGATGAGAAGAAAGCCTATAAGTTGTATGACCAAGAGGCAAAGAAGATCATAGCAAGCCGCAATGTGGTGTTCAGGGAGCAGCCACATGCAGTGGATGCAAAGAAGAGCTCTTCCACTTTATCATCAAGCGAAGAGGTAACTCACTATGGACCTATCCCAAGAGCTATAAAGGAGGAGGAAAATATCAGATGATGAAGGTATAAGTCACCAACCTATTGTTACACCACCGAAAAAGCCATTGCCATAATGGGTAAGGCAACTCTACGACCATGATAACCAAATGTCTATGTCTGTTGAGTAGCATGCAGATGGACTAAGGTGGTCTCAGAGAATCAAGGAGCAAAGGAGGGCTTCTGCTCACATAGTCAATATGGCCTTGATGGCTGAGATTATTGCAAAAGTAAAGTAGAGCCTGCGAGTTTAGAGGAAGCACTTGCAGACCGAGATTGGAAAAATACTATGCAAGTAGAATATGACAGCATCATGAAGAATGAAACTTGGGAGCTGGTAGATTGACCACCTAACAGAAAGGTTATTGGCACCAAGTGGGTTTGGAAGGTAAAGTACAAGGCCGATGGGACTTTAGAAAAGTACAAAGCCAAATTGGTTGCACAAGGATTTTCGCAGGTTGAAGGGTTTGATTTTCAGGAATCTTTCGCTCCGACTGCTAGAATGACCGCTATCTTCGAGCGGGGAGGAGGGGGGTGCTAGAGGGGCATCATCATCATCCATAAGCATGAGTTCCTCTTTAGCAGTACCTACGGGCGACAGGTCGATGGTTGTAGGTTCAAAATTTGTTGGCTTGAGGAGCGTGTTGAGTGCCTCCTCTAGAAGGTCGACATGAGCATCAGAGGAGATGGACTGGGAGGTAGTGTGTTGTGCAAAGCTTGTGTTGGAGGCATTGTCAGAGTACTCAGGGAGGTTTGTGCAAGGAGTGGATCGGTGAGTTGTTGGGGGGGCTAGACAAGATCAGCAGCTAGGAGATGACTGTGGGATTTCGGCTGAGGGGTGGGGAGTTGAAGACTGCTATGCCTTCCTGCCCTTCCTCCTCAATGACCTCTTTGGGGTATGCTACATGGATTGTTTCAAAATTGCTAACCAAGGACTCTCGAGGCTCCTTGAGAGCTTGTAGCACCCGATTATATAGAATGATTATGCCAAGGGGATGGTAGGTGGTGGAGTGGCATGCAACTAGGTGTGCTTGTGTTTGGATAGCTAAGGCCCGGCCGTAGGTCTGCATCCAATTGATATCATCTTAGAGGCCGTTGGGAGTGCAGACCCATGGGCTGATTTCATCGGGCTTGGCTAGCTGTACCATATCATCAATCTATGGATAATTGGTGGACTCTGTGATGACCCATCACCATGCTTGGAAGTTGAGTAGGATGGGGTGGGCGGTGAGGGTTTGAAAGTCGGAGGGACAAGCTGGTGGGCTAAAGATCAAGGGAGAAATATGACATGGCGAGGATGGGGTGGCACTGGTCGGGATTGCAATGGAGGATGGTCTGGAGTGCATTGGGAGGAAGGCGGGTAGTGAGGTCTATGTGTAATATGAGGTTTTGTGCGCAAAGTGCATTGAAGTGCATTTGGATTGTTTGGGGGATGAGTGGGCAAGAGTGTACATGGCGAGTTGTGCGAAGACCTCCCAATACATCTAGAACTCCTGTTGCTCCCTGTCTTCCAATGCGGATTCCTCTAGGCAGGCAGAGTTACGCAAGTGCTCATTTTTTGCCTGCATGGTTACGGTGAGTGCATGCTCTTGTGTCAATAGATCCTAGAGGGTTTGGATCTGCTCGTCAGATCCCTCCCTGAGTCTAGCTTGCTGCTCCTTGGCTTGTGCCCTGTGTTCTTCTACGATACGAAGGCTAGATTCTGCCTTGTCCAACTAGTCCATGAGGGTTTAGACCAGGGATTCACTGGTAGAAAGCTCATCCTTGAGCTTGGTGATGGAGACTTCCATCTCTTTGACCTGAGTTAGATACTCCTCTGCTCTGTCGAGGGTGGTTAGCCCTATAGCTTGTGCGGTGACCATAAGTGTGTGACTGTCGCATGCGCTAAGTTGTGCTTGGAGAAGAGTGGAGGATAGCTAGGAGGTGTGCTCTTGCCTCCTTTGCAATATAGTTCGTGCCACCTGTGCGAGTTGGGCCATCACATCTGGGACTTAGAGCTCCATCTAATCGGCATGGGAGAGCTGCTCAGCTGATGGTGTGTTGGCCACCCATGGTCGGATACTAGGGTGCACTTTAAACTTGAAGGGCTTCTATGAGTCCAGACCACGAGGACGAAGAGGAGCCAGTGATGAAGGAGGCAGTCTCTTGGGGGTGGGTGGAAGATGAGAGGCTGAGGCTTGGGGCACATAGGGGGTGGCATGAGTGCCTTAGGCTCCAGGGTGGAGGCCAATGTGAATAGTGTCATCCCTAGGGAAGTTGTTGATGTCGATGGGGTCCTAGGTTGTGGCCTTGCCCTTGGAGCATAGATCGGCAAAGTGCTCGATTCGATGTTTCCTGCATAGGAATTCCTGCACCTGTCAGCCTTTGTATTAGGCACGCAACTGGCTATCAAGTGTTGGCTAAGCAATTGCTTTGGTACGGCCACTGTCTCTTCCTCATCGACGGTTGGCACGGGTCCTATGGCTACTTTGTCAACCAGCCCATATCCAATTGGTAGTTGCTGCTACAACATATGGTATAGTACTGGCATGTAGAGCATGAGGTTGCCAAGGACTTCGCTGTGCGTCTTGAGGTCCTCCCGCATCTCAGTGTAGAAGTAGTTTGCCCAATTTGTGACCTATGGGGGTGCCAATTTTGCCAAGATGTTGGGCACGATGGATTAATGGTGATCTGTATGCTTGACCTAGGTCATCCACTGGAGTACAACTCTAGCTTAGTGATCTCGAAGAAGTGGATGCGACCCTTACTCTTCTTTCATTCATATTTGCAGATCTGGCCGAGGGCCATCTTTTTCTTCTAGGAGTACTTGTTTGCAATGATGGCGGGGAGGCCGAAGGCAGCGCGCACCACATCCACATTGAGGTGGTAGAAATGGGGGGTGTCGGTTGTGTTGTGCAAGATGCCAATGTTGGTTTTCAAGTTGTGGGCCTGGAGGAATTCTCCTTGTAGCTTCATGTCTAGGTGACAAGGGAGGCAGTCCGCCGCCCCACAGATCCAAGGCCTATTAGTGCTAGGGAGGCTTGAACCTCTGGCTCCTTGGGGGCTTGATACGTGGCTGCATTGTGGTAGTGGAGGGTGTAGTCGTGCCCCTCGTAGGCAAGAGTGGGTGGTGCATCCGTTGAGTTGTTGCTACAGCCAAGATTCTCCAAGCGGCGAGTGCGTCTGGGATCGCCTAATCTTGTACTCCCCTTGCATTGGGGTGGGTGTGTGCTTTCTGGATGTGTTGGAGGGAGTAGTTACACGTCCTGCTGGTGGAGTCTGAGTGGCCTAGTCTGAGTGGCCTGCTGCATCAAGATCTCTTTCTCCATTTTTAGGTCCTCTACTCGAGATTCATAGGGCATTCGGATTGTCCCTGAGGGTGTACTCTGGGATTCAGAGGGGCAAGTGGGCTATGGATTTGGGGCGTTGAGGTCGAGAGCTCCGTCTCAAATTCAAAGAATTCATTCTCGAGATCCATGGGGAAAAAGGAGGGTAGTTGCATGAGAAGAGAGTCGATGGAGGAGGTTGAGGACATTCAATGGGGGCTGGAATGCAGGCTGGAAGAGGGCAGAGGGCTGGGGAATGTCTAGCAGAAATTTGACAAAGTTTTTCTGTTTTTGCTAAGGCATCGACCCAGGGGGATAGGGGGACCTTTTATAGTTTTTAGCATCCCTACGATGGCTGGGGGGATAGCATAAGGCAATGGGTCAGGGATAGCTCTATGGCGATGATCGGCGGGTTGGGAGCTATGTCAACGGTCGGTGGGTTACCAAGAAGGTGATGGTCAATGGGATAATAGATAGGCAACGGTCAACGGGATAACAGATAGGTGACGGCCGATGGGATAGAAGCTAGGGAAATAGGCCATGGGGGTGGTAGCAAGGTGACGGCCGGGGGGATAACAGAAAGTTGACAGGTGAGGGGATAGCAGAAAGGCGATGGCTATGGGGATAGCAGAAAGGTGATGGCCGTGGGGATAGTAGTTGTCAAAATTTGTGTGAGAGAGAGGGGGGGTGGCAAAAGAAGAGGGCAGGGGAGGGAGAGGGGGGGGGAGGGGGAGAGAGAGGAAAAAAGGGTAGAGCCAAGAAGAAGGGAAAAAAGGAAAAAAGGAAAAAGGAAAAGGAGGGGGGTTGTGGATGCCGAGGGCATCATGCAAAGGGAAACACAAGGTGAACGGACTAGGTGTTACATAGACTTGTGAGGTCAGCGTGCAAGGATGCAAAACAAGAAGATAATGCACAAGAGATTTACTAGCCGTATTCATCTAATGCTAACCGTGAATGTGAGTGGGTGCATTGGCATACCAGGGACTTGTGATCTACGGGTGCATGGTGGTGATATGCCTATCATACAGACTCACCTAGACATGGACTTGATGGCTATGTGGAATGCAATGGAGACGAATGCCGAGCGGCCTCATACCGTGTCATCAGCCAAGTAGAGCACGTGTTGAGTTTATGCCTCATCCTGTTGTCAGGGGTGTAGTGGTTCTATGGCATTCACTCCGATGGAACTCTTTTGAGGTACGGTACACGGGTTCTTGTGTGGCTATAACCGATGTGGAAATAGGTTCTTGTGGTATCGTGACCCTTGATGTAGTAGGCGGGTTAGGTCTGAGTAGCACTGCGGGTGCTCTATTGATTAAGACGTCCTTTGATGGCATGCGCGCGAGCCTGGAGGAAGGTGCTTGTGTAACTACCCCCTTTCTAGTGGTCGGTCCTTGTGTCGCTTCCTCGATGACTTGGGTGACTCTCATTAAGTTACACTATTGTGGAATCATGGCAATCCGGGGGCTTGGGGGCCTATTCATTGCAACGGGCCTATTCATCGACAACGAGCTTGAGGGTAGGTTCTTATACTTTGCGGGAGATGAAGTTGTGGCTCACTCCTGGATCCACAAGTGCCTGGATGCATAAGCTCAGGCCTTGCAACAATTGGACATTCAACCTAGCTGGATGTACTATTAGTTCATCAATCCTAGATGTTCAAGTGCTGCCTTAAGCAAGGCCATTTGCTTACGTTGTTTGATCTTGGCATTATGTGCCTTGGCTTCTTCAATGGTCTGATGTTTCATCCAGACCACCTCGGCCTGAAGCTCCTTTTCCCTATGGATGGCTTAGAGAGTCTATAGGGTGGAAGGGGGCCATAGTATCTTTTAATTTACTCTCGTTAAGGTAGCCATCCAATTCTACTCCATCTAGGGTAGCTATTTGGCATCCCCCTTGCAGAGTAATCTCCATCACGTGGTAGGGACCTATGCCTCTGTATTTAAGCTTACGTTTGGTGTTGTGGATGCTATAGAGGAGTGCGAGATCTCCTTCCTCAAGGTCCATTTTTTTGAGGTTGCGGTCAAACCATTTTTTGCACCATGCCTTCTTCACCCGAAGGCAATAGGCTGCATGCAATCTTGTCTCTCTAGTCGTTCAAGATTGATTAAGTGCTTTGCCAAGGAATTTTTGCTGAGCCTCTCCTTGACTACTATAATGCAAAGGTTGGGCACTACATATTCAATTGGCATAACTGCCTCCACCCCAAAGGCTAGGCTAAATGGGGTGCAATTGGTGGCCACTTTATAAGATGTTCAGTAGGTCCACAGGGTTACGATGAGCTTGTGCTCCTAGTCGGTATGACAGGCTTCGACAACACAAGCTATAATCTCACATCACGTTTTGTTCGAGCTCTGAACTAGGCCATTTGCCCTGGGGTAGTATGGCGTCGACTTTCTATGTATGATCATGAATTCACTAGTCAGGATCGCTACAGTTTCATTGAGGAAATGAGTTCCTTGGTCATTGACCAATTCTAAGGGACACCCAAACCGTGCGATGACTTGCTCGTATAAAAACTTAGCTATGGATCATGCATCGGCTTTTCTTGTGGCTCTCTC
Source organism: Dipteris shenzhenensis (assembly GCF_047967505.1). Taxonomy (NCBI): domain Eukaryota; kingdom Viridiplantae; phylum Streptophyta; class Polypodiopsida; order Gleicheniales; family Dipteridaceae; genus Dipteris; species Dipteris shenzhenensis. The sequence goes on from NC_141613.1 coordinate 29,040,718, forward strand.
TTCCACCCATTTAGTGAAATAATGCATGGCCAAGAGGATGTATCTGGCTCTTGTTCCTTTAGTTGCTTGGCTTATCAGTCCAATAAAGTCTATGCCCCATTTCTCAAAGGGCTGATCAGGTAATATTACCATTAGGGGCATCATGTAAAGTTTGTGTGAGAGTTGTACTCTTTATCAGGGGTCGCATCGCTTGATAAACTTAGCTGCATCTCCAAACACCACCAAAAGCTAGCTTGCAACACTTTATGTGCCATAACCTCAGCGGCGGACGAAGTGACCGCCTGCTACCCCAAAATGTGCTTCTTCGAGCACGTCAATGTATTCATGCTTGCACATGCATCTGTGCATGATGCCATCCTTGCCGATGCGGTATAGCTAGCTTGTAATTAGCTTATATGGTGTTGTGTTCTTGATGAGTTTGTGGGGTCGGTGGTTCCTCTTGAGGGCTTTATCCAGAGGCAACCCATTTGCCAAGTAGTGGCCTATTTTAGCAGCCCATTCTAGAATGATGTCGATGAGGAATAGGGGAGCATTCTAGATCATCCTTGACTCCCATCAAAGCTTCCCCATTGGGAATCCTTGAGAGGTGGTTGGCTAAAATGTGGGTCTTTCCCTTGCACACTGCGACTATGAAGTTGAACCCTAGAAGGATTAGCATCCACCTTGTGATGCGTCCCGTCATGCAGGGCTTGTTAACCAAATACAATAATGCTTGATGATCCATAAAAAAGACAAACTTTTTGGCTAACAAGTAATGCCTAAACTTCTTAACTACATAGACCATGCCTCGGCCTTCCCTCTGTGTTGTCGTGTTATTAATCTCGGCATCGTTTAGTTGCCAGATAGCAAAGTACATTGGGTAGTCCAAGCTATACTCCCTTGGTTGGGCTAACGCACACTCGGTAGCAAAATTGGAGGCATCTCTATGAACGTGGAATATCAGATTCTAGTCCGAGGCCCGTAATACCGGTGCTATGGCTAGAGCTAGCTTGAGGGTTTCAAAGGATTTTTGGCATTCCTTGGTCCACTCAAAGATTACTAATAGCTTTGTACAATGGCCAGGCTATGTCTGCGTAGAATAGGATGAACCTTCGATAGTAGCCCGTATGGCCTATAAATCACTACAAACCCTTGGCATTTGTGGGGGGAGGTAATTCTAGAATGAGCTTGATCTTGTTGTAATCTGTGGAGATACCATTCTTGGACACTATGTGGCCAAGAGTCACATCGTCTTTGACCCAAAATTGGCACTTGAGGGGATTCAGGATATACGGTACAACTTGCACCTTTCCAAGACTAGTTTTAGGTATCTTAGGTCATCATCCCATGTCGAGTTCATGCACATGTCATCCAAGAAGACTTCCATGAAGTCCCTTAGGTACTCCTTGAAGATGGTGATGATCAACAATTGGAATGTAGCAGGCAGATTGGTAAGCCCAAATATCATTACTTTGGTTGTGTACACACCCCACTCGGTTGCGAAGACAGTTTTATGTTGATCCTACAGGGCGATGGACACCTAATTGTATCTCGAGAATCCATCTAGGAAGCCATACGTTTCCTTTCCAGCTACTCTTTCTAGAACATGTTCCGTGAAAGGCAAGAGGTAGTGGTCGTGCCTGGTGGCAGCATTGACTTTTTTCAGATCCAGACATACTCGAATCTTTCCATTCTTCTTTAGGACTATCATGATGGGTGACACCCAGTTTGTATGCTCTATCTCATAGATGAATCCCGCATCTATGAGTTTTTGGATCTCCTTTCTCACTATGAGTGCATATTTGGGATCCATAGGATAGGGACGCTCATGCACTAGCATGACATCATCTAGCATGGGTATCATGTGCTGCACAACTTCAACAGGCACACCCTTCATATTTTGCGTATTTCCAGGCCATGTAGTCCTTGTACTCTCGAAGGAGTGCAATTAAATCATTATCCTCATTGGGGGTGAGGTCATCTATGATGAATATTGGTTGGGGGTCCTCCCCTTCTTGTTACCTCCTTAATCTTAGCTGGGCCATCATATCCTTGGAAGCACCCTTCTACCTGAGTTCTCTTGGCATGCTAGTACAAGATCTTGCAATCCTCAATCGTGTAGGCCTTGTAATGGGTAGGTACCTATCGTAGATCCTCCTTCTCTTCGTCCTCCTCCTCCACTCCCCCAGGGGTGGTATTCCTCTTGGCCCAGGTGGGAGCCTTCGAGCTTTTGGGGTCTTGCCCTATGCAAAACTTGGCAAGTATAGGATTGGATCGGGACCCTTCATGTTATGGAGTTCATGTCTCTTGCCCTTGTGGCCATAGGAGCTATCTAGAACACTGAGACATGTTGATCCTCATGTAGGAGGTAGTGACTCATGATGCCACTTCCCTCCTCACAAGGATAATAGTCGGCGTGACCATGGTCCTGTTTCGGCTCCTCCCAATCATTGGGTAGTTCCTCCACCAACACTTGATTGACTAGAGTTATATGAGGTGGGGGAGGTTGTGGACCTAGTATGGGTGGGAGCCTAAACACCTTGAGCGTTCATAGAGTTGGGCCATCAGGACTAATGGGGGTCTTGCTTGATCATTCGATTGGGGAAGGACCCTTCGAAATCGGCATTGGGAGGTGTCATGGTTTCCCCATCTATAGCATTGTGCACAATAGAGCGCTTGCCTTGCCCTAAGGCAAGGGCACTCATTGGGGAGGGGTGATTGCTGTTGCATACCCTGCACCACACGTTGTCTCTCCTAGGAAACAAATGGGGGTTACTCCGTGTCTCCTTGGAGGTCCTTGACTTCATTGTTGGCCCAGCTGATTCAGTAGGTTTGAGGCCAACTCGCTCATACCCAAGCCCTTGGGCTTGCTGTTCTCCTTCTTGGTAGGCTCCGCACTAGAAGACTTTACCGATTGTGATACCTCTGATGGAGTTGTAGTTTTGTCTTGGACAACCTTATCCATCATATTATCACTTATACGGATAGCCACCTTGCTGTAGATTTTGAAGGAAATGGGATTTATAACCATTAAGTGGTCATGCAGCTTTGGGTCTTCCAATCCAATGAGGAAGCGTGGCAGCAATCATTTGTCACTCATCCTCTCATATGGTTCATAGCAAGAATTGAGGTGTTTGATCCTAGCAATGTAATCCTGGAGGGATTCCTTGTTATTCTATTTCACCTCATATAATTGATTAATCAGTCTCCACTTATGTCCACTGGGGGCGAACCCTACAATGAATGCGTTCCACAACATCTCCCAGTTGACTTTCTCTTATGGCCTACCAGGCCATCCAGACTAAGGCCAAATGCATTACCATTTCTAGATCTCCGGGAGCACCAAAGGCTTTGTATATTTGCTTGAATCGCTCCACGTGGGAGACTGGATCTCCTTCCCCAAGGAATTTAGTTATCAACTTGGAGATGACTATGGGTCGACTCCTAGAGGGATTGGTGATCCCTGTTGGAAATATGGGTGCGCCCAGGGCGGCCCCCCTACCTAGCGCATTCACCAGGATGCACATCGCCTCATCTAATAGCACCGTTTGGGAAGCTGGTGGAGGAGGCAGGTTGTGGGGATTAAAGGCCACTATGCCTTAATCTTGGTTATGTACACAATACTCAACATATGTATATATGAATGACATAGAAGATAAGGGTGGTTTAGCACCCACAAACCTATATGTTCCTCTCTAGCTCTCACTCTCTCTTGTTTTTTGCTTCCATTGTGAACTCACACCTCTTTTGTAGGAGACCTCTTAGGTAAGATTCTCTACACTTTTTGTAGGAACCTCATGGTAGGACCTCTTTTGAAGGAGACCTCTTGGGTAAGAGTCTACACTTTTGGAAGGAACCTCTTGGGGTCCCTACACCTTTTGTAGGGGACCTCAAAAAGTATAGGCATTTAGTCTCTCTCTCTAGTTTTAGTATTTCTATCTCTAGACCTTGATTTTGCAAGTAGGGGCAAGAATTAGAGGATAGAAGCAAGGGAGGAGAGAGGAGAAGGGGCAAAGGGGCAAGCAACGGGCAAAGGTGCAGGCAGCGAGCAAGGGTGCAGTAGGAGAAGAGAGAGAAACAAGGGGGAGAGGGGCAATAAGAGGGTGTAGGAAAAGGCAACAAGGCAGTAGGGAGGGAGGGGGTGTGATTGGAAGTATGAGGACATATTTAGAAGATAAGTCCAAGAAATGCTTGTGTCTTACATTATGGTCCACTTGCAGTTATTGCAGCTGATTAGAAGAACCTAAATTTTGTTGGTTAGATAACATGGTCACTAGGGCTTGATTTGGGGTATTCATTTGGCTCATGAAGTTATGGAGGGATTGGAGTAGGTGGTCTACACATAGGGGCTAGACGTTTCCAAATGTTTGTATAGTCATGGAAGGGTTCATAGATGGGATAACAATGTTTCTAGAAGGCTAGGTCATAGTATTGGCGCTCTTTTGGAGTATGCTCTAGAGCTAGCAGTAGATGAGGTTGTAGTAAGAGGAATAATGGAGCAGATTTTGCTTCTTGAAATAAATAATCTTGCTTCAAATCTTGGCATGAATTTCAAATATAGCTCTGGTCATTCATGTAGGAGTTTGAGCTTCATGGATTTAGTTATCATCGCAGTAAAGCTCAATGTTATGATGGTGGTTCTAGAAATTCAAGTGAGAGCAAGACCAATAATCAAATTGTAAGAGACTATGGTCATAAGGGATCAGGCTAGATAAGCATGGTTTTAAAGTAATGGTGTGTGTCCATTAATTGTGGATCAAAGGGAGCCAGTATAGTCACACTGAAACATGACTGGTGCAACACTAAGGTGGTCTTCACACACATAAAAGAAGGATGGGCTAACTTTGGCATGGCTTTCTATACAAAGTAGGTTAGGACAATTATGGTGAAAAGGTCCAAGCTTTGGCTATATAGCGACACGGCTAGGTGGTGAACGACATGCTCTTAGTTCTCCTCTCCTACATATCATTGGTATCAAAGTAGTAAACCTTGCTCTAATATACATCCACCTTATTGCTACCTGTCGCTATCATCATGAGAGATCTTTGTTGCATCACCTACTGCCTTCATCACAGAGAGGGAAAGTCAGAAAGATGGTTGATCAACCATCTTCTTACAGTCATGCAACTTTCATAGGTCAATTTTAATTCATTAGGGGAGAATTGGGGTCTCAAAAGGGCCTCATAAGGAATGGATTAAGAAATGTATTAAGCTAAGACCAAGTGAACCCACTATGGTAACCCATAGGCTAAGGGTCCCCTAGCATTTGCTCAACTGACATGGGTACCTTTATTTTGAAATTGATCAACCTTGGACTTTAGATGGAGGTGGATGGTGGATGGATCAAAGGACTAGGATGCTGAAATTGGTGGGAGGCACCTGTGGTGGGCTCCAAACTAGAAAAGGTTGACAAAATAGAGGTGTAATAAAGAGGGAGAGGCCGCCATTTGTTATGGACCATTAGATCTTAGATAGATCTAATGGTGGAGATCAAAGGATCAAATGAAGGGCCTAGATTAGGTAGATTTTCGAGGTTGGAGATGGAGGCACTTGAGATCAATGGCTGAGATTTAGGCGCATAATGGATGGTGCGGATTTGAGTGCCTTTTGCTTGCATGTCCACCCTTGGATCTCCTTTGAGATCACTGGCATTCTACTTGTTTTGGGTTTGCTACACTTGTTTTGGAAACCATGGAGGAGTCTGGTTTGCTTGTTTCTACTCTCCGGTTGTCGAATGGAGGTGCTTGTGACTCCAAGTCAAGTTGTGGGTATCTCTTAAGTACAACTCGATGATTCCATGCATGTGGATGAAGATATATTACTAGGTGATAATTTAGTAACCGTGTCCACATCTAAGGAACTAGAAAAGATATATTACTAGATGATAATTTAGTAATCGTGTCCACATCTAAGGAACTAGAAAAGAATCATAGTAGTTGATAAGTCAAGGTTGATAATATACAAGTTCTGACTAATATTTAGATCACTTTAGCTATGCAATCTTTTTTTCCACAGCCTAAGCACTTGAGTAGTGTGTTTGTCACACCACCTAGTAGGGAGGGAACTTCGATTGCACCCATTATTTTCCCAGTCTCTTTAGGAGTTGATAGATCACGTGATTTCACACACTTCCTAAAAGACTTAAAGCCTCCCAATTCAATGGTGAGGAAAAAGAAAGGAATAAGGATACGGTCACCACTTTTTGTGAAATTGGTAGGACTTTCACAGTTTACATCAAACACCTGGACAATTCAGCGGCCTAGAGACCAGTCTCTCCCTTAGGGGCAAGGCATTTAGATGTTCGTTAAAAGTATGTTGGAGAATGAATCAATACCCTAGTTTGAAACACTCTTTAAAAAGGACTTTTCCCTAATAACAATAAAGAGAAGTTTGAAATAGTCTTTAAAAAGGAGTTTTACCTCATAGGTGCAGTTTGAAACTCCTTTAAAAAGGAGTTTTCCCTAATAACATTAACAATAAAGAGAAGCAAGAATGACTCCTTGGGACTATGTGTTAGCCCCGAACTTCAATTTCAATCCTAGTGCCCACGAATGTATGTAATGAGACTACTAAAAGGTTATACAAGGATGCCTCAAACATAGTTGTTCATGAGGTTTTCCTTGTTGTAAAGGATCTTGTGATGACAACATAGTTACCCATGCAAATTTCATCCTTGGTTGTAAAGCATTATTCCACTTGGATTCCATTATGTTTGTCATTACACGTATACCCTATTTCAGTCAAAGAGTAGTGTTTGTCCCTATCTTGCTAGTCGGATACATTACAAGATCTTTTTTGGGTTACGTGCACTGTCACTACCTTGTTTTCTTGGCAATGGAATTAAAGACTTTAACCTGTGCATGGTTTCTTCTTTTTCATTACAATCTATGGATTTACAATAGAAATTTCAATTTTGGATTTATAACTAAGTGTTGATTTGTAAAGATTTATCGGATTTATAACTAAGGTTTTAACTTTGGAGTTTTTTAGGTTTCATAGTCAGTGTTCTTTTTTTTAGTTGTTTCATTGTGTCAGAACATCTGTAAGGGAACAAGAACATATCCAGTCTAGGTATGGCTACATAGTGATTAGTGAAGATGTAGGGAATGTTCTGTAAGATGGTAAACCTGCTCAGCTACTAGCAATTGGACTTCGTCCGAGAAGAGACTGGTATGCTATGGTGTATAAGTTAAGGTAACTTTTCTATGGGTATGGTACCAAATTTGAGATAACTTTTGGCCTTGTGAGTGTCTAATCACTATCTAGGTACACAAATCTAAAAAGTCAAAGTGCTTGTTGGCCAGGTTGCCAAGGGTTTAACCCTCCACGCAAAAGAAAGAGTGACTACTAGGACGCACTTAAACGATAGCTTAGTGGTAGAGCTCACTTTTGAGAAAGATAAGATTGTGGATTCAAATCCTTTATTCAAAAGGTTATTATGCCCATAATATAATGTGCACCCTAATTAAGCTATAATAAATTAACCTATGAACATAGATTAATTAGCCTCCTAGGCCAAAACAAATAGGAATAAAGTAAGGCAGAGCCAGTATTTATTGGGCTTCAACTCCCAAGTAGGGTCGCAAAACCCTTGTCATCAGCCTATCAAAAGTGGCTGGAGCATTAGTTAGACCAAAAGGCATGACCAAAAACTCATAATGTCTAGTGAGAGTGCGAAAAGCAGTCTTATGTTCATCTCTAGCTTTCATCCGAAGTTGATGATAACCAGATTTCAAATCCAATTTGCTAAAAACTTTAGCACCTTTAAGCATAGCCAATAAATCATCCACTCTTGGAATCGGTTCTTAATCATAAGTTTATTCAAAGCACGGCAATCTATACACATACGATACGATCCATCCTTCTTGACCAATAATACAGGTGCTCCAAATGGAGAACTGCTTGGTCGAATCAAGACTTTTTACAATAGATCTTCAATTTGTTATTCTACCTCCTCTATTTCTACCTTGTTCATCTTGTATGGGGCTCTACATGGAGGAGAAGCTCCTGGCTCTAAGTCTATGGCATGATCATCTTCTCTCTCCATAGGCAATTTGAATGAGTCATCTCTTGAAAATCGATCCTCATAAGCTCTAAGGAACTCATTTCTCTCTTGAACTTCTTTTGAGATATGAAGATCTAGTGAATCCCGTATATACACAAGATTACAATCTACCCCTCTTTTTACCACACTTGGATAGGAGTAATCAATGGAATTGTATACACATCTCGATCCCCTATGATCCTTATGTTTTCATCCTTATGTACAAAGCAAAAATGACAAGTATGAAGATGAATAGTAGGGTTAAAATCATACCGCCATGGTTTACCTAAAATCATGTCACGCCTTGTAAAGGAGCTACTAGAAAACCCCTTCGATCTCTATATTTTTGTATACAAAAAGGGATACTATGTACTATGGATGTGTCTTCTTCATTATGTCCCCTAAATGCTCTGATACCGAATGTGAAGGACCAAACTTTTCGAGAATGCAAATGTGTGCAATGCATGCAGAATTTGAATGCCAATTGGCCCTCCAATGGGGAAGAGCGCCCTTGTGAGAGTACTTGTTTCTATTTTGACCTAGTTCCCACACTTGTCGCACAACTTGTTCATCCTCCACCTATCACCCTGCCTTGGATTACACTAGGGTTGTTGCTCCTCCACCACCTGCAGATCAGGAGGGCACTTCAACAATAAGGCCTAGTGATATCCCAATTCTGGTCATGGCTAGTGATGCCCATAGGCCTACTTAAGTCACACCAATGATGACCCATACCTTAGCTTTGGACGAGGCCATTGATGCAATTCCTTCAAATCCTCTCCCTGGTCCTGGACTTCCGTCTGAACAGCCCACCTTCACTTTAGCTCTAGAGTATCCCTTCATTGGTTAGGACAAGGGTGTGGCTCCTGTGTCCTCATCACTTTTGTAAGCATGGATTTTATGTGCTTTGGCACTACGCTTGGGCTTGTAGAGACTCTTTCTCTCCTCTAGCTAATCTTGGAGAGGTAGAGTTTTCATGGTGATGCAGTTCTTCGTTTTCCCATCAACAAGGTGTCATATTCCATAGATGTGGGATTTCTTTCCCTCGTGGATTTCCCTCCTCTAAACTACTCCAGGGATCTTCTACGTGAGACGGAGTTGTTTTGCCACAACTAGGTCGATAAGGTTTTCCAGCCTACTTCCTCCCACATATGAAGATTGTTAGATGGAATATTTAGGGTCTTGGTGGTATACTAGATTGACGTTGAAGACAACAGATTCGTAATCAGCTTCATCCAGGTATCACTGGGGTTCTATTGACATTTTTCAATTCAGAAATACAAACTGGATGATAGAGAGTGTGTAAAATCAGGAAACTCCTTGGTCATACTTTTCTATCAATTGCTTTAAGCACTAGGGGGGAACCTTTCAGATTCCTTTCTTCCCCTTGTGGTCAGACATGGTATTATTATACCCTCTAGACCACTAGTCCATCCAAAAAAAAAGAAAGAGAAATGGAAGTTTAAAAAGAGCTCATATAAGTAAATGTTGGATGTGTATTTGAGTTTGTTTTATGTTTCTTATATAGAGTTGAGTGAAAGACATCGCTTCCATAATCAAAACATGAGGTGGTCAACATCCTACTACAACCCCTTCTTCCAGATCTCATCCATGATACTCAGACAGGCTTTGTGCATGGCACGAGCATTTTTTATAATATCTTTTCCTTTTGGGAAGCCACAAAGTGGGCTATGCAGAGTGGGCAGAGGCTAGTTTTACTCTTGGACTTCGAGAAAGCCTATGACAGAGTAGATTGGGGTTTTCTCAAGGGCACTCTTCTACGGTTTGGATTTTCAGATGCTTGGATTAGAGGGGTGGCCTCCCTTTACAAATCAGCCCACAGCCAGGTTTTGATTGGAGGGGTAAGGGGTGACAGGTTTCAGATTTTCAGATCAATTCGTCAGGGATGCCCTGTAGCCCCCTTCCTCTTTCTTTTTGTGGCAGAAGCTATGAGTATCTTCCTTAGATCTCAGGCTGAGCTTTTTGGGCTGAGACTGCCCTTGAGACAGGAGCAGGAGCTTTTTGACTGTGAGTTGGCTGATGACACTGCTATTTTTATTCAGGCCTCCTTGCAGTCACTTGATTCTTTCCGGACACCCTTGGATATTTTTTGCTCAACTGCAGGGGCACACATTAACTGGCATAAATCCTTTGGCTTTTGGATCAGTGATGAGGACACTCCAGGCTGGGGAGTTGACATTGGTTTTTCTTGGATTCAGAGGGGTGTTCCTATCAGGTATTTGGGATGCCAGGTAGGATTGGACATCTCTCCAGCACAGCAAGTTGCCCCAGTACTAGAAAGTATAAGGAAAAAGCTCCTTTTTTGGAGCTCTGCCAAACTCGACCTTGCATCTAGAGTTGTGGTAGTGAACCAGGTTCTCTTGGCCACCTCTTGGTTCGTGTGTTCTTGCTGGTGTCGATCTAGGGATTGCATCACTCGGCTCATCAGACCAGTCAGGAATTTTTTATGGAGTGGACTTGATGGCACAGCAGATGTTGCAGCAAGGGTGGCCTGGGAGACTATTATTCTCCCGACATGTGAAGGGGGCCTTAATGTCATTGACCCTGACTTGCAGTGTAGCGCATTGCTTTGTAAGGTGGTGGTGAGGGAACTCATGCCTGGGCAGGAACCTTGGAAGAATTTCTTTTTTGGTTGCATTCAGGCTTGCACACCAACCTTGGGAGATGATTGGGTGGACAGCCCTCGATGGATTTTCACATCAGCGCCTCTCAGATCTCCTGCCTCTCCTCTTATGACTGCCATCCTGAAAGCTTGGGGGAGCTTCAGGAACACTCTTCGAAGGATTCCACCTTCTACCATCGAAGAGATTGATAGGCAGTCGATCATTTGGAATGATAGTATTCTTGATGAGCATGCCAGACCACTGGGCACTTCCCATTACATGCAGTGGTCTAAATGGGAGAGAGGCCCCGCCTACACAGTAGGCACTTGGAAATCTTTTATCAGGCTACCTGTGGATCAGAGACTGCAGTCTGTGAGTCACCTCAGAGGGGTAGCACGCAGGATTCAGCAGATAGATGCAGCCATCCCGGTGGAATGGACAGTTGAGTTGCCTATTACTTCCACCACTTGGATGGGGGCTTTTTCGAGGACATCAGTTCCTTTACAGGTGATCGCTCTCCGAGGTCTCGGGGAAGACGCACTGGTCTTTGATGTTGGAATGGAGGTTTACTTTCTACATCCAAGGATGGCATTCTTCTTGAGGTTGCCTTTCAGCCTGGCAGGATTGCTGGTTTTGTGGACCTTGGAGCAGGCCTGCAGTGGTACTTAGACCCCAACCCTCTGCTCTTGGCCTTGGGATCCTGGAGGTTGTGGTTATATGGAGGTGCACCTATCAGGTGCTTGCAGTGGGACCTAGGAGAGTGGGAATGGATAGATCATGGACACCGAGAGAGGGGGATTCCCTTCTTTCGTTTCACGGTTGGTAATGCCAGAAGGTTTCAGTTGAACAGTATGGGTTGGATTCCCTTCAGAGTCCCCCATTGGGAAAGCTTCTTCATCACCGCAGACTTGCGTAGAAATTTCTGGAGGAGGCTCTGGAAATCCCTCAGAAATAGAAAGATCGCTCTTTTCTTTTGGCTTTCTATTCATAGAGGGATTGCAGTGAACCTGTGGAGATCACGATTTGGGGCTGATCCCACTTGTCCTCGATGCCATTCTGCAGAGGAGTCAGTGCGACATTGCCTTTTGGGACTGCAGTCAGGCGAGGACTGTTTGGAAAGGGGTTGCTCGGATACTCAGCATCTTTCATACTTCCCCTTTCTTCATGACTTGGGGCTCGGTCGCATGGTTATCTCTTACCAAGCCCTAGGTGTTTTATGAGGGTGAGCCTTCTTCTTGGGCACTCTCGGTCCGCCGGCAGGTGATAGAGCCCTGCTCTCTATAGGATGTACCACTTACTCCCTTCAGAGCTTCTCATGTTTCAGTGGACACCTCTTGGGAGATTTTGGCTAGCATTTCCTCTTGGCACATTTGGAGAGCCAGATGTACTGAGGCCTTGGATGGCACCCAGATACACCCATTACAGGTGTTCACGGGTATTTGATTTGACACAGTTCACACTTTGATAGCCATATGGGCTAGCATGCAGGGCCCTTCACGGGCAGCCTCTTCTAGAAGGACTTTATTTCGTCAAGTTTGGAGAGGTTCTCCCTTTTTCTCGGAGGTTTCTACCGGATTGAGATGGCACTATCAGCCTCAATCCTTTCTTTTTGGCTCTTGAGCTTTTCGTGCATTGCATGATGTATCCCGTATGGAGCTTGCTCTAACGGTTTTTCTTTAATACTTAATAGAAGTCCCTTTTTGCCAAAAAAAAAAAAAACATGAGGTGGTTTAGCACCCTGATTCCTATATTTACATTGATCTAGATATGATACATTTCCTCCTCTATTTCTGTTGTGTAACTATAAAGTCGTAATTCAAATATTAACCTACTTTCCCAGGCATGAAAAATGAGCAAAATCAAGGATCCTTGTATATCGTTATAGAAGTGAGGTATTTATGTTTACCAAAATAATTAGGCTCATTCTGCCAAATGTGATAGAGATATAGTTAGTCCTTTTCTTATTGCAACTATGCTGAATTCAGTTGGATATCCTTTTCCTTAGGAGCTTTAGCATACATATATATATATATATCCCTTTAATAGACTTCTATTAAGTAGGATAGATATAGATGATAGAAAAAAACCTAAGGCATAGATACATCCTGCAGAGAATAAAAAACCCATGGTAAAATACCACTCAAAAAGTATGAAAAATGAAGAACCGAATAAGAACCAGAACTGTGAATTTATCCAGACAGTGGCCATGGTATGAGCAGGATGGACATGGGTGCCATCAATAGCCTCTGTGTATCTAGATACATAATTGATACAAAAATCTGATGAACAAGTTGCTACCACCACATGCATAGCTACCTCGACATACTGAGACTGCCAAAAGTTTATTTCATGCACTCGGATAATTTATCACATGCTTTTTTATTGCAATAAACTCCCTAAATCACTATCTCATCTTGTCTCTTAATTATGTCTCTTATTAAATTGCTCGTTGTATCATATCTAATAAGAAGACAATCGCATTTGAATGAGTCAAAAACCATGATTTAAAGGTGCAAAATCACAAACTCAAAAAAATTCCTACCTTACACATGGCAGGGTACCTATAGGCATCCTTCAAAATAGTATACTGAACCATCTCATTACAAAGTTCTTAAACATCACTTGTGACCCACCTACAACACGGATGGGATTGAATTTACATAAATAGAAAAGGACTTTCATAGTGCAGCAAGCTGCTGCACGCTTAAAGGTGAGCAATCACTTCCATTCCATATTGCTAAGGATGTAAGATAGTTCATTTTCTCAGTTGGATGGAAGGCATCCCAAAATATATATTTACTGGCATCTGAGCAAGCCATTTGTGGGACTACACAACTTACCCATCCTCCATATTTTCCTGCCCCACAGCAAGCTGTGTTCGTATTTTCAAATCCTGTGAAGTTCCACAAAATAATGGATGGGGTAAGGAAAGGTATTTTCAAAATGATGAAATCAAAGATCCAAAGGGAAAATTTGTCTAAATTTTGGATGTCAATAGCTGGTTAGATTTCTGTGCCATACTTCAAGGTGATTTCAAACTTTAAGTCACATTCAGGATATTCAAAGTTTATCTTTCAAAAAATCTCAGTGATAAAAGTGGCATCAATTCTTTGGAAGACAATTTACATATTCTATATAATTACCTTCTTCAAAATATTTCTTTTTCCTTATTAATAATACATTAGTCAGTCATACCATACAAGAAATTAGTTGAGATGGTTGATCTATCTTGTGCCACTATACTTGTATTGTTGACAATCAATAAATGTACTCTTGATTCATGAGTTCATACAAAATCTGTAGCTGAATTAAGGTGCGATGAAGCACATCTTCATCTTTTAGACATTGTATTAATAATATAACTTGGGCATTCACTTAATAAGGTGTCTGCTGTGGTCTTCAAGAAGAGGTTGAGGTGAGGAAATGGTGAGAAAACTCTAGATCATGCGTCAAGGAAGCTTTTATGGGTAAACTAGAGTAGCATAATTCAAGGCAAATAATTCCTAAGGGCAAAGTCAAAGCTGTGTCTAGTCGTGGCATGTTAGACACTCACATAAGGCGATTTTTTTCCTCAAAGAGGATTTTTATTCATCTAAGACACAAATACATCATGCAAAACATGAGAAACAAGAGGTAAATACGATTGAAAAAGTATAAGGATAAGAGAGGCTGAAGAGAAGAAAGGACAGCCTCTCCACTCAAACCTTGATGACCCCTGCATTCTAGACAAAATGGCCATCAAGATGTGTGTAATACCTGTCAAGGCCTAGCCAAAGTAAGAAATGGGTGGGCCTGAGTGCTGTCTACAGCCTGTATTGGAGCTCCAAATGTGCCAGGCTGAGGTGTTAGCAATAATCTTGCTGAGGTGCTAGCAATAATCTCCCAACTCGTGTCCAGCGCTGCAGGTTGGAGGCCTGTGCCAAGAGGCAAGAACAGAGTCAAGTCTTTGTGATCATGACCTACCTTTGAGAGTGAAAAGGAGAAGGAAGGGATGGAGGTCAACTCAGACGGGACGGCTTGTCTTCTTCATCCCCTACCTCCACCAGATCCACATGCACAAGCAATAGAGCCAGATTTGAGTTGACTGCCCTCAGTCTGCTTGAAAGACAGCCTTCTCAGATTACCCATCTCTCCTTTTGCATGGAAAGAAGAGATAGACAATAATTTAGCTTTCCCCCACTCCCAGGTGCTCAAAAGGATTCGTAAAATGGACCCACCAGAAGTGAAAACGTCTTGCATGAAAGAGGACTGCAGCAGCTCCCACTACCCATCTCTCCTTTTTGCATGGGAAGAAGAGAGACAATAATTTAGCTTTCCCCCACTCCCAGGCGCTCAAAAGGATTCGTAAAATGGACCCCCCAGAAGTGAGAACGTCTTGTATGAAAGACGACTGCAGCAGCTCCCACTAAGCCATCCTACGTGAAGCTTTCAAGGGGGGACTTCTTTGCCTCCTTTTTAACTAGGACAACGTGTAATTCTGGCACCTCCAGGTCCGGATCGTCCAAGATGGAAAATTCTCCAACATCCGCTGTAACAAGCAAAATTTATCTCCAGAAAGAAGCTCACCTCCAAAAAGAAGAAGATGACTCACAAGGAAAAGGTGCATCAAAAGGACTGCAGGAGCATTAGAAGATCCATGAAAATTCTTTTTTCCCCAATAGGAAAGAACCTTCTATGCTTGAAAAGTCCTTGAAAAGCACCATCAAAATCAGCTTCTGAAAGGACATAATAATGTTAAATACAAAGAAAACCTGGCTATTGGAAAGAACCAGCCTGTTTTTGGACAGCTCATTTCTAATTCTAGAAGTTTCAACATATAGATGATTGTTGGCAATTCTTGATATTCAGTTTCAAGATGCTTGAGATGAAGCCATGATCATTCCACCCAAGCTTGCATACGACTAACGGAAGGGAAGAAGCCAGCAGGACAATAAATGAGGAGGACAGCCAAGATAATGATAAAAGCAACCATTGCTTGATGTATACGGTTGTGCCTTGAGGTAAAAATGACTAGCTAGGCTTTTACGAGGACAGGTATCCCTCTGCAGGTTATAGCCTTGTGGGATGCACATGAGGATACCCTTGTCTTTTAGGTTCATGCAGGAGGCAGACTCCACAGATCTTCAGAGGACATTCTCTTGGAGGCTCCTTTTCAGCCTGTCAGGATTACACGATACATGGAGATGGGTAGAGACTCACAGTGGTATCTTGATCCAGAACACGTTCTCCTGGCTCTTGGATCTTGGAGGCTTTGGTTGTGTGGAGGTTCCACTATCAGATCCTTGTAGTGGGATCCAGGGGAATGGGAGTGGATAGATGAAGGGTGCAGAGAGAAGAGCATCCCCTTCTTTCGTTACACGGTCAGAGATGCCAGGAGATTCCAGCTCAGTTGTAGAGATTGGAGGCCCTCTAGAGCTCCTCATTGGGATGCTTTTCAGATTTTTGCAGAGATGCAGAAAAACTTTTGGAGGAAACTTTGTAAATCCCTCAGGAATAGGAAAATCACGTTATTCATCTGGCTTACTATTCATGGAGGGATTGCAGTGAACCTGTGGAGATCCAAGTTCGGGGCTGACCCTACATGTCCTCGATGCTACTTAGCAGTTGAGTTAGTGCGGCACTGCCTTTGGGAGTGCACTCAGGCGAGGACGATTTGGAAGGTGTTGCTAGGATACTTTGCATTTTTCATAGAGCACCCTTCTTCCTGCTCTGGGGATCAGTTGCTTGGTTGTCACTCACTGGTCCACAGGCTTTCTTCAAGGGACATGACACGGACACAACTTTCTTTGTTCGACGACACCTTGTGGAGTCATGCTCCCTCCGGGATGTCCCGTTTACTCCATTCAGAGCTCCTCTCGTTTATGTAGACACATCTTGGGAGATTATGGCGAGCATTCCAGCATGGCATATTTGGAGAGCCAGATGTACAAAGGCTTTGGAGGACACCCAGGTTCATCCTTCTCAGACTATGGCCAGTATCTGGGTAGATACTATACACACTTTGATGGCCATTTGGGCGAACATACAGGGAACCTCCAAGACTGCTGCTAGGAGAGTTGCTTTTCTCAGAGTCTGGAAGGGTTCTCCTTTCTTCTCTGACTCTCCTTCAGGGATGAGGTGGCATTTTCAGCCACCACCTGGGATTTTCGTTTGCTCATTCTGAGCTGTTTTTTCTCATGCTTGACATGATGTACTCCTACACTTGAGCTTGCTCTAAGGTTTTTATTCATACTTAAAGAAGTACTTTTCTTGCAAAAAATAAAATAAAAATGACTAGCTATATGAGGGCTGGACATGAAGATCATAGCATTTGAGCAAAACCGGATTGGTCAAAGCAACCTGCAACTTGGCAATATTTGCCCCATACTTGAGAGCTTACTGTAGCAAGCAAAGCCTGGGGTTGGGGGAGTGGGGGGGGGAGATCTTGAGAAGCCCGTACTGGAGTAAGAGCTTCTAGGTCTCGGAGCCCCTATGGAAGCACCAACATGAAGCTATGTATCACGCCAATGCCAAGAGGACTTAGTTAACCACCAAGGCCTGAGAGTTTGGCCAGGCTCCCGCAGAAGTTTGCCCTGCACACTCTCCAATACTGGGGAAATCCGTTGCTCTGGTGAAATGTTATTGCCAACTTGGCAGCTTGGATATCTCGATGTCTCCCCTTGGAATCCAATGGAAGCCAAGCGCTGCCTCCCAATTATGGATCTCTTGGACCTCCTCGATCGCCTTGAGGAAACCAACTGATTTAGTCCAGTTAATCCTGGCCCCCAAGGCCAAGCAATATGCCGCTAGGGCTCCCCGCACCCCCTCTAAGCTCTCCTCAACGGCCTCCACAAAGAGTGTCATGTCATTTGCAAACTCTGCAACAACTGAGAGCTCCTCTTCCTGCCGGATCAAAAGTCTCATCTTAGTGAGTCCTGCTACCTAGGAACACAGAAAGTAGCCCAAGGCCTCTGCTACAAAGAGGAAGAAGAAGGGGGCAGCCCTGTCAAACTCCGCGGGAAAGAGCAAAGGCCTCTCTCGTGTGAACCCCAACGAGCATTTGACTTGCGCTCCCTGCACACATAGCCGAGACACCTCCAATCCATCTCTCCAAGAAGCCTACCCTTTGCATAGTGCCCTCCACAAAGAACCACTCCACCCAATCATAGGCCTTCTCAAAATCCAGAATAACGATCACAATAGGCTGAGACTACTCCCATGCCCAATCCACTGCCTCCCAAGAGGTGAAGATATTGTCCAAGATGTTGCATTCCTGAATAAACCCCATCTCTGTGTCCTAGATAATATCAGTGTGGTGCAGCATCAACCACAAACTCAAAGACCTTGGCTAAGATCTTGTGAGCGGTGTCTAGCAAGATGACATAGGTGATGATGCAATAGAAGGTGCCCTCTTAAGGAGGTGCCAATGATTTAGGAAGTCCCTATGATGTAGGTCCGATTGCCTTTATGTAGGTGAGGTGCTATGATCTAGGCCACCCTCTCTCCCACTCTATAAATGAGAGCCTTCTCCCACAATCAATGGAACACACATTTTGGTCTTCTCTTGTGTTCTCAACTCTTGTCATGATTCATCTCTTCTCTCCTACCACTCCCCAACATGTGGTATCACAACTCTAGGTTCTAGAAAACCCTTTAGCCCCCTCGTTTGCCACATCATCATCTTCTTCCTCACTTCCACCTCCTCCTCTCCATTTTGCCTCTTTCTTGGAAATTTTTGTGAGAGTTTGTTATCCCTCTATAGTGCATCATTCCTCAAACCCTTTGAACTGTAGTTCCACCTCAGTAGGGTGCACCTCCACCTTAGAGCGTTTCCCAACATTTGCTCTCTAGAGCCCGTGCCAACACAAACTTTGCCCAATGAACTTTTGCGCAATTCAGCTTCTACTGTCGAAATTTTAACCAAGTACAATCATATTTAGGATAGACACATACTAGAATACCAAAATGTATATGGGATATCTCCCAATATGGCACATGGCACTCACACATAAGACTGTACTAGAACTCCTAGTAAAACACACTAGAACACACTCAACTTGACTTCATGTTCTAACACCCCCCCATGAAGGAAAGGTGAGGGACTACTAGAATGAAACCAAGAACAAAACATGACAAAGACGGACTACTAATTTGTGTACCCCATGTAACTCAGAGACTACAGTCTGAGCATGTTCAGAGGTTGATCCAAGCACTCTCATGGCTGAGCATGGTTGATCCAAGTCTCTGAGCATGTTGATTCAAGCACTCTCATGGCTTGAGAGTCAACATGACTCAAAGGCTCATGTCTTAGCATGGCTACATGACCAGCTCATAGGTCTAGGAATACACCGACATCCTGGAACTCAGCTAGGCCTAATAAAGAGACCCTATCAAAGCCAATACATGGCTCCCACAATACATCCCCCTCCTGGCTCCAAATCAAAGTGACATAGAGCCACACACCATAGATAGCAAAGCATCATTTTAGGAGGACTATCCAAGGCTGAGAACCTTTATTGACTCAAAAGATTATTACATTCAATTTTTTGGGGACTACCCGGGGCAGAGAACCCATACATGGACATATTTTAGAAGACATATTCGTCATCCTCATCTATCTCCTGAGGGAAGGACAGATTTTAGAGATGAGCAGTGAGAGCAAAAGTTGGTGTCGGAGTGTCATCTTCTTCTTCTTCACTAGTGGCAACTCCAACCAAGTTAGCATGCTCCTTGAATTGTTGTTTGGCAAGCTTTTGAAAACAACGGTCCTCTGTATCGCCAAGCTTCTTACAATACGTACATTTGAAAGGTTTGAATGGCTTCTTACCCTTGGAATATAATGCTTGCTCCTCATGGCCATCCTTGTTCCTTCGTTCATGATCAAGAAGCATTGCAACCAATTCATCAAAGAACATATCCCGTACTACACAAAGCGCGCTGGTACGATATCACGACACTGAGGAATATCCTCAATGCTGAAAAGGAGGACAGCCACCTGATCATCTTCCCCAACAAGGGCCTTCAAAGCAATAAGTTGGGTGATGAGGGATTCCATATGATTCAAATGAGAATTATGAGAATCTTCATGCTTCATATGGAGCTTAAAGAATTCCTATCTGAAAAATACTTTGAAATTGATAATTTTGTTGCCAAATAAGCGCTCTAGCTTGTCCCACAAATTATTTTTTTCCCAAAAAGATTACTTCATTAAGTATGAATGAAAGCTGCAAGAGCAAGCTCAAATGCGGGGGTACATCATGTCATGCATGAGAGAAAAAACAGCTCAAAAGGAGCTGACAAAAATCCAAGGTGGAGGCTGAAAATGCCACCTCAACCCTTGAGAAGACTCAGAGAAGAACGAAGATCCTCTCCAAACTCTGAAAAAAAAATCTCTCCTAGCTATAGCTGCTCTAGAGGATCCCTATATGCTCGCCCAGGTGACCATCAATGTGTGTATAGTATCAGTCCATATACTGGCCATAGACTGGGAAGGGTGAACCTGTGAACCCTCCATCCCCTCCGTACATCTGGCCCTCCAAATATGCCAAGCTGCAATGCTAGCCAGAATCTCCCAAGATGTGTCTACCGAGGCATGAACAGCTCTGAAAGGAGTGAAAGGAACATCCCAGAGAGAGCATGACTCCACAAAGTGTCATCGTATAATGAAGAATGAGTCTAAGTCATGTTCCTCAAAAAACACCTGAGGGGTAAGAGATAACCATGCCACTGATTCCCATGTTATTTTTTTTTTCAAAAAAGAGACTTCTATTAAGTAAGAAAGAAAGCCGCTAGAGCAAGCTCTGTGCGGAAATACACCATGCTAAGCATGTAATAAAAACGCCTCAGAGGAATGAGGTAGAAAGAAACCAAGGCTGAGGCTGAAAATGCCATCTCAACCCTGTAGAAGTCTCAGCAAAGAAGGGAGAGTCTCTCCAATCTCTGAGAAAAGTAACTCTCCTGGAGGAGGTTGCTCGAGATGATCCTTGCATGGTCGCCCAAATGGCCATCAGAGTGTGTATCGTATCTGTCCAAGTACTGGCCAAGATCTGAGAAGGGTGAACCTGAGAACCCTCCAAAGCCTCAGTGCACCTGGCTCTCCAAATGTGCCATGCTGCAATGCTAGCTAGGATCTCCCATGGAGAGTCGACCGAGGAGTGAGCAGCCCTGAAAAGAGTGGCTGGAACATCCTCTAGAGAGCACGACTCCACAAGGTGTCATCGGATGTGAAGAGCCCAAGAGGAGACAAGTCTCTCAAAAGATACCTAGGGCCCTGAAAGAGTAAGCCAAGCCACTGATCCCCAGGTCATATAGAAAGGTAGGCGAACAAAAGTGCTGAAAAGTCTTGCAATCCCCTTCCATATGATTCTCGCCTGTCTGCAATCCCATAGGCAGTGCTGTATTGTCTCCAAAGCAGAAAGGCAGCGAGGGCAAGAAGGGTCAGCTCCGAACTTGGATCTCCAATGGTTCATTGCTATCCCACCATGACTAAAAAGCCAAAAGAAGAGAGTGATTTTTCTATTCCGGTGGGATTTCCAGAGCCTCTGCCAAAAAATTCTCTGCAAGTCAGCAGAAATCTGAAAGTTGTCCCAATGAGGAGCTCTGGTAGGCTTCCAACCCCTAGAGCTGAGCTAGAATTTCCTGGCATTACTGACCGTGTAACGAAAGAAGGGGACGCCCTTCTCTCGGTGCCCTTCATCTATCCATTCCCATTCCCCAGGGTCCCACTGCAAAAACTTAATTGGGATGCCTCCATAGAGCCACAGCCTCCATGAGCCAAGGGCGAGGAGAAGTGGGTCAGGATCCAAGTACCACTGTGAAAGAGAGCCATGCTCCATGAAGCCCACTATCCTGACTGGCTGAAACGGTACCTCCAACAAGATATCGTCTGTGGATCTGGACAGCCTGGCCCCCGAAGAAACATCAAATACTAAGGCATCCTCATGTGGGTCAAGAAAAGCAATCACCTGTAAAGGAACTCCCAATTTGGAACATGCCCCCATCCAGGTGGAACAAGTAATAGGCATGTCATCTGTGTCCACCCAATCCAAGGGCAAGGCTGCATCAATCTGTTGGACTCTCCCTGCACTCCCTCTGAGATTAAGAACCATCTGGGCCTGTTGGTCTGCAGGAAGCTTCCTGAAGACTTTCCATGCTCCCACTGTAGATGCAGGGCCCCTCTCCCATCTTGGCCACTGCATGTAAGGAGAAGCTCCAAGTGGTCTGCCAAGCTCATCCAAAATCCTATCATTCCACATGATAGGCTGCCTTTCAATCTCTTCACGGGTGGATGGGGGAATCCTGCGAAGAGTACTCCTGAAGATGGCCCATGCTTTCAGGATAGCAACCATAAGAGGGGAAGCGGGAGACCTGAGGTGGGCTGTGGTGAAAACCCATCTAGTACTGTGTGTCCAATCCTCTCCTGAAGTGGGCGTGCGAGACTGTATGCATCTGATAAAAAAATCCTTCCAAGGCTCTTGTCCTGGCATAAGCCCTCTCACAACGAACTTGCAGAGTAAAGCTCTGCACTGTAGATCTGGGTCGATGATATTCAAACCCCCTTCTCTTGTAGGAAGAATCAAGGTCTCCCAAGCCACCCTAGCTGTAACATCAGTTGTGCCATCTAGACCACTTCATAAAAAGTTTCATACAGGCCTCTTAAGCTGAGTGATACAATCCCTAGAGTGGCACCAACAAGAGCATACAAACCATGCTGTGGCTAGAAGAACCTGGTTAACCACCACCACCCTGGAGGCCAAGTCAAGTTTGGCTGAGCTCTAGAAAAGGAGCTTTCTTCTGATACTTTCCAACACCGGAGCAAACTGTTGTGAGGGAGAGATGCCCACCCCAACCTGGCAGCCCAAATATCTGACGAAGAAGCCCCTCTGTATCCAAGTGAAGCCAATATCATTACCCCAATCCGGGGTGTCATCCTCGCAAATCCAAAAACCACTGGATTTATGCCAATTAATGTGTGCACCTGCAGCCGTGCAAAACAAATCCAAGGCTGTCCGGAAGGAAGCGAGTGTCCTGGGGGAGGCATCCAAAAAAACAGCCGTGTCATCTGCCAACTCACTATCCAGGAGCTCTTCTTCCCGGTGGATAGGAAGCCTCAGCCCATAAATATCAGCTTGAGATCTAATGTAGATATTCATAGCTTCTGCCACAAACAGAAAAAGAAACGGGGCAAAAGGACATCCTAAGCGGACGGATCTGGAAATCTGAAACCTGTCCCCTCTTACCCCCCCAATGAGCAACTGGCTATGGGCTGATCTGTAGAGAGAGGATACTCCTCTAATCCATGCATCTGAAAAACCAAAGCGAGATAGAGTACCCTTTAAGAAATCCCAGTCTACTCTATCGTAAGCTTTCTCAAAGTCCAAGAGTAGAATGGCCAATCTCTGGTGGCTCTGCATGGCCCATTCTGAGGCCTCCCAAAATGAGAAAATATTATAAAAAATACTTCTACCATGCACAAACCCTGTCTGTGTGTCATGAATCAAATCTGGAAGAAAAACCTGTAGCCGTAGACTGATGGCTTTCGCCAGAATCTTGTAAAAAGTGCCCAAAAGAGTGATGGGTCTTCATTGAGACACAAGATTCCTATTATCCCCTTTGGAATGAGATGAATGAGACCATCTGTGAGTGAGTCTGACATCTCACCAGAGTCCCACACGCCCTGCAGGGCTGATGTAATGTGATCACCAATCTGCTTCCAAAAGTAATAAAAAAGGAGGGGGTAAGTCCATCTGGACCTGGGTACTTGCCCTTGTGAAGGGCAAGTAACGCAGTCTTGAATTCTGCATTGGTGAAAGGTGCATCCAGAGAAACATACATCTCATCCTTCACCAATACAGGGATACACTGCCAAATAACCTCTCTGGCATCATCAATGGCCTGTGTGCCTGGATTTGCAGTAAGAAGGGATGCAAAAAAATCTGAAGCTACACGCATGACAGCATCAGTATCTGACTGTAACACCCCGTCTGAGTCAACAAGCTGCGAAACACTATCTCTACTATGTTTGGGCCCATGAGTAGAGAAAAAGTGTTTGTTGACCCTGCCACCCATCTGAATCCAAAAGGATTCCCGTGCATGAAAGGCATACTCTGCTCTCTGATTCAACAATGTCTGCAAATGAGCCCTTGCTGCAGCAAGGCGCTCCTGAATCCAAGCATCTGTGGGCCTCTTCTGCTCTTCCCTCTGAAGGGACGCTAACTGCTGGCGTATACCAATCTCACATCTGAGAATCTCACCTCTCCTAGAATCAGCGATCGAATGATAATAGTCACTAATTCCGGATAAGGCTGCAACTACCTGAGATGGATGGACAGCTCCACCCTGTATGTGAGAAACCCAAATCTGTAAAATATCCTCCATGAGGCTCTCCTCTGCATAAAAAGCATCCGGAATCTTGACACTGGCAGAGCGTCCTTTCCGATGAGGCTCAAGAATCTGCAACACCACTGGAAAATGATCTGAGGTGGAAACCCCAGTAGAAATGCATACGGATCCTCCTCTGTCAAGTGCCCAATCGTCTACGTAAAATCTGTCAATCCGTGCATGAATGGGCATGTGTATTCTCCTGTTCGACCAAGAGTACAGGAGTGACTGTGGCATAATATGAAAGGCATCATCCAACCAAGTGTCTCTGCCACTGAAATGAAAGAGAAAGGCATCCCAGGCTGCCCTCTCCAAAGAATGAATTCCACCCTGTCTGCCTCCCTTTTTGTCTGAAGGCAACTCAACCATGTTGAAGTCGCCACCAATGATCCAAGAATCTGCAATGGGGGCCCAAGAGAGTAACTCCTTCCAGAAGGAGATCCGCTCCCCTCTGTTGTTGGGAGCATAAAGATTGAGAAGACCAATCTTATGCCCTCCAATCAAAATAATAATCCATTGAGCTCTAGAAGGGGAGATAATACCATGACCAGCAACCAAGGGGAGAATAGAAAGAGAGACCGAAATGCAAGTACCTCCCCTTGTGCCCATAGCAGGTGACCAGAAGGTATGTCTTGAAAGCAATTTGCCAGACTAAGAGCAATCACTAGCATCTAGCTTGTGTTCCTGGATAAAAAGGATATCAATAGCACCTCTAGTGACGCCTGTATGAAGCTGGTTCCGGATCAGCTACCTACGGCGACGGTGTGGAACTCCGCCTAGGCCCTGTATGTTCCAACTGACTATCCTCATCGACAGGAGGATGCTGGATGGAAAGGCTTACCCGACCTAGTAGAGGAGACTAGCTTCCCCTGGGCCGAAACACTCCTGCTGAGGGCAGGAAACTCAACAAGTGAAAGGATCCCCACACCTGCTAAAAGGGAGGCCCTGTCAAAAGGAATCCCAATGACCGGGACCCCTAAGGTGGAGGGCACAAACTCCTCATCATCCATGAAAGTCGCCGAATCTGCCAGTGCCGAAAAAGAATTCCTGATAAGCAAGTCTGGCCGAGGAGTGCGAAGAAGACCTGCACTCCTGGAAGATGGAGGAGAAGGACCTGCCAGGTCTCTATCAGCAGAACTGGAGCTGGGGGTTGAGGAGGCCTGTGGCTGGGGTGAAGAGGAATCAGGAGCCCTCATTTGCGCCTGCACTTTCTCAGTTGTCCTGACTGTGGCAGGAATAGTCTGTGGGGAAGAAGTACCTGTAGTCCCCTCGTGGTCAGAAACCAAGGGGTCAGAGACCAAAGTGACTGGGGCTGGTGGATCTAAAGGTCCCTCCTGATGTGGAACTGTAGTGTCTGGGGCTGCAGCAACATCCACCCCTGGAGTCTGGAAGGCATCTGTCTGAACAGGATCAAAAGTCTCCTCTTGAGGTAAGGGAGCTGCTTTGATAGCTCTCCATCGTGGTACTGGGTGTGCTGCGGGCATTGGGTGCCCTGTTGCCCCTGGTGGTCCTGGGGTGTGCGAAGCAGGGCGCCCTGTTGCTCTTGGTGGTCCTGGAGTGCGTGGTACAGGGTGTTGGGGAGGTGCAGTCGTGGTAGTACGTGAAGGAGCCGCACCAGAAGACCTCTTGGGTCTTTTTCTCTTCCTTGGGCAGTCTCTAGCAAAGTGCCCAAGGGTCCTGCAAATCCTGCACTGGTCCTGTCTACCTCAAATCTCGACTCTCTGTCGAAAGAGAGAGCCATCTAGACGCTGAAGCATAATGTGGTCATCTGAGATGTTAGGGTCAGAGACAATGACCCTAACACAAGGCACCCCATCTGCACTGACTGCCTCTGCCAAGGAAGAAGGCATGCCAGGAAGGGAGGGTGTTCTATGAAATATGCAAAGAAACCTAGCAACACCCTTCCAAATCGTCCTCTCCTGTCTGCACTCCCAAAGGCAATGCTGAACTGACTCAACTGTTGCATGGCATATCGAGGACAAGTAGGGTCAGCCCTGAACCTGGATCTCCACAGGTTCACTGCAATCCCTCCATGAATAGAAAGCCAAAATAAGAGAGTGATCTTTCTATTTCTGATGGATTTCCAAAGCTTCCTCCAAAAGTTTTTCTACACCTCTGCAAAAATATGAAAACTGTCCCAATGAGGAGCTTTGGAGGGCCTCCAACCTCTACTGGTAAGCTGAAATCTCCTGGGATTTTTGACTGTGTAACAAAAGAAGGGGATGCTATTCTCTCGGTGCCCTTCATCAATCCATTCCCACTCTCCTAGGTCCCACTGCAAGAACCTGATGGGAGAACCACCATATAACCAGAGTCTCCAAGACCCAAGTGCCAGGAGAACAAGGTCAGGATCAAGATACCACTATGAGTCTGTGCCCCACTCCATGTAACCTGCAATCCTAACAGGCTGGAAGGCAACCTCCAAAAGAATATCATCTGAAGATCTGAGAAGTCTGCCTCCATCAAAGACAAGGGCCTCCTCATGTGCATCCTGCAAGGCAAGAACCTGTAAGGGAACACACTTGTCCCACAATTCATGTACAGTGTCATCAAAATCCAAGTGATGAATAACGTCTTCAGACAAACCCAAACCAATGATAGAAAGACCTTTGTCATTGTTGAGAATTTCCCACGCTAGAATTTTCTTTTCATTAGATTCAAGGATTTAGGTTTCTTGTCTTTGCCACTAACCACCTTCCACACACCTTCCTTCATAAGTAAAACCTCAGCTTGGTTTGCAAAGTTGAAAAGTTATTACCAGAAAACTTTATTATGACAATTCTCGTTTTAGAATACTCCATGTCTGCTTCAAATGTTAGAGCAATTGGGCTTTCATTTTGGTGGAGACGTCGGGTAAACTTGTGGTCACGGAGGGAGAAGATGAAAGGGGAGCTTATGACGTGACGAAGTGGCAGAAGAAAGTCTGTTGTAATATGATTTTATACGTGAAGACGGGACTCGCATAATCTCAATGGGACAAGCCCAGGATTTGGGTCAGAGACTTGCTCGGGCTTTGTTCGGGCTCATACATAAAGTTGTTGAGATTGAGACCTGTACAATCTGGAGACGGGTTGTCAACGATAGTGATTTAGGTGAAAGAGTGGGTCAACACAAGGCTTGGATGACGGGCCTTAACTGAACTATGGCGTACGGTTGCACAAAGCGAAGCACAAGAGTTTATTCGAAGAAGTATTCGTGTGAGGTCTTGGCGGATTGAACGTCTGCATGCGCAAAGTTTGGAAAGTGCATATGTAGGTCTTTACGTAGGCTCACACATACTCATGAATCTTAATTATCTTCCTTTGACTACTCATGCCTTGTAGCGCTTAGCCCTCACACAGGCCTACACTCTTTTAAAAACAAATCTTGGATGATGACTTTGCACTTGAGAACCCATACCATACTTGCGATGGATGGATTTGTAAGGTTACGTGAGACGTATGAAGGCTCTCGATCCAAGAGAGTGGGAGCAATAGGGTGTAGGATGGCGATGCTTCCCACATAGGCGCCAATCTGTAGATAAGCAATATGTGCTAAGAGTCCGTCTCATAAGTGGTCATATGCAGAAGACACATGGTTAGCATGAAAGACATCTAAGGATAGAGTTTAAACAGTTGGTGGGAGATTGATGGGAAAATAGAACTTCAAAGTTATGTGGATGTTTACAAGCTGTGAAATAAACAATTTTGAGGGTATTGCCAAGGATTTTCGTGCATTACGAGGTAATCTGCTTTGATAAGGGGGCGATTCAAGTGATTTATAGGTTGTTCTTTGCACACGGACCTTGTTATGCTGTGTATCATCCAGATTTGCCTACACGCTGTCAGGTCAAAAAATGTAGTAAGCTCTTGTGCACTGTACATAATAAAGGGTAGGCACATAGATATGCACTTTTATGTTTTGGTCTGGGTTATGGGATACCAGAGACTACTTTTGGAACTATGATGAATGGCTGTATATATTTCAAGATAAATAAAAAATATTTTTTTTGTAGGGGCACATGGAAAATGATGAGCAGCAGTGTGGGTCCACCCATATCCAGAGCATTTGTGGTATGATAGAGTTTTTTGTGTGTGACTTGATAAATGTTCTTTTATTACCTTGTGTCTTGGGTTTCCTTTGTTATGAGTGGTTTCTATTTGTTGGGGCTCATATGAGTATCCCGTGTGTCGAGGATGGGTTCATTATATGCGATAGATTGTGGGTAAGTGCTGGCTTGAAGGAAATGTGCATTAAATGTGAACGTGGGGCATTTTTTGCCTTGGTGTATGTTTTTTGGGAAAGGGAAAGAGAGTGGTTTAATGCATGAGATGAGGTGGCCAGCAAATGTGGGAGTTTTGCATGGATGTGCAAGCTCGCTACGTGATCAGGTGAAACGCTCAAAGGAAGTGGGGAGCTGCCATGTTACATGGTGGAGAATTGCTAGAGTTTCCACATGCAAATGGGGGAGAGCCTAACATCATAGAAGAGGAGAAGTGCGATGGGAGAAGGAAGAAGTGTGGTTGCAAAGAATGGTTGCAAAGAAACACAGTTTAGCGTGACGTGCTAGTCTTCTTCAACGATGGTGTTCTAAATCGTGAGGGTAATGAAAGGCCAGTTGCTGATTGTGATTCGTTCTAAGGGAACTAAATGACTTCTTTGCAATACGTTCTTGTTGTTGTGATCATTTGTTGATTTGATCGTGGGATATTTCCTAAGAAGAAGGCTTGAGTGACGAGCTAGTTCACAACAATGGTTTCATAATCGAAGGGAAAATGTTCTTGCTGTTAAATTGAAAGGTGCTCCTACGTCATTCTCTGATTGAGAACGACTTGCTGCTGGTGTCTTTCCTCCATTGGTGTGGCATGAGAATGATCAGTATGCCAAATGATTGATCGAATTGCGTTGAGTCAAGAGTTTGTCAGGTTGCTAGCTGAATTACTAGATTTGAGAGTTCATTTGAGATTCTCCTTGGCTGCTCTTCTGAAGTGACTGGATGGCGATAAGGCAGAGGCAGTTTAATACAGGCGCTGATTTGTCTATGGATCTACCTACGACCACGTGATTGGTGCGTTGCTGAGTTGACGAGGAAGCTTGATCGCTGACTTGTGTACGTCATTGAAAGAGTTTTCTTGCTGGCTCCATGTGCAATTTGGTCTGAGACAAGTAGACATCTGTGAAGTTGTACGTGGTTGGTTCCTGATGCAAAGATAGAGAGACTTTTCCCAGTGAGCTGTGGGTTCATTTTCTATATTTTGTTGTTTCTTGTGCTATCAGAAGGTGCTTGTGGGTGTTACGTTATCCTGAGATTGCTATTTTTTTTGAGATTGGTGGTTCGTGGGCTTTCTCCTTTGTGTCTGGGAAAGTTTAGAATGAGATTGTGTCTGGCACGATTCCTGTAATTTTGGATCCATGCTCTGGATGGTGTGCTAAGCTATTGTCACTTGGAGCCAGATCACACTTTAATTCAAATTCCATGATTGCCCCGGCCTCAATATCTTCCAGTCTGAAGATTATCTATTGTTTTTAGCCGTGTTCCTCTTTTGTTTTATCATCTTTTTTGGCGATCCTGCTGGGGAGCACACAAAGACACTGTGGGTCTTGGATTGAGATAGTGTGTACTCGAAACAAGACAGCCTAGAAGGGTTGGGTGAGATTTAATCTGTTTTTTGTGGGTTGGTTGAAGATTCTCTTTTGAATCTTTATGTAGTAGGTGTGGCCATAGAAGGCAGAATTGCATTGATCACAAGCTTCGAGTGATTTGTCTCCAAGCAATAATTAAGAAAGTTCTCAAGAAGATTTCCCTAAAGAAACACAGATCTGAGTTAGTTGCAAGTCAGAGCACTACTGAGGAATAGAATTATTTGTTTTGGGGTGATTGAGTTTTTTCCTGTGTACAAGATGGCTCATGAATTTCCCAGATTTTATGGGTTGCTCAATGAAGATCCAGAGAGGTTCATTGAGAGTATGGAGTTTATTGCTTTAATCAAAGACAGAAATGCTCCTGAAGTGCTTTTGCAGTTTCTTTCCTTTTGCTTGATGGGAGAGGCTCGAAATTGGTTGCAAGAGTTCAAAGCTGGTTGCCAAGATGAGCAAAGGGTTCATAGAAATCCGAGTTATCCTGAGGTGAGGGCTGCCTTTTTGGCACAGTTCGCATGTGTGCGTGATGCTGATGGCTTGTGGAAAGAGCTGTGTGCTTTGCAGCAGAACTCACACCAGTCAATGGATGAATACTCGGGAAGGTTTACCATCTTGTGGAATAGATGGCAGACTGCTTTGCTGCCAGAGGTGCCTCCTCGGGTGATAAAGAAGGACAGGTTCATAACTGGACTGAAATCTGAAATTCGAATTAAGGTGGAATGTAGGGAGTTGCCCACTTTTGAGGATGCTCTAAGAGTGCCTTGGAAAAGGAAAGGAAACAAAAGAGATTGATACATCTTACTAGTGAGCTTCCTATGGTACAGGCTAATCAAACTGCTACATTTTCTTTGCCGGATGAGCCCATTTAAGTCAGAACCCAAAAAGGAAGAATCCATGAAGGAAGAGAGTAGGGCAGAAATTTCTGATCCAGAAAAAGGGGAGGAATAGGGCAGTGAAAGTGATTCCAGCAGTGAAGAAGAAAGCAGCTTTACATCAAGAAGTGACGATGTTGATGTGGCTTTTATTGGTGGAGTAGAAAATCTGTAGATAGAACATAATGAGCTACCTGAAAGCAGTGAAGAAGGGGAGGACAGAGGTGAAGTAATGGAAAAGTTCATGCAGCCCAACAATTTCCAAGAATCAATGCAAGAAAAGGTAGAGCAGACTTTAAACCCCGATCTTACTGCAGAGGAGAAAAAGGAGTATTATGCTATGCTCAGCAAATATCCAAATTTGTTCATTACTTCATATGAACATATAAGAGGATTCAAAGGTAAGCCATTAAGGATTCAGCTTAAGGAGAATGCAAGGCCAATATTTCAAAAGATGAGAAGACTTAGTCCAGAGCAGACAGAAGTCCTGAGGCTGGAAATAATTAAGTTGTTGAGGGTTGATATCATCTATCTCGTAGAGTTCTCTGATTGGGCCAGTCCTATGGTGATAGTACCCAAAAAGAATGGCAAGTAGAGGGTGTGTGTGGACTTCAAGCCCTTGAATGCAGTAACGAAGAGAAACCATTATCCCTTGCCTCATTTAGATGATATACTTGATAGAGTGGTTGGGCATGAGATGTATAGTTTATGTGATGGCTACTCAGGCTATTTTCAGATTGGTATTGCACCGGAGGATCAGGAGAAGACCACATTTATCACTCCATGGGGCTGTTTTAGATATAGAAGGATGTGTTTTGGCCTTTCAAATGCTCCCTCTCATTATCAAGAGAATTCGGATGCGGTGTTGGCACCGTTCTTGGATAAATTTTGTAAAGTTTTTATTGATGATATATGTGTGTACAGTAAGCATAGAGAGCATTGTGAAAAGATGGACCAAGTACTTCAAAAGCTGGATGATAGTGGAGGGCAGCTCAATCCAGATAAGTATTATCTAGCAAGGACAAGAATGAAAGTGTTGGGACATATTGTTTCCAAGCAGGGGATTGAACCTAATCCAAGTAAAATCAAGGCGTTGATTATGCTTGATGCTCCCGCAAACACTGAACAGTTACACATATTTTTGCAAAAGGTGAAATACTTGTCTTGTTTCGTTCATATGTTATCTCAGGTGTTGTATCCTCTTCAATAGGTGGTGAAGCATGAGCCATTGAAATGGACTTGTGAATGTGAAGAGATATTTGAAGCAGTGAAGGAAATGCTTGGTCATATTTCAAGTGTGAAGATACCAGACTTCGAAAAAACTTTTTATGTGAATCCTTCGGTGGGTCCAAATGCTATTAGGGCTATACTTTTACAGCAAGGAGAGGGCTCTCAAGGTATATGAGGCCAATTTATTATGCAAGATGGGTAAAAAGTGAGGCTGAAAGAGAATTCACAGTAGCTCAGTTGATTCTGGCCAGAAGTTCACAAACAAAAGAGATATAGGTTCATGAAGACAAGTCAACCTTATTGTTTGATTGGTGATGTTTTATTCATGAAGGGAGCTGACCTGATACTCAGAAGAGTACCTTGGCGTGAGGAGATCCAGCATATACTAGAAGCCAATCATGAAGACATCTGTGGTGGTCATTTTGCATTTAAGATCATGTTAAGGAAGATTTTGACAGAAGGCTATGTTTGGCCTTCCTTACAGAGAGATATAAGACATTGGTGTATGTCTTGTTTTCAGTGTCAACAAATGGGAAAGAGGATCTTGCATCCAGAAATAAGAAATGTAGTGATTGCTTTTAATATTTTTGAGAAGTGGGGAATCGATGCTGTTGGTCCACTACCAATGACTGCGAGAGGGAACTGTTACCTACTCACAGCTGTTGGTTATTTGTCTCGATGGGCTGAAGCAAAAGCGGTACGAGCAGTAAATGCAAAATCAGTTTGCAAGTTTGTGTATGAGGATATCTGTTGTCATTATGGCATGCCCTTAGAATTGGTGTCTGACAGAGGACCTGGCTTTAGGAGTGAATTAATGGATTTGCTTTGTGATAAACTGAAAATCAAGCACCGATATGATACTCCTTATTACCCCCAATGTAATGCTATGAATGAGCATTTTGATGGGGAAGTTTTAAATGTCATGGCTAAGATGATGAGGACTAATGAGAAGAGTTGGGATCTGGCTTTACATTCAGCTTTGTGGGCATACAGGATTGCAGTAAAAGAGGGAACTCAGTTTTCACCTTTTCATTTAATTTATGGGAAGGAAGCACTATTGCCACTAGAGGTAGAGATTCCAGCTCTCCAGGTGCTGATGAAGATGGAAGAAAAGCCAAGTACAGCTTATTAGAATCGATTGCTTGACATGCAGGAAGCTCAATTGGATAGGCAGAAAGCTGTAGAACACTATGCGATGGCTCAGGAGAAAAAGCAGCAAAAGGTAAATCTGAAATACAAGGATAAAAAGATCAAGGAAGGGGATTTAGATCTACGTTATGATAGTAAGCTGGACTTCACATTCAAGACAAGGTTTGTGACCAAGTGGGAAGGACTGTACCATGTGTTGAAGAGGTACTCCAATGGCTCGTATCAGCTTGAAGACTTGGATGTCAAGATGCATAAGAATAGGGTTAATGGTTTGAGATTGAAGAAATATGTTGTCAAGATCATGCAAGTAAGCTCGTGTTGTGGACCAGTGGTGATGGTAGCAGACAAAATAGAAAGTCTTATGGATGAAAATGTTTCATTTGAATTGAAGCACATGTCGACTCCGAGCTGCAAGACATGAATGTCTGCAGTCTTGGGTGTGGGCAAATATGATAGGTCAAAAAATGTAGTAAGCTCTTGTGCACTGTACGTAATAAAGGGTAGGAACATAGATATGCACTTTTATGTTTTGGTATGGGTTATGGGATACTAGAGACGACTTCTAAAACTATGATGAATGGCTGTATATATTTCAAGATAAATAAAAAATGTTTTTTTTGCAGGGGCACATGGAAAATGATGAGAAGTAGTGTGGGTACACCCATATCCAGAGCATTTGTGGTATCCAATGTGTGACGGAGTTTTTTGTGTGTGACTTCATAAATGTTCTTTTATTACCTTGTGTCTTGGGTTTCCTTTGTTATCAGTGGTTTCCATTTGTTGGGGCTCATATGAGTATCCCGTGTGTCAAGGATGGGTTCATTATATGTAATAGATTGTGGGTAAGTGCTGGCTTAAAGGGAATGTGAATGTGGGGCATTTTTTGCCTTGGTGTATGTTTTTTGGGAAAGGGAAAGAGAGTGGTTTAATGCATGAGATGAGGTGGCCAGCAAATGTGGGAGTTTTGCATGGATGTGCAAGCTCGCTAGGTGATCAGGTGAAACACTCAAAGGAAGTGGGGAGCTGCCATGTTACATGGTGGAAGATTGCTACAGTTTCCACATGCAAATGGGGGAGAGCCTAACATCATAGAAGAGGAGAAGTGCGATGGGAGAAGGAAGGAGTGTGGTTGCAAAAAATGGTTGCAAAGAAACACAGTTTAGCGTGACGTGCTAGTCTTCTTCAACGATGGTGTTCTAAATCGTGAGGGTAATGAAAGGCCAGTTGCTGATTGTGATTCGTTCTAAGGGTACTAAATGACTTCTTCGCAATACGTTCTTGTTGTTGTGATCATTTGTTGATTTGATCGTGGGATATTTCCTATGAAGAAGGCTTGAGTGACGGGCTAGTTCACAACAATGGTTTCACGATCGAAGGGAAAATGTTCTTGCTGTTGAATTGAAAGGTGCTCCTACGTCATTCTCTGATTGACTCTGACTTCCTGATAGTAAGAGAGAAGAACGGCTTGCTACTGGTGTCTTTCCTCCATTGGTGTGGCGTGAGAACGATCAGTATGCCAAATGATTGATCGAATTGCGTTGAGTCAAGAGTTTGTCAGGTTGCTAGCTGAATTACTAGATTTGAGAGTTCATTTGAGATTCTCCTTGGCTGCTCTTCTGAAGTGACTGGATGGCGATAAGGCAGAGGCAGTTTAATACAGGCGCTGATTTGTCTATGGATCTACCTACGACCACGTGATTGGTGGGTTGCTGAGTTGACGAGGAAGCTTGATCACTAACTTGTGTACGTCATTAAAAGACTTTTCTTGTTGGCTCCATGTGCAATTTGGTCTGAGACAGAATGCCAAGCTTGAGAGGAACTGCTGCTGCTCCCCGCTCCTCCTGCTCCCCTCCTCTCCCTGCTCGACTGCTGCTCTCCTCTCCCCGCCCTGCTGCTCCTCCTGCTCCCCTCCTCGCTGCCCCCTCCCTTGCCTCCTGCTGCTCCTCCTCCCTGCTGCTGCTCCTCTCCCCGCTCCTCCTGCTGCATCTCTCCCCGCTCCCTGCTGCTCCTCCTGCTCCCTCCTCGCTGCCCCCTCCCTTCCCTCCTCGCTGCCCCCTCCTACCTGCCCTCTCCGCTCTGCCCCCTTCCCCCGCTCTGCCCCCTTTCCCCGCGCTGCAGCCTCCCCCCCCTGCGCTGCAGCCTGCTCCCCCTCCCGCGCCTGCTGCTGCTCCCCCCGCGCTGCAGCCTGCTGCTCCCCCCCGCACCTGCTGCTGCTCCTCCCCTGCTGCAGCCTGCTGCCCCCCCCCCCCCCCCCCCCCGGCCCCCCCATCACCACCTGCTGCTGCTACCTCCCCGCTGCAGCCTGCTGCTCCCCCCCCCCGCTGCAACCTTTCCCCTCCTCTCCCCCCTGCTCTTCCTTGCTTCTCCCCCCTCTCCTCCCCTCCTCTCTCCTTCCCATCTCCTCTACTCCTCTTCTCCCCCTCTCCTCCACTCCTCCTCTCCTCTATCTCCTCCCCTGGTTTCTTCTTCTCTCTCCCTTCTTCTTCACCCACTCCTTCATCTGGAATACCCCTATTCTCTTATAGGGGTCTCCTGGGTTTCAGGAAAGCAGACGGAGTTTTTATTTTTTGTGTTTGAATCGGCCAACACACCTCGATTGACGAATGAGTTCCCATTCAGTCAATCCGTCTCCGCTCACACCGGCCACGAGAACTGTCACTTTTTCAAAAGACGAGCTACAACAGTTGCAAAAGGATTTGGAGCATGAGTGTTCCACGACTCTCTTCGCACGCATTCATGGCTCACACCCCTCCAGGTCACAAGCTAGAGATTGGATGCTTAGATTCCCCGGACGTCACGAGAGACCTGCTACAGGCCGGGTTTCTACTTCTAGGCTACAGGAGGATCTTTTTGTTTCCTTTTCAACTGGGATTTGACCCAGTTGAAGAGGACAAGCAGGGAGTTTCTGTTTTCATCAGATTCCCTGGTCTTCCCTCAGTTTATCACCGGCTTCTTTCAGTTATTGGCGAGAGGTTTGATGTGGTGGCAGAGATCCCCCCTCTCCCTGACGAGCCCTCTTCAGTTGCTGAGGCGGTCAGGATGGACGGGGTACCCAGGGTTAGGGTCATTGTCCAGGACCCCAATATTTCAGATGACCACATCATGCTACAGCGACCCCACGGGTCTTTCTTCCGTCAGAGATTTGAGGTTGCAGGTCGGCAGGACCAGTGCAGGATTTGCAGATCCTCGGGGCACTTCGCCAGAGATTGCCCAAAGAAGAAAAAGAGGCCCACAAAGCAACCAGCTCGTACTAGCTTACGACAGAGAGCTGGAGCAGGACCTACCGCTCCACAGACACGGGCTCCCCCCTCTCCTAGGGCTACTCGAGTCCCTTCGGCACCCCGCGCCACCTTTGGCCCATGGTGGGTTCCGGTCGCGGCTAGGCCCTCTACTTTAGTTCACTCCTCCACCTCTTCGGAGGCTACCCCCTTGGAGCCTCAAGAGGAGAACACTGTTCAAGAGCCTTGTTCGACTCCACCCTTGGATCAGGCTGTACCTTCCTCAGCAGCGCAGGTTGTTGGCCACTCGTCTGCACCACCTTTTGATCAAGATCCAGTACAGGTGCCTCCCTCTTTGGACAAAGGGAAGGGAGTTTTACATTCTCTTCCTGCTTCGGTAGGAATCCTTCGTACCCCCTCCCCAAGACTGGCTCAGCAGAACTCATTTTCCGCTTTGGAGGACCTCTCTAGCCTCCCAGATGATGATTTTGTACCCTCTACTTTTGGAGAGCCAGTTATCGGCATCCCTATTGAGAGATCCCTCTCTCTCTCACCAGTGGATTTTCCTCCCCTTGGACCTCGTGTATATGGCAGGAGGTCTGCACCGGTAGAGGTTTCTGTTTCCCCGCCACCAGGTCAGGTAAGGTATTCCAACCCACTTCCTCCCGCCGATGAGGATAGCCAGTTGGAATATACAGGGATTGGGCGGCATCCCTCATCGCCGTCGCAAACAGTTGATTAGGAATCAGCTCCATCCATGTGTTTCAAGTGGTTCCCTAGACATTCTTTTCCTTCAGGAACACAAACTGGATATCAGAGATTGCTCCAAGTCAGGTAAGCTACTATCAGGCCGGACTTTTTGGCTTCCTGCCTTGGGAGCTAGAAGAGGTACTTGCATTTCAGTTTCAGACTCTATTCTCCCTCTGGTCATTGGACACGGTACCATAACCCCCTCCACCGCCCAGTGGGTTTTACTTCTGATTGACGGACGTAAGGTTGGTTTCCTCAACCTTTATGCTCCGAACAACAGAGGGGACCGTGTTTTGTTCTAGAAAGAGTTGCTCTCGTGGGCTGACATTGCAGATTCGTGGATTATTGGAGGTGACTTAAACATGGTTGAGGCACCTTTTGATAAGAAAGGGGGTAGAGAAGGTGGTATCCACTCCCTTGAGAGAGCAGTCTGGGATGCCTTCTTGTTCAGGTTCAGTGGCAGAGATGTTTGGTCAGATGATGCATTTCTTAATCAGTCTCAATCACTTTTGTTTTCATGGTCGAACCATAGGGTGCAAATGCCTATCCATGCTCGGATTGACAGATTCTACGTGGGTGACTGGGCTCTCGATAGAGGGGGACAGTTTGCATTGCACCCACTGTTTCCACTTCAGACCATTTTTCGGTAATTTTGTGCATTTCAGAGCCTCATCTGAGAGGACGGTCTCACAGTACCAGGATCCCACACGCCTTATACACGGATGAGACTCTCACAGAGGCAGTGTT
The DNA here is from genome assembly GCF_047967505.1 of Dipteris shenzhenensis. Lineage (NCBI taxonomy): Eukaryota > Viridiplantae > Streptophyta > Polypodiopsida > Gleicheniales > Dipteridaceae > Dipteris > Dipteris shenzhenensis. Next base: position 29,078,309 of record NC_141613.1, read on the forward strand.
GGAGATCTGGGTTTCTCATATGCAGGGGGGGTGGCCGGTCCTTCACATGTGGCCACAGCACTTGCCAGAATCAGCGACTTCTATCACTCCGTTGCTAGTGCTCGGCGAGGTGAGGTACTCAGGCGAGAGATCGGTATCCACCGGCAGTTGGCAGCCCTACAGAGGGAGGAGCAGAAACGACCATTAGATGCTTGGATACAGAAGCGCCTTGCTGCGGCAAGGGCTCACTTGCAGACCTTGCTTGATCAAAGAGCAGAGTATGCCTTCCATGCACGGGAGTCCTTTTGGATACAGATGGGAGGGAGAGTCAATAAACACTTTTTATCTACACTTGGTCCCAGACATCGTAGAGAGAGTGTCAGGCAGCTTTTTGACTCTGACGGCGTTTTGCAGTCCCATCTGAAAACCGTCATGCATTTAGCGACAGCCTTCTATACCTCCCTACTTTCTTCAGATCCGAACTCACAGGCCAGAGAGGTGGCTAGAGATGAAGTTTGGCACACTTTACCTGTGTTGGTCACCCTAGAGATGTTATGCTCACTTGATGCACGCTTTACCAACACAAAATTCAAGACTGCTCTCTCTGTCCTTCATAAGGGCAAATGCCCTGGTTCCGATGGTCTTACTCCTCCTTTTTTTATAGCCTTTTGGGATATGATAGGTGATCATATTACTTCAGCTCTGCAGGGCATTTGGGACTCGGGTGAGATGCCTGACTCACTAACCGAGGGACTCATTCACCTTATCCCGAAAGGTGGCAACAGGAATTTTGTATCCCATTGGAGACCCATCACTCTTTTGGGCACTCTTTACAAAATCCTTGCCAATGCGATCAGCATCCGACTTCAGCCCCTTCTTCCAGACCTCATCCATGATACTCAGACAGGCTTTGTGCATAGCAGAAGCATTTTTGATAATATCTTTTCCTTTTGGGAAGCCACAGAGTGGGCTATGCAGAGTGGGCAGAGGCTAGCAGTTTTACTCTTGGACTTCGAGAAAGCCTATGACAGAGTAGATTGGGGTTTTCTTGAGGGCACTCTTCTACGGTTTGGATTTTTAGATGCTTGGATCAAAGGGGTGGCCTCCCTTTACAGATCAGCCCACAGCCAGGTTTTGATTGGAGGGGTAAGGGGTGACAGGTTTCAGATTTCCAGATCAGTTCGTCAGGGATGCCCTTTAGCCCCCTTCCTCTTTCTGTTTGTGGCAGAAGCTATGAGTATCTTCCTTAGATCTTAGGCTGAGCTTTTTGGGCTGGGATTTCCCTTGAGACAGGAGCAGGTGCTTTTTGAGTGTGAGTTGGCTCATGACACTGCTATTTTTATTGAGGCCTCCTTGCAGTCACTTGATTCTTTCCGGACAGCCTTGGATATTTTTTGCTCAGCTGCAGGGGCACACATTAACTGGCATAAATCCTTTGGCTTTTGGATCAGTGATGAGGACACTCCAGGCTGGGGAGTTGACATTGGTTTTTCCTGGATTCAGAGGGGTGTTCCTATCAGGTATTTGGGATGCCAAGTAGGATTGGACATCTCTCCAGCACAGCAGTTTGCCCCAGTACTAGAAAGTATAAGGAAAAAGCTCCTTTTCTGGAGCTCTGCCAAACTCGACCTTGCATCTAGAGTTATGGTAGTGAACCAGGTTCTCTTGGCCACCTCCTGGTTTGTGTGTTCTTGCTGGTGCCGGTCTAGGGATGCATCACTCAGCTCATCAGACTAGTCAGGAATTTTTTATGGAGTGGACTTAATGGCACAGCAGAGGTTGCAGCAAGGGTGGCTTGGGAGACCATTATTCTCCCTACATGTGAAGGGGGCCTTAATGTCATTGACCTGGACTTGTAATGCAAGGCATTGCTTTGTAAGGTGGTGGTGAGGGGACTCATGCCTGGGCAAGAACCTTGGAAGGATTCTTTTTTGGACGCATTCAAGCTTGCACACCAACCTTGGGAGATGATTGGGTGCAGAGCCCTCGCTGGGTTTTCACATCAGCCCCTCTCAGATCTCCTGCCTCTCCTCTTGTGACTGCCATCCTGAAAGCTTGGGGGAGCTTCAGAAACGCTCTTCGAAGGATTCCACCTTCTACCGTCGAAGAGATTGATAGGCAGCCGATCATTTGGAATGATAGTATTCTTGACGAGCATGCCAGACCACTGGGCACTTCCCATTACATGTAGTGGTCTAAATGGGAGAGAGGCCCCGCCTACACAGTAGGCACTTGGAAATCTTTTATCAGGCTAAATGAGGATCAGAGACTGCAGTCCGTGAGTCACCTCAAAGGGGTAGCACGCAGGATTCAGCAGATAGATGCAGCCATCTCGGTGGAATGGACAGTTGAGTTGCCTATTACTTCCACCACTTGGATGGGGGCTTTTTCGAGGACATCAGTTCCTTTACAGGTGATCCCTCCCCGAGGTCTCGGGGAAGACGCACTAGTCTTTGATGTTGGGGATGGAGGTTTACTTTCTACATCCAAGGATGGCATTCTTCTTGAGGTTGCCTTTCAGCCTGTCAGGATTGTTGGTTTTCTGGACCATGGAGCGGGCTTGCAGTGGTACTTAGACCCCGACCCTCTGCTTTTGGCCTTGGGATCCTGGAGGTTGTGGTTATATGGAGGTGCACCTATTAGGTGCTTGCAGTGGGACCCAGGAGAGTGGGAGTGGATAGATCATGGGCACCGTGAGAGGGGGCATTCCTTCTTTCGTTTCATGGTTGGTAATGCCAGGAGGTTTCAGCTGAACAGTAGGGGTTGGATTCCCTCCAAAGCCCCCCATTGGGAAAGCTTCTTCATCACCGCAGATTTGCATAGAAATTTCTGGAGGAGGCTCTGGAAATCCCACAGAAATAGAAAGATGACTCTTTTCTTTTGGCTTTCTATTCATGGAGGGATTGCAGTGAACCTGTGGAGATCAAGGTTTGGGGCTGATCCCACTTGTCCTCGATGTCATTCTGCAGAGGAGTCAGTGCGACATTTCTTTTGGGACTGCAGTCAGGCGAGGACTGTTTGGAAAGGGGTTGCTCGGATACTCAGCATCTTTCACACTTCCCCTTTCTTCATGACTTGGGGCTCGGTCGCATGCTTATCTCTTAGCGGGCCCCAGGTGTTTTATGAGGGTGAGCCTTCTTCTTGGGCACTCTCGGTCTGCCGGCAAGTGATAGAGCCCTGCTCTCTGCAGGATGTGCCACTTACTCCCTTCAGAGCTTCTCATGTTTCAGTGGACACCTCTTGGGAGATTTTGGCTAGCATTTCCTCTTGGCACATTTGGAGAGCCAGATGTAGTGAGGCCTTGGATGGCACCCATATACACCCATCACAGGTGTTCACGGGTATTTGGACTGACACGGTTCATACTTTGATAGCCATATGGGCTAGCATGCATGGCCCCTCACGGGCAGCCTCTTCTAGAAGGACTATATTTCTTCGAGTTTGGAGGGGTTCTCCCTTTTTCTCGGAGGTTTCTACCGGATTGAGATGGCACTATCAGCCTCAATCCTTTTTTTTTGGCTCTTGAGCTTTTCGTGCATTGCATGATGTATCCCATATGGAGCTTGCTCTAACGGTTTTTCTTTAATACTTAATAGAAGTCTCTTTTTGCCCCAAAAAAAAAAGAAAAAGGTATGAGACAAGAAGACATCTGTGAAGTTGTACGTGGTTGGTTCTTGATGCAGATACAGAGAGACTTTTCCCAGTGAGCTGTGGGTTCATTTCCTATATTTTGATGTTTCTTGTGCTGTCAGAAGGTGCTTGTGGGTGTTACGTTATCTTGAGATTGCTTTTTTTTTTTGCATTGGTGGTTCGTGGGCTTTCTGCTTTGTATCTAGCAAAGTTTACAATGAGATTGTGTCCGGCATGATTCCTGTAATTTTGGATCCATGCTCTGGATGGTGTGCTAAGCTACTGTCACTTGGAGCTAGATCACAGTGCAATTCAGATTCCATGATTGCCCCGGCCTCAATATCTTCCAGTCTGAAGATTATCTGTTGTTTTTAGCCGTGTTTCTCTTTTGTTTTATCAACACTATCCGGCTTACTTGGCTTTTTTTATGTGCTCTTCAGTGGAGTTTGAGTTTGAAATTCATGTGGCAATTATAGTTGGGCATGTGAGCACTGATGCTGAAGATAGTCAGAGCAGTGAGTGAAAATTAAATTTGCAGGTTAAGATCAACATACAGTTGATTGGTTAATCAAGCATACAAAATGGGCCACTTTGACTTTTAAGTTTGATGCTTTGGAGAGGGCTTTTGCTGCAAGCCCGTACTTGAGGCCCATTTGAGACTGTTCTCTACTTTGATAGTAGGTGAGTGATTTGATAGAGGGGTAAAATTGGTAGAGGTACCAATTTTTCAAGGTAAGGAAGGGGAGGATGTTGAGGCCTATCTCAGGAATTTTTTGAGGGCCAATTGTATCTCGGGTTGGCCAGAAGCTTCGTGGGTCTCAATTTCTTTCTGGTTTCTTGGAAGGGATGGCATTAGCTTGGTATCGGACACTTTCAGAGGGAGTAAAGAATGATTGGGGTGCTGTTACTGATGCCTTAAAGCAGTTTGGAGCATAGGATCCCCAAAATTTTTGTTGGTTCAACTGGATCAGTTATGCCAACTAGAGGAGGAGTCAGTTAAGAGCTTTAAGGTGTGCTTGAATCAATGTGGAGCAGGTAGGAGGCAGCTGTCACAAGGGCTGTAGCTGCAAAGGCAGAGGGAAGCCATGGATAGGCTGAAGGTGAGTTGGGAAAGTCACCTGTACTTGTGTCCACTACTGGATTGGAGCATTTGAAGCTGAATAGATTCCTTGCAGGCTTGGAACCCTTGCTGAGGCAGAAGGTTCAAGGGAAGGATCCCCAAGATTAGACCTTTACAGGTGGCTCTGGCCAAAGAGAAGATGGAAGGAAAGCCAATTAGACCTATACCTTTGACTTCAGTGGGAGCGAATACATCTTCTGCAGTGAATAATACAGTTGCTATGCCATCCACTAGTGCCAACCAATTAGAGAAGAATATAGAAAAAATGATGGCTGAGTTCAATGAACTGAAGTTGCATTTGGTGCAAGCCCCACCAACTAATGCACCCAGGATGGAACCGAGAATTCCATGTGACCGTGGCAATAATATTTGCTTTGAATGTCATGAGAAAAGACACGTGAAGTATGATTGCCCACGTTTGGTAGGAAAGAGAGAGAATTATAAACCTGTCTCCTTATTGGATGCAGAGCAGGAGACTGCTGAACAAGGAATCCAGGAGTTAGAAGTGTTTGCGGGAAAGCGAGATCATGAAGATGAGATGAGTAGTGGCACTGACGAGGGCCATGGGAGAAAGGTGTATGAAAGAATAAGAAAGAAGAAGAAGTATTCCAGGCAGAGGATTGGGTTATCAGATTTCCTGTTGGGTCAAGGAGTGCAGGATTATGATCTCATCACTGCCTTGTGTGGAGTAAAAGCAAATATCACCATTCCTCAGCTACTTGCAGTCAGCCCTGCTTTGAGACAACAATTTGTAAGGGCAGCCAGCTCACGTAAATCGAGGAGGAAGAAAGGAACAACAGATGCCAGGATGTAAGCATTGATTTGAATGACCAGATCTCTGTAGTGACTGCCTTCATAAATGGCATACCTATTAAAAATGTGTATATTGATAGTGGGGCTGCCATCAATGTTATAAGGAATAGACCATGCAAGAAATGGGTTTGAAAAGTAATGCTCCTTCTCTATATAAGATAAAATTGGCAGACAATTCTAGGGCTAAATCTTCTGGTGCTATTACAGCAGTTCGGGTGGATGTATGTGATGTTGCAGCCTTATGTACTTTCCACATACTCCCAACAAAGCCAGATAAGAATGCTTACCCTATTATATTGGGAAGACAGTAGCTGCGCCAAGTGGGAGCAGTGCAGAAATAGGCTACATGTGAGTTAATCTTCCATGATGACACAAAAAATTGAAGTACAACTTAAAGAATGGGAAGAAAGAGGTGTTAAAAGATGGGGAGTTAGAAAAGTCTTCATACACAGGCTATGATGAATATGATTCAAATATGGAGGAAACAACCTTTGAGGAGCCAGAAGCCTTAGCTGCGGAAGTATTTGGCATAACCGTAGGTGCATTTAGAACATCACAGGAAGAAAAAGATATTACAAAAAAATCTGAAAAGAGGGCGGCAAATGAACAGATGCTAAACCCACAGTTGGAGAGCTCGGAGAAGGTGGCATACTTGGATATGCTGGAAAGTTTCCCACAGCTCTTTGTTACTGATTATTGGCAGATGCGTAGAGTGACTATGGTAAAACATGAGATTAAATCAAAACCTAGAGGTAAGCCAGTGGTGTAAAAACTCAAAAGGCTAGGTGTGATTCAAGCAGATGCTTTGAAGATAGAGATCCTGTTGGAACATTGTGGACAATGAGGCAAATGATGAATCACAATGAACAAGTCTTTATTCATGAGTGGTTACATATATAGGCAACTGCCTCCATGTTGGTAGATCCCAGATCCACGATCATCTCCATGATTAGCTCAATCAGTTACCTCGTATGATCACTCCAATCCCACACATCACACCAACCTGACATACCTAACTGTCAAGTCACTAGACTCACCTACTGAGGTGCTCACACAACTTCACACATTATCCTACAATCAATAATGTCTAGACCATATGCTATGCCCAAAATATCAATTTGTTCTAACACCCCCCCACAAATTGATGACCTCATCCCTCGGCAGTAGTACATGGGATCATGTGGCAACACACATGGCCCCAACCTGTGACTCACTCCTAGGAATCTTGGTTTAAAATGGGTGGTGTCTCTAGAACTATTAAGTACATGGACAACAAGCACACTCAACTGGCTTAAAGGAAAAACATATCATTTTAGGATGGACTATCCATGGCAGAGCACCTTACTGACTCCAAACACACAATCCTAATCTAAGAGTTTAGGGCCAATGCCCTCCTGGATGAAAGTCTCCTCAGTCAATTCCTCATTGGTAGAGGTATTTGCAGCATCTTGGTCTGGTTCTTTCTTCCTGGTCTTCATATTTTCCGAGAGCACAAGCATATCATTGTTGGTACAACTCCTTTGTTTTACTGCTCCTTTACTGAAGTATGCTACCAAAAGAGTAGCCTCCAGCAAGTTGACTTCAACTTTATGATCACATGCATTCCATATGCCTTCAAATAAATCAAATATGGAGAGGGTCTTACCACTTGTCAGTAGAACAAGGGCAGTGTCTACTCTTGTACATAGAAGCTTGTATGGCTCGTAAGTCGGTAGTGTCTTCTTGATGACCTTGTACTTGGGCCTCCTTGTCTTCTCTTCCTTGGGATTTTCCTCCTTGGTTTTCTTGGCTGAAACCGCACTTGTGCACCCTTGAGAAGTAGGCATTATGCCAAGTCAAACATGAAGTCAACTATGGTCAAACTCTTTCCGTAAGCATAGAGTTCTAAAATAATGCTAGGTATAAACTCAATACATTTCTGGAAATCAGAGTTCAGGGAACTAAATCAAATGGAGGAGAAAACTTTTGGATGGTCAATTGCAAGAAATAGTCAAATTTTGACCATCACCCCCAAATTTCTCCCAAATTGAAGAAACAGGAACTGCAGGCCAAAATTGGAGAGCTTCGGCGCATCAATCAGAGGGCTTTCAGGTGGAAATCAAAGCTCTTGTAGTCGCCCATCAGCAGCAGGAAGCATTTACAAAGAATCGCGCCATGTCGCCCACCATTGCACTGGCAAAATCGTGAAGAAAAATGACGAATGCCGCTTCTTCTGTGGACAAATGTACCAGAATTCACGAGCAGGAAGCTTGAGGCATTACTAAACCTCAGCTAAGAGCATAAGACCCAATTGCAAGCACAACTCCAGAATTTTGCACATTTACGCTCAGCACAAATCATGTCGGCACAACTGATCCGCGAAGTAACTCGTCAATCCCTCTGGTGGGAAGGTGCGCCCTGAGGATAGGAACACTGTGCTAGAAGCATTTCGAAATCTATCAGTCGGATGTGGAGAATTCGCTCCTGCAAGGTCGAGGTAGAAGAGGAAATAAAGAGGAAGCTCATGTTTGCAATGGGGAAGAAGTTGGACACGTGGCATAGGCTAAGTAGGCGTGGCTAGAGGTGGCTAGAGGCTCTGATACCACATGTTGGAACATTGTGGACAATGAGGCAAATGATGAATCACAATGAACAAGTCTTTATTCATGAGTGGTTACATATATAGGCAACTGCCTCCATGTTCGTAGATCCCATATCCACAATCATCTCCAGGATTAGCTCAATCAGTTACCTCCTATGATCACTCCAATCCTACACATCACACCAACCTGACATACCCAACTGCCAAGTCACTAGACTCACCTACTGAGGTGCTCACACAACTTCACACACTGTCCTACAATCAATAATGTCTAGACCATATGCTATGCCCAAAATATCAATTTGTTCCAACAGATTCAGAAGTTACTTGCTGCTGGTTTTATCTTTCCTGTGGAGGATGCGGTGGTTGTCACACCAAAGAGGGGGGGGGGGAGTGTGGATTTATGTAGACATGCATCCCTTGAATGCATGCACTAAAAGGGATTATTATCCTCTCCCATTTCAGGATGAGATCTTGGATCAAGTGGCTGGCCACGAAAGGTACACTGTGTGCAATGGTTATTCTAGTTATTTTTAGATCGGTATTGTAGAGGAAGACCAGAAGAAGACAGACTTCGTGACGCCTTGGGGGACTTATGCATACAGGGTCATGATATTTGGGTTGGTAAACACACCTCCTACCTTTCAATTATTCATGAATGAGGTATTTGAGCCCTACTTGGGAAAGTTCATATGAGTCTTCATAGATGATTTTTGTATTTACAGCTCTAAAGCAAACCATCTGGAAAAGACTCGGTTGGCATTATAATGAATAGATGAGGCCCAAGGTAACTTGAACCCTTTGAAGTGTCATATTGCGGAGGATAAAGTGAAATTGCTTGGTCATGCGATCTCCTAGCAAGGAATTGAGATGGATTCTGAAAAGTTTGCTGCCATAGAGGATATACCGATGCCAAAGACAGGGCTGCAATTAAAGAACTTTGTCCCAAAAGTTACCTACTATGGAAGGTTTTGTTACCTTATCACACGACCACCTGTCGACAGGCGCTGACCACATGACGACATCTGTTGACCACATGTTGACCATGTGTCAACACAAGTTAGCCACGCGATCACACGGGTTCATCCAGGAGTACTGTCCGAGGCTATCAACCACAGGTCGACACATGTCAACCACAGGTCAACCAGGAGTATCGTGTCCAAAGTGATCTCATCAAGAGCTGCACACATGGAGAGTGAGCTTAGCACATGGAGCAGTCAGGAGTATTTATATTTACACAGTGGTTCAGTGATACAGTGGTGCAGTGGTGTGGTGAACCAGCTCACCTGCACATGGAGAATTTACACCATCAGGCTGGTGAGTCAGGGAGTCAAGAAGTCACCGAAGCCATCAAGAGATGCGGTGAACCAGCTCACCTGCACATGGAGAATTTACACCATCGGGCTGGCGAATCAGGGAGTCAGAAGGTCGCCGAAGCCATCAAGAGAGACAGCGGCGCAACGGCTATCCTCAATAGCTAAGGAGATAAGAGGATGACCAATGGGAAGAAAGGGGGGGAATTCTCAGCGAAGAAGGGACCCTCCAAGGCGGGGGATGAGGATGAAGGAGAAGGGAGAGAGAAAAGGAGGCATTCGACATTCGGCACGGGAGAGAAAGAGAGGAGAGTGAGGAGAGATAGAGGCTAGAGCTACGAGCTCGCCAAGGAGAGAATGTGGAGAGACTTGTGTGTACCCTTTGTCTACTATGGGGATAGACCTATGTATTCTGGTGATTTGCGACTTGTGTATTCTTGTGACTTGCGACTTGTGACTTGGGGACACGTCCAGTGATATGTACATTGGCCAACTCAGTCACTTTCTCATCTCTCTTGTCTCTTCCGGATATGGGGATTGTTCACCAGTGTAGGATTTTCTTATTTTGCTTATGTTGTGGAGTTCACCGGTGATTGTCATTTAGCATAGTGCACTCGTACGTCGTCGTTCACTGCAGTATAGCATACGACACTCGCACACTACTGCACGGTGCGCTCTGCACGATCCATTGCATTAGAGCATTGCAAAACTCATGCTTCTCACGCTAGTGGCCTTTGGCCTCCGGTAACACCTCCGGAAGGATAGGAACCCCTCCCCTCAAACAGTTTATGGCGATCACGGTGGGACACTACTGGTATTGAGTAGCACGAGTGAAGTGGTAATCTAGGGTCCTAGAGAGAGGTCTTATGCCGAGTAGTTCTGAAACCTTTGAAGGAGCTAGTGAGAGAACTAGGAGGTACTTGAGGAGAGTGGAGAAAAGACTTCCGGCAGACCAAACTAGGTACAAGAAGCATTACGTGCGACGTAAGTTTGCGAAGCCCTCAACTCGAGCACAAAGTGAGCCCACTGGAGCAGTAGCCAAAGCAAGTAACTTCATCGACACTCTCATTGACTTGGATCAACAGGAACCCTGGTGGTCTGATCCAGACTCCGGAGAAGAAGAAGTGCAAAGCGGAGAACAAGTGAAAGAAGAAGAGGGTACTAAGGATGAGGGCTCCTCAAGGACTCATCAAGGTCAAGGCAGCCCCTCTCCTCCTCCTGCAACGATGTCTTCATCAACCACCTCTTCTACCGGAGTGGTGACTCCATCTACTCCCGCCTCGACCTCTTGTGGACAAGCTGCTACCTCATCTGTTATGCATAGCTCTGGGCTCCTAGCTAATCCTTCTTCTACATCTATCCCATTGGGGGATACTTTTGCTCCAGCCATGCCTTTACCTGCCACGATGGTTTCATCTCCCTTTCCATCCACACCGGTGTTGCCTTTTCCACCACCTCCTTCCTTCCCTTCTGCCTACTCATCCATGACCTCAGCTCCGTCCCTCTCTTTCCCAAATGCTCTCCCATCCTCTTTCACCCCCACATCTTCCATGTTCTCACCCTTTCCCTCTACAACATCGAGACCCCCCACTTACGTGCTACCATCTGGGTACACTCCCTCTATGACTACATCAGTAGTGACTTCCCCATTGTGGTCCTCCACAGGAGGAGTTGTCGGGGTGGTCTCCTCCTTGGGAACACCAACACTCATTACAGCCCCATCGGGACTCCCTCCAACTCTTGCATCTTCTCCAACCTCTCGGGTGGGGATGGCCGTTCTCAGTCCCCCAGACAGAGCTAGACTTCTTGAGCTACTCAACAAGGTCCACGTGAAGACTCAAAAGTTCAAAGGCCACCTCCATGAGGATGCGGAAGATCATGTGAGGAAGTTTCTCACAGCATGTAAAGCTAAAGGTGTGGAGAATGAGCATGCGTTCCTTCACATCTTTCCCTCGTCATTGGAGGATGCCGCGGATGTGTGGTACAGTCAATTTCCTCTGGACCACTTTCAGACATGGACAGACCTAAGGGAGGAATTTTTACGTACTTTCAAGTTGGAAAAATTCGAACACATGATTGTCCAAGAGTTATCCACTGACACCATGAAGCCTGGAGAAAGCATCTCTGAGATGTACACAAGGATGAGGGTCTTGGCGGCAAAGATGTCTGTACCACCTAATGATGCTATCATGAAGGGATGGTTTTTGAAAGCATTAACCCTTCCATTGCTATAAGGTTGGTGGATAAACTCCCTGAACATGCCTCACTTCAAGACTTCCTAAAAGAAGCTGTCAAGATGGAACGGTCACAGTTAAGCTTTGCCTCATCAACGAATACGACCACCCAACTCCCAAGAGAGGAGGGATCATCCGCATGGCAGCAACTCAAGAAGGAGTTAGAAGAAATCAAAGAAGGCCTGAAAGATAGAATAAAGGTGGAGGGTTGTCCAAAGAGGTGAAGTCCTTCTTAGGGCATGTAGGATATTGCCGAAGGTTCATACGTTTCTATGCCGACATTGCTATTGCACTGACAGAACTCCTACATCAAGACCGATCGTTTGTCTGGGCCACCCCACAACAACTAGCCTTTGATGATCTGAAGCATCGCCTCGTGAAGGCCCCCATCCTTAGGCAGCCCGATTGGGATGTAATTTTTCATGTCCATGTGGATGCTAGTGGGTGGGCAGTAGGTGCTATACTGGCTCAACCTAACCAGGATACCAAGATTGATTTGCCGATCTACTTCGCGAGTCGACAACTCAATGGAGCAGAACGCAATTACAGTACCACAGAAAGGGAGGGCCTCGGCATGGTTTATGCCATGACCAAGTATCGTCACTACCTCTTGGGCAACAAGTTTGTGATCATTACTGATCATCAAGCTCTTACGTATTTATTGAATAAGCCTACTCATGGTGGCCGGATAAGCAGATGGATTCTTCTTTTTCAAGAATTTGAATTCGACATTGTGATGAGGGCTGGGAGACTGCATCAACCTGCAGACCACTTGTCCAGGTTACATTCCGGGGATCAGCCAGTGGTATCACCGATGACTTACCCGATGCGGGCTTGTTCGGAATAACGGCACTACCTGATGAATGCCTATTTGCGGTGGACTACTTCCCACCATGGTATGCCAACATAGTACACCTCTTGTCTACAGGTGGCTTTCCTCCAGGATTAACTCCAACAGAGAAACGCAAACGGATCCTTCAAGCTGCTCCTTTTAAGTTGATTGCAGGTCAATTGTACAAGCTCGGGAAGGATCAGATCTTGAGACGGTGTGTGCTTCCGCACGAGACACAATCCATTCTTAAAGAGGCACATGCTGGCATAGGTGGAGGGCATATGGCCTCAGATGCTACTGCTCGTAAGATTATGCGAGCAGGGTTCTGGTGGCCCAAGCTCTTCCGCGACTGCCATGTTCATGTGACCAGATGTGATTCATGTCAACGAGCGGACCCCAAGCCTACAAGGCGTGAGTACCTCCCTCTCAAACCATTCACTCCGGTGCCTCCCTTCTATCGCTGGGGATTGGATTTCATTGGACCCCTCTCTCCTGCCACACGCCGAGGGAACAAGTATGCTCTGCTTGCCACCGACTATGGAACCAAATGGGTCGAAGCCAAGGCAGTCAAGAACTGTACAGCCCAGGTAGTAGCCACATTTCTATATGACCAGATCATCTCTCGGTTTGGTTGTCCTGTTGAGTTGATAAGTGATAGAGGGTCTCACTTCCTAAATGACACCATTGCTGCACTAGTTCACCTGCTTCAAATAGTTCACAAATTTTCATCTCCCTATTACCCACGTGCCAATGGTCTAGCTGAGAGCTCAAATCGCACAATGTGCGGGATCATGCATCGACTTTGCCTAAATTCTTTAGCCGATTGGGACGACGTACTTCCAGCTGCTTTATTCGCCTATTGAATGGCTTACAAGGCGACTACTGGGTATTCACCCTTCGAGCTGGTCTATGGACTGGAGGCCGTTATGCCTTATGAATTTCATCTTGACACTCACAGGATTCTTCCAGACAAAAATGACAACCTTGAAGCTTGCACAATGGAACGCTTGTGGGATTTGGAAGCACTGGCAGAGCATCGACGTGAAGCAGTTTTCGCTCAAGAAGTTTGGCAGAAGCGACAAAAAGCTTGGCATGACCGGAACCTCAGAAAAAGGAATTTCAAAGTCGGACATTTAGTACTCTTGTATTCCAGTAAGTTTCTCAAACACAAACCTAAGTTTGTGAGTGGTTGGACATGTCCATTTTTCATTGCCAAGCTTATCCCAAGTGGCGGAGTCTACTTGGCCACTTTGGAAGGCAGACTTCTACCTGCACCGGTGAATGGGTCACGCATCAAGAGGTACCATGATCAATGAGAAAACACCCTCCTAATCCTTCTCCTTCCTGGTGACATCTTCTCCCTCTGAGTGAGGGCCACTTTCTCTTTCTACAAGGGTCCTCCTCTCTGCCCCTAGTGCCACTTTCTCTCTCTACATGGCTCCTCCTCTCTCCCCTTGGTGCCAAATTCTCTCTCTAAATGGGTCCTCTTTCCACCCGAGTGTCACTTTCTCTCTCTAAGTGAGCCCTCCATTTTTCACCCCGAGCCACTTTCTCTCTCTAAGTGTGACCACCTTTTTTCATCCCGTGCCACTATCTCTCTCTAAATGACCACCCTTAAAATGCGGCCTCCCTTTTTCGCTCTGTGTCACTTTCTCTCTCTAACTACGGCCTTCCCTTTTCATCCTGTTTTACAAACTCCTTCTCCTTCTACCTTCTCTCCAACTTCCACCTCCCTCTTACAAACACCTTCTCTTTCCACCCTCTGTCCAACTTCTACCTCTCTCTTACAAAAACCTTCTCTTTCCACCCTCTGTCAAACTTCTACCTCTCTCTTACAAAACCCTTCTCTTTCCACCCCCTGTCCAACCCTACCTCTCTCCTACAAAACCCTTCTCTTTCCACCCCCTGTCCAAACCCTACCTCTCTCCTACAAAACCCTTCTCTTTCCACCCTCTGACCAACTCCCTACCTCTCTCTTACAAACACCTTCTCTTTCCACCCTCTGTCCAACTTCCACCTCCCTCTTACAAACACCTTCTCTTTCCACCCTTTGTCCAACCTTCACCTCCCTCTTACAAACACCTTCTCTTTCCACCCTCTGTCCAACTCCCTACCTCTCTCTTACAAAAACCTTCTCTTTCCACCCTCTGTCCAACCCCTACCTCTCTCTTACAAAAACCTTCTCTTTCCACCCTCTGTCCAACTTCTACCTCTCTCTTACAAAAACCTTCTCTTTCCACCCTCTGTCCAACTCCTACCTCTCTCTTACAAACACCTTCTCTTTCCACCCTTTGAACAGCCCCCCCCCCTCTCCCCCTTTACCCCCACCCTTCCCCCCTCCTCCTCTCCTACGCAATAGCCCCCCCCCCTCTCCCCCTTTACCACCACCCTTCCCCCCTCCTCTCCTATGCAACAGCCCCCCCCCTCCCCCTTTACCCACCACCCTTGCCCCCTCCCCCTCTCCTGCGCAACAGCTCCCCCCCTCTTCCCCTTTACCCACCACCCTTCCCCTCTCCTCCTCTCCTACGCAACAGCCCCCCCCCCCCTCTCCCCCTTTACCCACCCCTTCCCCCCTCCTCCTCTTCTACGCCACAGCCCCCCCCTCTCCCCCTTCACCCACCACCCGTCCCCCCTCCTCCTCTTCTACGCCACAGCCCCCCCCTCTCCCCCTTACCCACCACCCTTCCCCTCTCCTCCTCTCCTACGCAACAGCCCCCCCCTCTCCCCCTTTACCCACCCCCCTCCCCCCCTCCTCCTCTCCTGCACAACAGGCCCCCCCCTCTCACCCTTTACCCCCCTCCCTTCCCCTCTCCTCCTCTCCTACACAACAGCCCCCCCCCTCTCCCCCTTTACCCACCACCCTTTCCCCCTCCTCTCCTACGCAACAGCCCCCCCCTCTCCCCCTTTACCCACCCCCCTTCCCCCCTCCTCCTCTTCTACGCCACAGCCCCCCCTCTCCCCCTTTACCCACCACCCGTCCCCCCTCCTCCTCTTCTATGCAACAGGCCCCCCTCTCTCCCCCTTTACCCCCCTGCCTTCCCCCCTCCTCTTCTCCTACGCAACAGCCCCCCTCTCCCCCTTTACCCACCACCCTTCCCTCTCCCCCTCTCCTGCGCAACAGTCCCCTCCCCCTCTCCTGCGCAACAGCCCCCTCCCCCTCTCCTGCGCAACAGGCCCCCCCCTCTCCCCCTTTACACCCCACCCTTCCCCTCTCCCTCTCTCCTGCGCAACAGTCCCCTCCCCCTCTCCTGCGCAACAGCCCCCTCCCCCTCTCCTGCGCAACAGGCCCCCCCCTCTTCCCCTTTACCCACCACCCTTCCCCTCTCCCCCTCTCCTGCGCAACAGTCCCCTCCCCCTCTCTTGTGCAACAGCCCCTCCCGCTCTCCCTTTACCCACCACCCTGCCCCTCCCCCTCTCTCCTGCGCAGCCCCCCTCTATCTGCCTACGTCCCCCTCTCAGGAGCAACTCTCCCCCCTTCTCCTCCCTACACCCTCTGCATCACCCCTCTCCCCTCCTTGCTCCAGCCCCCCCTCCTCCCCCCTAGGTCTACATACGTCTTTTACTCTCCCCTCTCCACCGACACCCCTTCCTCACTCTTTTCCTCTCCATCGAAGCATGGGCCTGCACTGGTGGCTCTACTAAAGTATTCTCTCGTAGCAGATTCCGGGCTAACCTCGACATCAACACCTCCTCCTCCCTCCTTGCCTCTCTAGACCTCGACATCGACACCCCCTCCGTACTCTTTTCCTCTCCATACGACGCCATCGTTCATGCCTACCCGTGCCTCTCGCCACAAGTACAAACCCAGATTACCCCGCGATACTTTATTCGTTGACTTCCATCGGGCTCGAGCAGGCCACAAGACAGGATCGGGACCATCTTCCATGGCATCACTTGGCAAACGCACCACTGATGACCTGGGTGCCGGGTCTACACCACAGAGCACTTCGAAACGACCTCGAGCAGCTGCAGATTCACCTCCCTCCAACAGGATCACTATCATATCGGATGAGGAGCTATCCCCTATTTCGAGTTCCTCTGATTCAGATCATGGAGGCTCTGACTATCTACCCCCCACAGGTACAATCAAAACACCATCCAAGGCATCCAGTGGGCACAGTGGTCACAGTAACGGTGGCGGTGATTTGGCCCCACAAAGTACGGCTTGTGATCTTCCACCCCCAGCTTCATCCTCCTCGATCATTCGGGTGGTTTTCAAACCTTTCCTCGATCCCACACTCAAGCTGTCTAGCATCTTGTCACCTGATGAGATAGCCCGCATGTCTCTCGTGGAGTTTGATGATGTCACACTTCCCCAGGTGGACGTCCAAATGTGTACTGCGTTCATTCAGTCTTATGACTTTGCAACAGACACATTCGGATTCGTGAATTCCCGTCACACGTTCACTCCTAGTCTCGTATCCACATATCTCCGTCTTCCCACACTTCCCTTTTTGCCACCTCACACCGGCTCACCCACATTCCTGTCCTTCTTGTCTACCTGTAAAACTCATCGCAGAGGACATGAGTGCAAGAAAGTTCTCGAGGGAAACAGCCGAGAGGCGCTCCTAGCGAGGTATTTGTTCACGCACTTCTACTCTGTCCCAGGCCACTTCTTCATCACCAAGGCGATCCATTCTGCCTTAGACTCCATTCTCTCGGTCACTCCTTATGATTTCGCCTCACTCTTCTACTCTGCCTTTCGTAACACAGTTCGCAAGCGTCGGGGCACATATACCTGTACTTGTGGGCCCCCCCTCACCTTCTTACTTCATCAGTGGAAGGCCAACCCTCCTCCCATTGTCACAGGTCGCCTCCCTTCATCATCTCTCTCCCCTCCTGTCACCCCCTCTTCCAAATCGTTCACTGTCACTTCCAGTGTTCCTTCCCCCGGGACTGCCTCTTCTCCTCTTTCGCTCAGGAGGACACCTCGGTGAGCGCCACCTCATGAAGTCTGCACCGGAGCTTCTTCAGTATATTATGTTACCGGTGCCACAGGGTTACCATCAGTGACATGCCTTGTATCTCCATCAGTCGTGCCCGTGCCAGGACTTGCCTCTGCATCAATCACACTTGTCCAGGCTTCTCCAACGATCTCCAGACTTTCAATGGGAGGGATTGCACCAGGTACACCTCCTGTTGTACCAGTGACGATGACTGTTGTACCCGGGACTTCCTCGACAGGTGTATTGTTACGAAGGACTGCAGCGGTTTCGTCTTCACTCCCTACCACTTTCACCGACGCAGTCATCACCATAGTTCAGGCGACCTCTGACCATGTTTTGGACCAGGTGTTGGACCTGAATCTTAGCCTGGGACCCGACTCCCACTCCCACGGGCTTTCTCAGGAGATGTCATCCCAGGGTGTACTTCACATTTCGGCCTCCCCAGGCAAAGACAGGACTAGAGATGGGAGTAGGAGCCCCTCTCGCGGAGATGCTCCATCGGCCACTTCAGCATCAGAGGAGGTATTTGAGGGAGGGATTCTGCCCCAATCTGTGGATTGCCCACCCCTTCATGAGAATGATATATTCACAGCTTACATAGCTGCTTCATCGGGCCCACTCTTTCAAATATTTCCCTGGTGGAAAAACAGAATGAAGATTACAGCCAACTACTATCTGTCCTTCACAAAAAACGCTCACCAGTATGTGGGGAAGAGGAGGATCTCAATCAAATATTCACCATTCCCTTGTAGGACTGCCTCGCACAGAACAAAAAGATCTCCAAGGCCCCGACATGTTTTGTGCACATGGCCAAATTGGCACCTACAGGAAACCTGTCAACCGAGGAAGAGGGAGCTCTCCCTGACATGTTTGAGGAATTGGGGGACATCATTAATTTGGCAGACAGGATGAATTACAGCGATAGGTATGCGTGGATGAAAAGGTCCCTGCATCTTGCTCAGCGTATCATGGACGACACCTTCACGCAGCTTGGGACAGTGGTCTTCAATTCCATAGGTTATGCTCATAAGCTCCTCTCTCAACAGCAACATTTAAAGTTAGAATTCGAGAGAGCACAGGCAGCCCAGCAGCACGCCACTAGCGTGACACTTCGACAATAGGAGGAAAGGTGGCAGAAAGAGAAGGACTCAGCAATACATGAGCGTGACATCGCTTGGAATATTCAGAAGGCTGCCCTTGAGGATCGCCTCCATAATCACAGGCAGGAATGGGAAGCAGCAATGACAACTTTACGCAGCCAACATGCCGCAGCTCTGGCAACTTTGCACAGCCAACATGTCACAGAGGTGACCAGATTTCACCAGGAGATTACGCAGTTAAAAGAGTCTTTGTCTTCCTCCGAGAAAATCAGAATCCAGAGTGGCTGAATTGGAAAAGAAGCGTTCATCCATGGAGGAAGAATTCACAGCTCTTCGGATGCAGTTGGCCACCCTCCAGACTTCCCAGTCCACCTTGCAAGAGCAAAAGGATCATTACTACCGGCGATACCACCGATATAAAGACAAGTATGAAAATCTGAGAAATGTGATGGACACGCTTGAGTGTGAGGAGGAAGCACCCCATCCATAGATACCTATGACTGAGCCAGAGCAAAGGGATGCGCAAAAGGCCACAGAGCCAAATACGAAGGCGGAAGAGGAGAAGGCAGAGGAACAGGCTGCTGTTTACCACCCTCAGTAATCTCATACAAGGGTTGATACATGGCTGTTGGTGTTTGGGTTTTTTTTTGCACTATTAGATTTTGCCAAGCTGTTTGGCCCTCACTGTAAATATCAGTGTTTTACCTCAAGATGTACTCAGTTTTTTTTGCAATTTTCCATGATGTCCCTTATCATGCAGCAGTTTATTTTTCACGTTTCAACTTAATACAAATCTTGGATTACTCCCACGGCCAACCACATGGTCTGTACTCTTTCCTTTTCCTACTCCATCACCATATCAATGGTTTGTAAGTTCATTTTTATTTTTCTTTGACGGATTCGTCCTCCCTTTCTATTCACCAGGACGGTGAATGATCGTGGCGGGGGAAACTGTTACCTTATCACACGACCACCTGTCGACAGGCGCTGACCACATGACGACATCTGTTGACCATGTGTCAACACAAGTTAGCCACGCGATCACACGGGTTCATCCAGGAGTACTGTCCGAGGCTGTCAACCACAGGTCGACACATGTCAACCACAGGTCAACCAGGAGTATCGTGTCCAAAGTGATCTCATCAAGAGCTGCGCACATGGAGAGTGAGCTTAGCACATGGAGCAGTCAGGAGTATTTATATTTACACAGTGGTTCAGTGATATAGTGGTGCAGTGGTGCGGTGAACCAGCTCACCTGCACATGGAGAATTTATACCATCAGGCTGGTGAGTCAGGGAGTCAGGAAGTCGCCGAAGCCATCAAGAGATGCGGTGAACCAGCTCATCTGCACATGAAGAATTTACACCATCAGGCTGGCGAATCAGGGAGTCAGAAGGTCGCCGAAGCCATCAAGAGAGACAGCGGCGCAACGGTTATCCTCAACAGCTAAGGAGATAAGAGGATGGCCAATGGGAAGAAAGAGGGGGAATTCTCAGCGAAGAAGGGACCCTCCAAGGCGGGGGATGAGGATGAAGGAGAAGGGAGAGAGAAAAGGAGGCATTCGGCATTCGGCACGGGAGAGAAAGAGAGGAGAGTGAGGAGAGATAGAGGCTGGAGCTACGAGCTCGCCAAGGAGAGAATGTGGAGAGACTTGTGTGTACCCTTTGTCTACTATGGGGATAGACCTGTGTATTCTCGTGATTTGCGACTTGCGTATTCTTGTGACTTGCGACTTGTGACCTGGGGACATGTCCAGTGATATGTACATTGGCCAACTCGGTCACTTTCTCATCTCTCTTGTCTCTTCCAGATATGGGGATTGTTCGCCAGTGTAGGATTTTCTTATTTTGCTTATGTTGTGGAGTTCACCGGTGATTGTCATTTAGCATAGTGCACTCGTACGTCGTCGTTCACTGCAGTATAGCATACGACACTCGCACACTACTTCACGGTGCGCTCTGCACGATCCATTGCATTAGAGCATTGCAAAACTCATGCTTCTCACGCCAGTGGCCTTTGGCCTCCGGTAACACCTCCGGAAGGATAGGAACCCCTCCCCTCAAACAGGTTTCTACGGGAATTGGCACAAGAGCTCCATCCTTTGCATCAGCTGGCCAAAAAGAAGACTGAATTCAGTGGACGTTAAGAAAATGCTACAGAATGGACTTAAAAGTGAGGTCATTCCTGCATATAACTAGGCAGCAAAATGCACGGGCTGATGCATTGGCTCAAGAAGCACTGAAGTGTAAGGTGAGTGCCTTATTCTTGGAAACAGGGCTGGAGAATTTACAGGATGTGTATAACTATTTGCAGGAAGGGGTGTTCCCTGAAGGTATGTCAAAGCAGGAGCAAAACAGGTTGGTGGTGAAATCCAGGCCCTACACACTCTTAGGGAATACTTTATGAGGATGTAGGTGGAGGTCACCTTGCACACGAAAGTACTGACAAAAAAATTTTGACAGCAGGGTATTGGTGGCCCTCTATACATAAAGACACCAAGAGTGGTGTGCCACTTGTCATACTCGTCAAGCATTTGGGAGGAGGGAACTGAAGCGGGGCCCACTTCACCCCATCCAGGCATTAGGGTCTTTTGAAAAATGGGGATTGGATTTCATAGGGCCATTGCCACGCTCCCGCCATGGGAAATACTATATCATAGAGGTTACTGATCATGTTACTCGTTGGCCTGAAGCAAAAGCTGTAACAAATGCTAGTGCTAAGACGGTGGCCAACTTTCTGATCAAGAATATTTGTACATGCTTTGGTTGCCTTCCAGAAATAGTAACAGATCATGGCCCAGCACTTAGAGTAGGTGTCTTGCAAATGATGCTATCTCAGTTGTCAGTAAAACATAGATTCTCTTAAGCCTATTACCCTCAATGCCAGGGTCTTGTGCAGAAAACTAATGGTTTATTGTGTGATATCATTGCTAGAGTAATCGAAAAGAGCAGAGGTGAATGGGAGAATTGGTTTCCCACAGCCTTATGGGCATGGTTACTCACAAAGTAGCTACAGGTTTCACCCCCTTTCATTTGATGTACGGAACAGAGGCAATCTTACCAGTCGAACTAGAGTTTCCAACCTTAAGAATAGCAGTGGAACATAATTTGGATGAAACAGAGACATGTGCTGCTAGGTTATTTGCTTTGGATAGGTTAGATGAGCAACGACAAGAAGCAATGCCTACCAATGAGATACAACAGAGAATTATGAAGGCCAGAATGGATGATCAGATAAAATCAGAAGTTTTTAAGGAAGAAGATTTAGTTCTGAAATATGATAATAGACTTGATCACCGTTTGAATAAGAAATTCTTGGTACGGTGGGAAGGCCCATTTATCATTTTGAAGGCTTATGCAAACGGGACATATGATCTACAAGAGCTTGGACAGCACATGCCCATTGAAAGAGTGAATGAATTTCGCTTGAAAAGGTTCAAAGCAAGAAGGGATGTGTGAAAGGGAGTTGAGTTATGTGCAGCCAGTTTTCAAATATATATATATATATATATACAGCTTATGTCAGTTGTTTCTTTCCTGTCTACCAAGCATGTCCACATTCTTGGCAGCAGCCAGGGGGGGGAAATGTTATCAAAAATTTATTTTGCTGGTATGAGAGGTGCTTAGCAGGTTCTAGTGTTATTGTATAAAGGCTGTATTGGGTCATATTGTAAATCCACCTCTGCTATGGAGTCATGAGGGAGATGGGGTGTCGAAAGGGCTTTCAGATGAGGTCTGTTTCTTTATTTTTTTTTTCAAGAAAATTACTTCATTAAGTATGAATGAAAACTACAAGAGCAAGCTTGCAGGAATACATCATGCTATGCATGAGGGGAAAAAAAACAGCTCAAAAGGAGCTAATAAAAAACCAAGGCAGAGGCTGAAAATGCCACCTCAACCCTGAGGGAGATCAGAGAAGAAAGGAGATCCTCTCCAAACTCTGAAAAAAGTAACTCTCCTAGTAGTGGCTGCTCTGGAGGATCCCTGCATGCTTGCCCAGATGGCTATCAGAGTGTGTACTATGTTGGTCCAAATACTGGCCATAGCCTGAGAGGGGTGAACCTGGGTACCCTCCATCGCCTCTGTACACCTGGCTCTCCAAATATGCCAAGCTGCAATGCTAGCCAGAATCTCCCATGATGTGTCTACGGAGGCATGAGCAGCTATGAAAGGAGTGAAGGGAACATCCTGGAGGGAACAAGACTCCACTGAGTGTCCCTGTACAATGAATGTCGCTTGAAGAACACCTGAGAACCAATAAGAGATAACCATGCTACTGAACCCCAGGTCATATAAAAAGGTGCTGTATGAAAGATGCTGAAAATCCTAGCAACACCTTTTCAAATCGTCTTCGCCTGTCTGCACTCCCAAAGGCAATGCTAAATTGACTCAACAAGGACAAGTAGAGTCAGCCCCGAACCTATATCTCCACAAGTTCATTGCAATCCCTCCATGAATAGAAAGCCAAAACTAAAAGTGCGATCTTTCTATTCCTGAGGGATTTCCAGAGCCTACGCCAAAAGTTTTTCCACACAACTGCAGAATTCTAAAAACTATCCCAATGAGGGGCTCTAGAGGGCCTCCAATCTCTACTGTTGAGCTGAAATCTTCGGGCATTTCTGACTATTCTCTTGGTGCCCCTCATCAACCCATTCCCACTCCCCTGGGTCCCACTGCAAGAACCTAATAGGGGAACCACCTTTTAACCAGAGTCTCCAAGACCCCAACGCAAGGAGAAGAGGATTGGGGTCAAGATACCATTGTGAATCTGTGCCCCACTCCATGAAACCTGCAATCCTAACAAACTGAAAGATAACCTCCAAAAGAATGTCATCAGAACATCTGGTAAGTCTACCGCCCGACTAAACATCAAAGACTAGGGCATCCTCATGTGCATCCCACAAGGTAATGACCTGTAAAGGAATGCCTGTCCCTAAGAATGCTCGCCACCAAGTGGACTCTGTGATCAGCATGTTATTTGTGTCTATCCACTCTGCCAGAATGGCTGCCTCTATCTATTGTATCCTGACTGCACTCCCTCTGAGGTGGCCAACTGCTAAGAGTCTCTGATCCTCTGGAAGTCTCCTAAAGGCTTGCCAAGCGCCTACTGTAGAAGCAGATCCCCTCTCCCATCTAGACCATTGCATATAGTGTGACACTCCAAGTGGCCTGCCATGGTCATCCAATATCGAGTCATTCCACATGACTGGTTGCTTGTGAATTTCTTCACGAGAGGTGGGTGAAACTCTGTGAAGAGTGTTTCTGAAGTTGCCCCAAGCTTTCAGAATAGTAGCCATGAGAGGGGATGGGGGAGATTTGAGATGGGCTGAAGTAAAGATCCATCTGATGCTGTCCATTCAATCTCCCCCATGAGATGGAGTACAAGATTGAATGCTGCGTGAGAAGAAATCTTTCCAGGGCTCCTGTCTAGGCATCAATCCACATACTACGAACTTGCAAAGCAAGGCCATACACTGTAAGTTTGGGTCAATAATATTGAGACCTCCTTCTGTGGGGTGAATGAGGGTCTCCCAAGCCACCCTAGCTACAACATCTGAGGTGCCTTCTAAACCTCTCCATAGGAAGTTCCTGATAGGTCTCATGAGCTGAGCGATACAACCTCTAGACCTGCACCAATAAGAGCAAACGAACCAAGCACTGGCTAATAATATCTGGTTCATAACCACAACTCTAGATGCAACGTCAAGTCTGGGAGAACTCCAAAAGATGAGTTTCCTCCTAATACTCTCCAACACAGGAGCAAATTGCTGTGTTGGAGAGATGCCCCCCAACTTGGCATCCCAGATATCTGACGGAAATACCCCTCTGAATCCAAGTGAACCCTATGTCATTTCCCCATTCTGGAGTGTCCTCATCACTGATCCAAAAGCCATTGGATTTGTTCCAATTTATGTGTGCATCTGTCGCAATGCAAAACAAATCCAACGCTATCCTGAATGAGGTCAGTGTCTGTGGAGTGGCATCCAAAAAAACAACAGTATCATCTGCCAACTCACTATCTAAGAGCTCACCCTCTGGGGTCTGTTTCAACTCAATTGGGTCACCATAATCCATGATATTGTTTGGAAATGGAGTCGAGATAAGTTAGTTTGGTGTGTTCTAGTGTGAGTTCCAATCTAGTGTGTCCTATGGATGCCACTTGTTACATTGGGAATTATCCCATATGCATTGGTGTTCATATGTGGTGTGCTCTCTTATATAAGAGCTGTACTTGTCTAGTGTCAAATCAATCAAGTATCAAGCCTACAAGCTCTTTGGTCTACATGTGAGTACTTTCATTTTGTTCATTGCTCTTGCTATTTCATTTCCATTTCATTATATCTCTCTTTGAGTATTATTATCTTTCTCCCTAGCGTACCCTCTCTCTCTCCCTCTCCATCATGCACCTTCATGTGGTATCAAAGCCTCATTTCCTACCTTCCCCTTCTCCATGCTCAATCTAGAGGATGAAGGAAGCCCGCAAATGGAAGCCATCTTCTCCTCCATGATTGAGCTCCCTTCCACTCCTTTCTCTCTATCTTGTTCTCTTCTCCTACCTTAGCCTCACCTTCGGAAGCTATGAAGCTTGGTATGCTGCCCACGTGAAAAGGAGCAACTCTGTCACCATTCTTGTTGGCATTAGTGAGTGTCTTCATAGAGGAAAAAGACAGCTCGTTTTTTGCTCAAAAACAGCTCGTTTTTGTTATTTTGTAGGCGTTTTTGTGAAGGAAATAGTTGCTTACTGTTGTAGAGATGTTTCTATTACTGGTCGCCCTAAAAACGATCTCATTTAGAGCCCGCTTTTGAAGAAATGACCTACTTGAAGAGAGCTGCTGCTACATCGACCATTGGCATCATTATGCATGCCATTGTTGCTCATTGCGTGTTCTCCTTCAAATGAGCTGAGCTATCCTCATTTTGCCCACAAATTGCTGCTCCATCTCCCGCATGATAACATCTCTATCCTTCACCTCTTCTGCCTTTAATTCCAGCCCTCAGTTTCATCTCCTTTCCCTCTCCTAAAGTGCTGAAGACTGAAGTTGCCATTTCTCGAGGTACACAATGAGTTCTCTCTCTTCAAACTCATTGCTTGTGGAGAAGTTCAAGGGGGAAGGATTCCCTACTTGACAAACAAAGGTTCAAGTGCTCCTCATGAAAGAAAATGTATGGGATGCTATTAAGGATGACGCTCCCACAACGGATCCTCAACAACTCAAGACATGGAAGCAACACAACTCAAAAGCTATTGTTATCATCGGACTTTGCCTCGATGATACTTTGATTCATCACATCCACTTCAAATCAACGGCCAAGACGATATGGACGTGTCTTGAGAATCCTTTTGGTAACAAAATCACAAACTCCAAGGTTTTCTTGAAGTTGCAATTTTATAAATTGAAAAAGGATGATAGTGATACCTTGAGTGCACATTCAGCAAAAATGTAATCTCTTGTGCAACAACTTTTCAGCCTGCATTGTTCCCCAGACGACGAGGACAAAATGGTTGTCCTCATGAAGAGTATGGAAGGAGTCACTCGTTTTGAGCATACTCTTGAAATACTTAGGCTTGTCACAACTACCTTTGATGATATGGTGACTCTTCTTCTTGAAAAAAACCATTCGAGGGTTCTAGGTGTCTAGGGTGTGTTTTATAGTCTAGTGAGTCCTAGACATGCCACATGTCATATTGGGAGTTATCGAACTGCTGCTGCTCCCCGCTCCTCCTACTCCCCTCCTCGCTGCCCCCTCCCTTCCCTCCTGTTGCTCCTCCTCCCTGCTGCTGCTCCTCTCCCCGCTCCTCCTGCTGCCTCTCTCCCCGCTCCCTGCTGCTCCTTCTGCTCCCTCCTCGCTGCCCCCTCCCTTCCCTCCTCGCTGCCCCCTCCTACCTGCCCTCTCCCCCGCACTGCCCCCTTCCCCCGCGCTGCAGCCTCACCCCTGCACTGCAGCCTGCTCCCCCCCCCGTGCCTGCTGCTGCTCCCCCTGCGCTGCAGCCTGCTGCTCCCCCCCCGCACCTGCTGCTGCTCCCCTCCCGCTGCAGCCTGCTGCTCCCCCCCTGCACCTGCTGCTGCTTCCCCCCTGCTGCAGCCTGCTGCTGCTTCTCCTCCCATCTCCTCCCCTCCTCTCTCCTTCCCCTCTCCTCTACTTCTCTTCTCCCCCTCTCCTCGACTCCTCTTCTCCTCTCCCCTCCTCCTCCTTCCCTGGTTTCTTCTTCTCTCTCCCTTCTTCTTCAACCTCTCCTAAATCTGGAATACCCCTATTCTCTTATAGGCGTCTCCTGGGTTTCAGGAAAACGGACGGAGTTTTTATTTTTTGTGTTTGAATCGGCCAACACACCTCGATTGACGAATGGGTTCCCATTCAGTCAATCCGTTTCCGCTCACACCGGCCGCAAGAACTGTCACTTTTTCAAAAGACGAGCTACAGCAGTTGCAAAAGGATTTGGAGCATGAGTGTTCCACGACTCTCTTCGCACGCATTCATGGCTCACACCCCTCCAGGTCACAAGCTAGAGATTGGATGTTGTCGGCGCTTCCTCAGGACCTCGTCCCCCACCTCAAGGATGTTCGTTTGTTGGGACGGGGTTTCTTTCAGGTGTGCCTAGATTCCCCGGACATCACGAGAGACCTGCTACAGGCCGGGTTTCTACTTCTAGGCTACAGGAGGATCTTTTTGTTTCCTTTTCAACTGGGATTTGACCCAGTTGAAGAGGACAAGCAGGGAGTTTCTGTTTTCATCAGGTTCCCTGGTCTTCCCTCAATTTATCACCGGCTTCTTTCAGTTATTGGCGAGAGGTTTGGTGTGGTGGCAGAGATCCCCCCTCTCCCTGGCGAGCCCTCTTCGGCTGCTGAGGCGGTCAGGATGGATGGGGTACACAAGGTTAGGGTCATTGTCTAGGACCCCAATATTTCAGATCACCACATCATGCAACAGCGACCCGATGGGTCTTTCTTTCGACAGAGATTTGAGGTTGCAGGTCGGCAGGACCAGTGCAGGATTTGCAGATCCTCGGGTCACTTCACCAGAGATTGCCCAAAGAAGAAAAAGAGGCCCACAAAGCAACCAGCGCGTACTAGCTTACGACAGAGAGCTGGAGCAGGACCTACTGCTCCACAGACACGGCCTCAGACACAGGCTCCCCCCTCTCCTAGGGCTACTCGAGTCCCTTCGGCACCCCGCGCCACCTCTGGCCCACGGTGGGTTCCGGTTGTGGCTAGGCCCTCTACTTTAGTTCACTCCACCACCTCTTCGGAGGCTACCCCCTTGGAGCCTCAGGAGGAGACTACTGTTCAGGAGCCTTCTTCGACTCCACCCTTGGATCAGGCTGTACCTTCCTCACCAATGCAGGTTGTTGGCACCTCGTCTGCATCACTTTTTGATCAGGATCCACTACAGGTGTCTCCCTCTTTGGACAGAGGGAAGGGGGTTTTACATTCACTTCCTGCTTCGGTAGGAATCCTTCGTACCCCTCCCCAGGACTAGTTCAGCGGAACTCATTTTCCGCTTTGGAGGACCTCTCTAGCCTCCCAGATGATGATTTTGTACCCCTACTTTTGGAGAGCAAGTTATCGGCATCCCTTTTCAGAGATCCTTCTCTCTCTCACCTGTGGACTTTCCTCCCCTTGGACCTCGTGTGTATGGCAGGAGATCTGCTCCGGTAGAGGTTTCTGTTTTTGCCAGCAGGTCGGGTAAGGTATTCCAACCCACTTCCTCCCGCCGATGAGGATAGCCAGTTGGAATATACAGGGATTGGGCGGCATCCCTCATCGCCATCGCAGACAGCTGATCAGGAATCAGCTCCATCCAGGTGTTTCAGGTGGTTCCCTAGACATTCTTTTTCTTCAGGAACACAAACTGGATATCACAGATTGCTCCAAGTTAGGTAAGCTGCTCTCAGGCCAGACTTTTTGGCTTCCTGCCTTGGGAACCAGATGAGGTAAATGCATTTCAGTTTCAGACTCTGTTCTCCCTCTGGTCATTGGACACGGTACCATAACCCCCTCCAAGGCCCAGTGGGTTTTCCTTCTGATTGACGGACGTAAGGTTGGTTTCCTCAACCCTTATGCTCTGAACAACAGAGGGGATCGTGTTTTGTTTTGAAAAGAGTTGCTCTCGTGGGCTGACATTGCGGATTCGTGGATTATTGGAGGTGACTTGAACATGGTTGAGGCACCTTCTGATAAGAAAGGGGGCAGAGAAGGTGGTATCCACTCCCTTGAGAGAGCAGCCTGGGATGCCTTCTTGTTCAGGTTCAGTGGCAGAGATGTTTGGTCAGATGATGCATTTCTTGTTCAGTCTCAGTCACTTTTGTTTTCATGGTCGAACCATAGGGTGCAGATGCTTATCCATGCTCGGATTGACAGATTCTATGTGGGTGACTGGGCTCTTGATAGAGGGGGGACAGTTTGCATTGCACCCGGTGTTTCCACTTCAAAACATTTTCCGGTAATTTTGTCCATTTCATAGCCTCATCTGAGAGGACGGTCTCACAGTATCAGGATCGTAGACGCCTTATACACGGATGAGACTCTCACAGAGACAGTGTTAGAGATCTAGGTTTCTCATATGTAGGGGGGGTGGCCGGTCCTTCACATGTGGCCACAGCACTTGCCAATATCAACGACTTCTATCACTCCGTTGCTAGTGCTTGGCGAGGTGAGATACTCAGGCGAGAGATTGGTCTCCGCTGGCAGGTTGCAGCCCTATAGAGGGAGGAGCAGAAACGACCATCAGATGCTTGCATTGTTAGAGTTAGCTCAAATGTCCACCTCTCATGTAACCCACCAATATTCTGTGTACCCAATGTTGTAAGGCCCCCATATGAGGAGAAGCCATGATGGGTATCGGATATTGGGAGGGAT
The DNA here is from genome assembly GCF_047967505.1 of Dipteris shenzhenensis. Taxonomy (NCBI): domain Eukaryota; kingdom Viridiplantae; phylum Streptophyta; class Polypodiopsida; order Gleicheniales; family Dipteridaceae; genus Dipteris; species Dipteris shenzhenensis. The sequence goes on from NC_141613.1 coordinate 29,107,715, forward strand.
CCCCAGTTTAGACACTGGAAGGGGTCTTAGAGTAGACCAGATGGTTATGAGACGGCTTAGGAGCCAAGAGTAGATACCCGTCTGCAAAAAGGGGGGGTTCGGGGGGGCGATAGCCCCCCCGATAGCAGGGGGTCCGGGGGGCGCAGGCCCCCGGTGGGGGTCTGGGGGCAAAGCCCCCAGCGGCAGGGTCCGGGGGCATGTTTTCTGAAGGGTCGGCTGGTCTTCCAGGCCGACTGTCTATTAGGCCGACTGCCTATTACAAGGCCGACCGTCAACCGACTTACACTATATAATAGTGGCCACCCCCTATCATCAGATCACCAGTTCTTCACGCTCATAGTCCTCCGTCCAGCATCTGTCTAGATCACCATCGAAGCTCTGTCTGTAGAGCGCACGGGTGGACAGTCAACCATCAGTTGTATCAGTAGTTTGGTATATCAGAATTTTTGTATTCTCTCCAGCTTTTTCCATCGTGTACTTGCGTTTTGTTGTTATCTTCCGCTGCGTACTATTTTCTTACATGGATACAGGAGCGCCTTGCTACAGCAAGGGCTCACTTGCAGACCTTGCTTGATCAGAGAGCAGAGTATGCCTTCCATGCACGGCAGTCCTTTTGGATACAGATGGGAGGGAGAGTCAATAAACACTTTTTCTCCACACTTGGCCCCAAACATAGTAGAGAGAGTGTCAGGCAGCCTATTGACTCTGACAGCGTTTTGCAGTCCCATCCGGAAACCGTCATGCATTTAGCGAAAGCTTTCTATACCTCCCTACTTTCCGCAGATCCGAACTCACAGGCCAGAGAGGTGGCTAGAGATGAAGTTTGGAAGAGTTTACCTGTGTTGGTCACCCCAGAGATGTTATGCTCACTTGATGCACGCCTTACCAACACAGAATTCATGACTGCTCTCTCTGCCCTTCATAAGGGCAAATGCCCTGGTTCCGATGGTCTTAATTCTCCTTTTTTTATAGCCTTTTGGGATATGATAGGTGATCATATTACTTCAGCCCTGCAGGGCATTTGGGACTCGGGTGAGATGCTTGACTCACTGACCGAGGGACTCATTGACCTTATCCCGAAAGGTGGAAACAGGAATTTTGTATCCCATTGGAGACCCATCACTCTTTTGGGCACTCTTTACAAAATCCTTGCCAAGGCGATCAGCATGCGACTACAGCCCCTTCTTCCAGACCTCATCCATGATACTCAGACAGGCTTTGTGCATGGCAGGAGCATTTTTGATAATATCTTTTTCTTTTGGGAAGCCACAGAGTGGGCTATGCAGAGTGGGCAGAGGCTAGCCGTTTTACTCTTGGACTTCGAGAAAGCCTATGACAGAGTAGATTGGGGTTTTCTTGAGGGCACTCTTCTACGGTTTGGATTTTCAGATGCTTGGATCAGAGGGGTGGCCTCCCTTTACAGATCAGCCCACAGCCATGTTTTGATTGGAGGGGTAAGGGGTGACAGGTTTCAGATTTCCAGATCAGTTCGTCAGGGATGCCCTTTAGCCCCCTTCCTCTTTCTGTTTGTGGCAGAAGCTATGAGTATCTTCCTTAGATCTCAGGCTGAGCTTTTTGGGCTGGGATTTCCCTTGAGACAGGAGCAGGTGCTTTTTGAGTGTGAGTTGACTGATGACACTGCTATTTTTATTGAGGCCTCCTTGCAGTCACTTGATTCTTTCCGGACAGCCTTGGATATTTTTTGCTCAGCTGCAGGGGCACACATTATCTAGCATAAATCCTTTGGCTTTTGGATCAGTGATGAGGACACTCCAGGCTAGGGAGTTGACATTGGTTTTTCCTGGATTCAGAGGGGTGTTCCTATCAGGTATTTGGGATGCCAGGTAGGATTGGACATCTCTCCAGCACAGCAGTTTGCCCCAGTACTAGAAAGTATAAGGAAAAAGCTCCTTTTCTGGAGCTCTGCCAAACTCGACCTTGCATCTAGAGTTATGGTAGTGAACCAGGTTCTCTTGGCCACCTCCTGGTTTGTGTGTTCTTGCTGGTGCCGGTCTAGGGATTGCATCACTCAGCTCATTAGACCAGTCAGGAATTTTTGATGGAGTGGACTTGATGGCACAGTAGATATTGCAGCAAGGGTGGCCTGGGAGACCATTATTCTCCCTACATGTGAAGGGGGACTTAATGTCATTGACCCGGACTTGCAGTGCAGGGCATTGCTTTGTAAGGTGGTGGTGAGGGGACTCATGCCTGGGCAGGAACCTTGGAAGGATTTCTTTTTTGGATGCATTGAGGCTTGCACACCAACCTTGGGAGATGACTGGGTGGACAGCCCTCGCTGGATTTTCACTTTCAGCCCCTCTCAGATCTCCTGCCTCTCCTCTCATGACTGCCATCTCTTACCGGGCCCCATGTGTTTTATGAGGATGAGCCTTCTTCTTGGGCACTCTCGGTCTGCTGGCAGGTGATAGAGCTGTTTGAGGGGAGGGGTTCCTATCCTTCTGGAGGTGTTACCGGAGGCCAAAGGCCATTGGCATGAGAAGCATGAGTTTTGCAATGCTCTAATGCAATGGATCGCGCAGAGCGCACCGTGCACTAGTGTGCGAGTGTCGTATGCTATACTGCAGTGAACGACGACGTACGAGTGCACTATGCTAAATGACAATCACCAGTGAACTCCACAACATAAGCAAAATAAGAAAATCCTACACTGGTGAACAATCCCCATATCGGGAAGAGACAAGAGAGATGAGAAAGTGACCGAGTTGGCCAAAGTACATATCACTGGACGTGTCCCTAGGTCACAAGTCGCAAGTCACAACAATGCACAGGTCTATCCCCATCGTAGACAGAGGGTACACACAAGTCTCTCCACACTCTCTCCTTGGCAAGCTCGTAGCTCTAGCCTCTATCTCTCCTCACTCTCCTCTCTTTCCCTCCCGTGCCGAATGCCGAATGCCCCTTTTTCTCTCTCTCCCTTCTCCTTCATCCTCATCCCCCGCCTTGGAGGGTCCCTTCTTCGCTGAGAATCCCCCCCTTTCTTCCCATTGGTCATCCTCTTATCTCCTTAGCTGTTGAGGATAGCCGTTGCGCCGTTGGCTCTCTTGATGGCTACGGCGACTTCCTGACTCCCTGACTCGCCAGCCTGATGGTGTAAATTCTCCATGTGCAGGTGAGCTAGTTCACCGCACCACTGCACCACTGTATCACTGAACCACTGTGTAAATATAAATACTCCTGACTACTCCATGTGCTAAGCTCACTCTCCATGTGCGCAGCTCTTGTTGAGATCACTTTGGACACGATACTCCTGGTTGACCTGTGGTTGACATGTGTCGACCTGTGGTTGACAGCCTCGGATAGTACTCCTGGATGAACCCGTGTGATCGCGTGGCTAACTTGTGTTGACACATGGTCAACATGTGGTCAACAGATGTCGTCCTGTGGTCAACACCTGTCAACAGGTGGTCGTGTGATAAGGTAACAGTTTCCCCCACCACGATCATTCACCGTCTCGGTGAATAGAAATGGAGGACGAATCCGTCAAAGAAAAATTAAAATGAACTTACAAACCATTGATATGGTGATGGAGTAGGAAAAGGAAATGGTACAGACCATGTGGTTGGCCGTGGGAGTAATCCAAGATTTGTATTAAGTTGAAACTTGAAAAATAAACTGCTGCGTGATAAGGGACGGCATGGAAAATTGCAAAAAAAAACTGAGTACATCTTGAGGTAAAACACTGATATTTACAGTGAGGGCCAAGCAGCTTGGCAAAATCTAACAGTGTAAAAAAAACCCAAACACCAACACCCATGTATCAACCCTTGTATGAGATTACTGAGAGTGGTAATCAGCAGCCTGTTCCTCTGCCTTCTCCTCTTCCGCCTTCGTATTTGGCTCTGTGGCCTTTTGCTCATCCCTTTGCTCTGGCTCAGTCATATGTATCTGTGGATGGGGTGCTTCCTCCTCACACTCAAGCGTGTCCATCACATTTCTCAGATTTTCATACTTGTCTTTATATCGGTGGTATCGCTGGTAGTAATGATCCTTTTGCTCTTGCAAGGTGGACTGGGAAGTCTGGAGGGTGGCCAACTGCGTCCGAAGATCTGCGAATTCTTCCTCCATGGATGAACGCTTGTTTTCCAATTCAGCCACTCTCGATTATGATTTTTCTTTGGCAATGTCGGAGGAAGACAAAGACTCTTTTAACTGTGTAATCTCCTGGTGAAATCTGGTCTCCTCTGTGACATGCTGGCTTTGCAAAGTTGCCAGAGCTGCGGCATGTTGGCTGCGTAAAGTTGTCATTGCTGCTTCCCATTCCTGCCTGTGATTATGGAGGCGATCCTCAAGGGCAGCCTGCTGAATATTCCAAGCGATGTCACGCTCATGTATTGCTGAGTCCTTCTCTTTCTGCCACCTTTCCTCCTGTTGTCGAAGTGTCACGCTAGTGGCGCGCTGCTGGGCTGCCTGTGCTCTCTCGAATTCTAACTTCAAATGTTGCTGTTGAGAGAGGAGCTTATGAGCATAACCTATGGAATTAAAGACCGCTGTCCCAAGTTGCGTGAAGGTGTCATCCATGATACGCTGAGCAAGATGCACGGACCTTTGCATCCACGCATACCTGTCGCTGTAATTCATCCTGTCTGCCAAATTAATGAAGTCCCCCAATTCCTCAAACATGTCAGGGAGAGCTCCCTCTTCCTCGGTTGACAGGTTTCCTGTAGGTGCCAATTTGTCCAAGTGCACAAAGCATGTCGGGGCCCTGGAGATCTTTTTGTTCTGTGCGAGGCAGTCCTGCAAGGGAATGGTGAATATTTGATTGAGATCCTCCTCTTCCCCACATACTGGTGAGCGTTTTTTGTAAAGGACAGATAGTAGTTGGCTGTAATCTTCATTCCAGGGAAATATTTGAAAGAGGTGGGCCCAATGAAGCAGCTATGTAAGCTGTGAACATATCATTCTCATGAAGGGGTGGGCAATCCACAGATTGGGGCAGAATCCCTCCCTCAAATACCTCCTCTGATGCTGAAGTGGCCGATGGAGGATCTCCTCGGGAGGGGCTCCCACTCCGGTCTCTGCTCCTGTCTCTGCCTGGGGAGGCCGAAATGTGAAGTACACTCTGGGATGACATCTCCTGAGAAAGCCCGTGGGAGTCGGGTCCTAGGCTAAGATTCAGGTCCAACACCTGGTCCAAAACATGGTCAAAGGTCGCCTGAACTGTGGTGATGACTGCATCGGTGAAAGTGGTAGGGAGTGAAGATGAAACAGCTACAGTCCTTCGTAACAATACACCTTTCGAGGAAGTCCCTGGTACAACAGTCGTCGTCACTGGTACAACAGGAGGTGTACCTGGTGCAATCCCTCCCATTGAAAGTCTGGAGATCCCTGGAGAAGCCTGGACAAGTGTGACTGATGGAGAGGCAAGTCCTGGCACGGGCACGACTGATGGAGATACAAGACATGTCACTGATGGGAATCCTGTGGCACCGGTAACAGAATATACTGAAGAAGCTCCGTTGCAGACTTCATGAGGTGGCACTCGCCGAGGTGTCCTCCTGATCAAAAGAGGAGAGGAGGCAGTCCCAGGGGAAGGAACACTGGAAGTGACAGTGAACGATGTGGAAGAGGGGGTGACAGGAGGGGAGAGAGATGATGAAGGGAGGCGACCTGTGACAATGGAAGGAAGGTTGGCCTTCCACTGATGAAGTAAGAAGGTGAGGTGGGGCCCACAAGTACAGGTATATGTGCCTCGACGCTTGCGAACTGTGTTACGAAAGGCAGAGTAGAAGAGTGAGGCGAAATCATAGGGAGTGACCGAGAGAATGGAGTCTAAGGCAGAATGGATCGCCTTGGTGATGAAGAAGTGGCCTGGGACAGAGTAGAAGTGCATGAACAAATACCTCGCTAGAAGCGCCTCTCGGCTGTTTCCCTCGAGAACCTTCTTGCACTCATGTCCTCTGTGATGAGTTTTACAGGTAGACAAGAAGGACAGGAATGTGGGTGAGTCGGTGTGAGGTGGCAAAAAGGGAAGTGTGGGAAGACGGAGATATGTGGATACGAGACTAGGAGTGAACATGTGACGGGAATTCAAGAATCCGAATGTGTCTGTTGCAAAGTCATAAGACTAAATGAACGCAGTACACATTTGGACGTCCACCTGGGGAAGTGTGACATCATCAAACTCCATGAGAGACATGCGGGCTATCTCATCAGGTGACAAGATGCTAGACAGCTTGAGTGTGGGATCGAGGAAAGGTTTGAAAACCACCCGAATGATCGAGGAGGATGAAGCCGGGGGTGGAAGATCACAAGCTGTACTTTGTGGGGCCAAATCACCGCCACCGTTACTGTGACCACTGTGCCTACTGGATGCCTTGGATGGTGTTTTGATGGTACCTGTGGGAGGCAGATAGTCAGAGCCTCCATGATCTGAATCAGAGGAACTCGAAAAGGGGGATAGCTCCTCATCTGATATGATAGTGATCCTGTTGGAGGGAGGTGAATCTACAGCTGCTTGAGGTCGTTTGGAAGTGCTCTGTGGTGTAGACTCGGCACCCAGGTCATCAGTGGTGCGTTTGCCAAGTGATGCCATGGAAGATGGTCCCGATCCTGTTTTGTGGCCTGCCCGATGGAAGTCAACGAATAAAGTATCGCGGGGTAATCTGGGTTTGTACTTGTGGCGAGGGGCACGGGTAGGCATGAACGATGGCATCGTATGGAGAGGAAAAGAGTGCGGAGGGGGTGTTGATGTCGAGGTCTGGAGAGGCAAGGAGGGAGGAGGAGGTGTTGATGTCGAGGGTAATAAGAGAGGAGCCCGGAATCTGCTACGAGAGAATTCCTTAGCAGAGCCACCAGTGCAGGCCCATGCTTCGTATGGAGAGGAAAAGAGTGAGGAAGGGGTGTCGGTGGAGAGGGAGAGCAAGAGGACGGATGTAGACTGATAGGGAAGGAGGGGTGACGAGGGGGGAGGAGGGGGGCTGGAGCAAGGAGGGGAGAGGGGGTGATGCAGAGGGTGTAGGGAGGGGAAGGGGGGGAGAGTTGTTCAAGAGAGGGGGACGTAGGCAGATAGAGGGGGGGGCGGGGGGGGGGGGGGGGCTGCACAGGAGAGAGGGGGAGGGGCAGGGTGGTGGGTAAAGGGAGAGAGGGGAGGGGGCTGTTGCGCAAGAGAGGGTGAGGCAGGTAGAGGGAGAGGGGGGAAGAGGTTGCACAGGTGAGAGGGGGAGGGCAGGGTGGCGGGTAGAGGAAGAAAGGGAGGGGGGGGGGCTGTTGCGCAGGAGAGGGGGAGAGGGGCAGGGTGGCGGGTAGAGGGAGAGAGGGGGGGGGTACAGGGAGAGAGGGGGGGGCTGTTGCGCAGGAGAGGGGGAGAGGGGCAGGGTGGTGGGTAAAGGGAGAGAGGGGGGGGGGGCTGTTGCGCAGGAGAGGGGGAGAGGGGCAGGGTGGCGGGTAAAGGGAGAGAGGGGGGGGCCTGTTGCGCAGGAGAGGGGGAGAGGGCCAGGGTGGCGGGTAGAGGGAGAGAGAGGGGGGGGGGGGGGGGCTGTTGCGCAGGAGAGGGGGAGAGGGGTTGCGCAGGAGAGAGGGGAAGAGCAGGGTGGCGAGTAGAGGAAGAAAGGGGGGGCTGTTGCGCAGGAGGGAGAGGAGGGAGGGGCTGGAGGGAGGGGCTGCGCAGGAGAGAGGGGGAGAAGCAGGGTGGCGAGTAGTAGAGGGAGAGAAGGGGAGGAGAGGGAGCTGCGTGGAGAGGGAGAGAGCTGGTTGCCAAGGAGAGGAGAGCTGAGAGGAGGAGCTGGTTGCCAAGGAGGAGGGAGAGAGCTGGTTGCCAAGGAGAGGAGAGTTGGGAGGAGAATAGTTGGCCGCCAAACTAGCGCGCTTTTGAGTGTGGTGTGTAAAGGGTGGAGAGAACCGATGGAGGGGAGAGAGAGCCAGAAAGCAAATCCACCAAACTTAACCTTATCCACCAAAAATAGCATATCCACTAAATTTAGCATATTCGTCAAATTTAGCTTATTTGCCAAATTTAGCATATCTGCCACATTTAGCTAAGTGCCAAAAATAGGTTGGACGTGCATCCAGGATGATGGAAGATGGAAGAAAAAGAGATGAGTGTGACAAAGGTGGAAAGAGAAGGTGTTTGTAAGAGGGAGGTAGGGGGTTGGTCATAGGGTGGAAAGAGAAGGTGTTTGTAAGAGGGAGGTGAAGAGTTGGACATAGGGTGGAAAGAGAAGGGTTTTGTAAGAGAGAGGTAGGGGGTTGGATATAGGGTGGAAAGAGAAGGTGTTTGTAAGAGAGAGGTAGAACTTGGACAGAGGGTGGAAAGAGAAGAGTTTTGTAAGAGAGAGGTAGAAGTTGGACAGAGGGTGGAAAGAGAAGGGTTTTGTAAGACAGAGGTAGAACTTGGACAGAGGGTGGAAAGAGAAGGGTTTTGTAAGAGGGAGGTGGAGAGTTGGACATAGGGTGGAAAGAGAAGGTTTTTGTAAGAGAGAGGTAGGGGTTGGACAGGAGGTGAAAAGACAAGGTGTTTGTAAGAGAGGTAGAACTTGGACAGAGGGTGGAAAGAGAAGAGTTTTGTAAGAGAGAGGAAGAAGTTGGACAGAGGGTGGAAAGAGAAGGTGTTTATAAGAGAGAGGTAGAACTTCGACAGAGGGTGGAAAGAGAAGGGTTTTGTAAGAGGGAGGTGGAGAGTTGGACATAGGGTGGAAAGAGAAGGTTTTTGTAAGAGAGAGGTAGGGGTTGGACAGGAGGTGGAAAGAGAAGGTGTTTGTAAGAGAGAGGTAGAACTTGGACAGAGGGTGGAAAGAGAAGAGTTTTGTAAGAGAGAGGTAGAAGTTGGACAGAGGGTGGAAAGAGAAGGTGTTTGTAAGAGAGAGGTAGAACTTGGACAGAGGGTGGAAAGAGAAGAGTTTTGTAAGAGAGAAGTAGAAGTTGGACAGAGGGTGAAAAGAGAAGGGTTTTATAAGAGAGAGGTAGAACTTGGACAGAGGGTGGAAAGAGAAGGGTTTTGTACGAGAGAGGTAGAAGTTGGACAGAGGGTGGAAAGAGAAGGTGTTTGTAAGAGAGAGGTAGAACTTGGACAGAGGGTGGAAAGAGAAGAGTTTTGTAAGAGAGAGGTAGAAGTTGGACAGAGGGTGGAAAGAGAAAGGTTTCGTAAGAGAGAGGTAGAACTTGGATAGAGGGTGGAAAGAGAAGGGTTTTGTAAGAGAGAGGTAGAAGTTGGACAGAAGGTAGAAGGAGAAGGAGTTTGTAAAACAGGATGAAAACGGGAGGCCGTAGTTAGAGAGAGAAAGTGACACAGAGTGAAAAAGGGAGGCCGCATTTAAAGGGTGGTCATTTAGAGAGAGATAGTGGCACCACGCTTAGAGAGAGAAAGTGGCTCGGGGTGAAAAATGGAGGGCTCACTTAGAGAGAGAAAGTGACACTCGGGTGGAAAGAGGACCCATTTAGAGAGAGAAATTGGCACCAAGGGGAGAGAGGAGGAGCCATGTAGAGAGAGAAAGTGGCACTAGGGGCAGAGAGGAGGACCCTTGTAGAAAGAGAAAGTGGCCCTCACTCAGAGGGAGAAGATGTCACCAGGAAGGAGAAGGACTAGGAGGGTGTTTTCTCATTGATCATGGTACCTCTTGATGTGTGACCCATTCACTGGTGTAGGTAGGAGTCTGCCTTCCAAAGTAGCCAAGTAGACTCCGCCACTTGGGATAAGCTTGGCAATGAAAAATGGACCTGTCCAACCAGTCACAAACTTAGGTTTGTGTTTGAGAAACTTACTGGAATACAAGAGTACTAAATCTCCGACTTTGAAATTTCTTTTTGTGAGGTTCCGGTCATGCCAAGCTTTTTGTCGCTTCTGCCAAACTTCTTGAGCGAAAACTGCTTCACGTCGATGCTCTGCCAGTGCTTCCAAATCCCACAAGTGTTCCATTGTGCAGGCTTCAAAGTTGTCATTTTTGTCTGGAAGAATCATGTGAGTGTCAAGATGAAATTCATAAGGCATAACGGCCTCCAGTCCATAGACCAGCTCGAAGGGTGAATACCCAGTACTCGCCTTGTAAGCAGTTCGATAGGCGAATAAAGCAACTGAAAGTATGTCGTCCCAATCGGCTAAAGAATTTAGGCAAAGTCGATGCACGATCCCGCACATTGTGCGATTTGAGCTCTCAGCTAGACCATTGGCACGTGGGTAATAGGGAGATGAAAATTTGTGAACTATTTGTAGCAGGTGAACTAGTGCAGCAATGGTGTCATTTAGGAAGTGAGACCCTCTATCACTCATCAACTCAACAAGACAACCAAACCGAGAGATGATCTGGTCATATAGAAATGTGGCTACTACCTGGGCTGTACAGTTCTTGACTGCCTTGGCTTCGACCCATTTGGTTCCATAGTCGGCGGCAAGCAGAGCATACTTGTTCCCTCGGCGTGTGGCAGGAGAGATGGGTCCAATGAAATCCAATCCCCAACGATAGAAGGGAGGCACTGGAGTGAATGGTTTGAGAGGGAGGTACTCACGCCTTGTAGGCTTGGGGCCCGCTCGTTGACATGAATCACATCTGGTCACATGAACATGGCAGTCGCGGAAGAGCTTGGGCCACCAGAACCCTGCTCGCATGATCTTCCAAGCAGTAGCATCTGAGGCCATATGCCCTCCACCTATGCCAGCATGTGCCTCTTTAAGAATGGATTGTGTCTCGTGCGGAAGCACACACCGTCTCAAGATCTGATCCTTCCCGAGCTTGTACAATTGACCTGCAATCAACTTAAAAGGAGCAGCTTGAAGGATCCGTTTGCGTTTCTCTGTTGGAGTTAATCTTGGAGGGAAGCCACCTGTAGACAAGAGGTGTACTATGTTGGCATACCATGGTGGGAAGCAATCCACCGCAAATAGGCATTCATCAGGTAGTGCCGTTATTCCGAACAAGCCCGCATCGGGTAAGTCATCGGTGATACCACTGGCTGGTTCCCCGGAATGTAACCTGGACAAGTGGTCTGCAGGTTGATGCAGTCTCCCAGCCCTCACCACAATGTCGAATTCAAATTCTTGAAAAAGAAGAATCCATCTGCTTATCCGGCCACCAAGAGTAGGCTTATTCAATAAATACTTAAGATCTTGATGATCAGTGATGATCACAAACTTGTTGCCCAAGAGGTAGTGACGATACTTGGTCATGGCATAAACCATGCCGAGGCCCTCCCTTTCTGTGGTACTGTAATTGCGTTCTGCTCCATTGAGTTGTCGACTCACAAAGTAGATCGGCAAATCAATCTTGGTATCCTGGTTAGGTTGAGCTAGCATAGCACCTACTGCCCACCCACTAGCATCCACATGGACATGAAAAATTACATCCCAATCGGGCTGCCTGAGGATGGGGGCCTTCACGAGGCGATGCTTCAGATCATCAAAGGCTAGTTGTTGTGGGGTGGCCCAAACAAACGACCGGTCTTGATGTAGGAGTTATGTCAGTGCAATAGCAATGTCGGCATAGAAACGTATGAACCTTCGGTAATATCCTACATGCCCTAAGAAGGACTTCACCTCTTTGGGTGTACGAGGGATGGGCAATGAGATGATCACCTCTACCTTTGCGGGATCCGTGGTCATGCCCTCAGCAGAAACAATATGACCAAGGAGAACACCTCGGAGTGCCAGAAAGAAACATTTGTCAGGGTTCAAACACAAGCGCACTTCTCTGCACTTATCAAAGACCCATCTCAACTTATGTAGATGATCATTTTGTATGGCTGGATCAAGATGGGAGGCCGATTTACCATTAAAAACAGAGAAGTCATTTAGAAATACCTCAAGAAACTTGCCGATATTCTCTTGAAAGAGTTTGGTTACAAGTCGTTGAAAGGTTGCCGGGGCATTACATAGTCCAAAGGGCATCATTCGGTAGGCGTATGTTCCCCATTGAGTGACAAAGGTAGTCTTGGGCTGATCCTGTTCTTTCACTCGGACTTGGTTGTACCTGCTATATCCATCCATGAATGAGTATAAAGCATGTCCTGCCACTGTCTCCAACACTCTATCTGTGAAGGGAAGGGGGAACCTATCACGTCGTGTTGCAGCATTCAAACTCCGATAGTCAACACATATTCTAAGTTTGCCGGTCTCTCTTTTGGGTACAATGACAACTCCGCTGACCCAATCGGAGTAATCCACTGGGTAGATTAATCCTGCTTGCTCCATTTTCTGTATATCTGTTTCGACTACCTTGCCGTAGTTGGGATTCATGCGGTATGGACCTTTAATCACAGGGGCTGCATCTGGATATAAGTCGATGCTATGCTCCATGAAATCAGCGGGCACCCCCTTCAGATCCTTGTAGGACCAAGCAAAGACATCCACAAATTCTTTAAAAAGGTCGGTGACTGCAGCTAGAAGATAGTCATGTTCCCAGACCCAAGTGGCTAACTTCAAATGCCTGGGTTGGTCCTCATTTCCAATGTTAAGATACCGCCAGTTCCATGCCTCATCAACAAGGGCAATGCATTGGGATGTTGAGGTACTTGGTTCACCCATTCTCACTCCTGTATGTGCTGGAGTATCTTCAAGGGAAAAGTCCCCCTCCACTTCTCTCAACCAAGATGAGGGGTAAGTAACAGGGGGGTTCTCCAGCATTGACTGAGATGTAGAATCAGTAGATGTTGCAGATGTTGTATGCCCTCGATGCCTCGGTGACTGTTTCAGCATGCCCCGGTAAGGTAAGCCTTCCACCTCATAAGTGGTTTCCGGAAGGTCTTGAATTGAGGGGTGGTCGGCTTCTGATAAGAAAAGGTCAAGCAAAGTGAGATCGGCCATGTCCTCACCTCTGTATCCGGTATGCACCCTAGGTCCGCCCAAGACCTCAAGCTGTTGGTGGTGATTCTCCTCAAGTTCAGCAATGTCTATGTCACTTTCTTCTAAATCACTTTCACCATTAGTCTCGTCTTCATTAGTGTTTCTGTCTTCTGTATGACCATCATTGCACTCACCAGTACCATGGTTGTACACCGTAGTACCATGGTTGTGCACCGTAATACCATGATTGTACTCTGGAGTACCATTGGTGGGTTGTGCAGTACTAGCCTGGTCCACCGTAGATCCTTCATTGTATCCTATAGTATTGTCACCATCATCTTGACCAATGTCCTCCATGTCGGCCACTGGACGATCCTCAATGTTTACTACAGTACCATCATTGTCCTCAGTACGATCCGTGGTGTCCACTGTAGTACCCCTAGTGACCATTCTCTTATACATGTGTGGACTATTGCAAAGTCCAAAGGGCATCCTTTTGTAAACTAGTTCAGCCAAACCCTGTCGTTCTGGGTGGATTTCTGATACTGCAAGTAGGTGTTCTTCTTGATCTTCTTGTTGGCATAGTTCCACCATGTTGACCGCTAAGGAGCCCAGGGCTCCCATCCAATCCAAAATGACAGCCTCCTCGTCCTCTTGATCAGCCCGATCCAACAAGTAGATCAAACTTTCAAATCCTTCTAGGGTTGTCTCCTCATTGATATCTTGGTCACCACCCCTGGGCCAGTCCCCACAGGCCCAATGCTCCTGAGGAGGAGAATGACCTCGGTGGGGGAACACTTGTCGAACTCATTGGTGCTGAGGTCTCCGGTGCTGACTCTGAGTCACCCTTACATTTGTCACCTTTTGTATGTGACCGTGTCACAGCGCCCAACACTGCGCCAATCAAATGGGGATTGTTGCCCTCCCTCGCCACTACTACATCAACCATATTCACTTGGGATGCGGGTTCCACTCTTCTATTGGGACAATCTCTTGTAGTGGTCGTTTGTGTTGCACTGTGTACAAGAGGGTCCCCCGAACGGTTGTGCACAATCATCTTGGTAGTGGCCGTACTCGCCACATCTGTAACACATGATGGGTCTTCTAAAGTTTGTACCTCTGCCTGCACCTCCGCGTCCACCTCGGAAACCACCCCTTCGACCGCGTTGATAAGAGGGTCCATAGCCACCTCCTGACATAGGTGGTTGGTACGGGGCATAGTATGGCTGAGGATAGAAATAAGGGGAACCAATTGAATTGGGAGCAGGAGCTTGGAGCAAAGGGGGAGTCGGAAGCAATGGAGGTGGCATGACAGGAGGAGGAGGTGGCTCAGATGCTCGTGCAAGAGGGGGAGCAGGAGATACTTCTGCTGGACCAGAAGTTATGGGTAGCGTTCTGTTGACTGCAGCAACTAGAGGTTCCCCCGAGGTATACTCTGAAAGAAGCTTCCTTAATCCTTTGAGGTACCTACACTCAGAGGCATCATGTCCATGGATCTCACAAAATGTACAAAATGAGGTAGAAGTAGGTACCTTTCTCTTGGAGGGGCACTCCCAGTAACCATGGTTAGAACCCTTGCATTCGGTGCACCAAAGGCCACTTCGAATTTGGGCCTCAAAGGACGATTGGCCATCCACCTTTATTCTATCTTTCAGGCCTTCTTTGATTTCTTCTAACTCCTTCTTGAGTTGCTGCCATGCGGATGATCCCTCCTCTCTTGGGAGTTGGGTGGTCGTATTCGTTGATGAGGCAAAGCTTAACTGTGACCGTTCCATCTTGACAGCTTCTTTTAGGAAGTCTTGAAGTGAGGCATGTTCAGGGAGTTTATCCACCAACCTTATAGCAATGGAAGGGGGTAGTGCTTTCAAAAACCATCCCTTCATGACAGCATCATTAGGTGGCACAGACATCTTTGCCGCCAAGACCCTCATCCTTGTGTACATCTCAGAGATGCTTTCTCCAGGCTTCATGGTGTCAGTGGATAACTCTTGGACAATCATGTGTTCGAATTTTTCCAACTTGAAAGTACGTAAGAATTCCTCCCTTAGGTCTGTCCACGTCTGGAAGTGGTCCGGAGGAAATTGACTGTACCATACATCCGCGGCATCCTCCAATGACGAGGGAAAGTTGTGAAGGAACGCATGCTCATTCTCCACACCTTTAGCTCTACATGCTGTGAGGAACTTCCTCACATGAGCTTCCGCATCCTCATGGAGGTGGCCTTTGAACTTTTGAGTCTTCACGTGGACCTTGTTGAGTAGCTCAAGAAGTCTAGCTCTGTCTTGAGGACTGAGAACGGCCATCCCCACCCGAGAGGTTGGAGAAGATGCAAGAGTTGGAGGGAGTCCCGATGGGGCTGTAATGAGTGTTGGTGTTCCCAAGGAGGAGACCACCCCGACAACTCCTCCTGTGGAGGACCACAATGGGGAAGTCACTACTGATGTAGTCATAGAGGAAGTGTACCTAGATGGTAGCGTGTAAGTGGGGGGTCTCGGTGTTGCAGAGGGAAAGGGTGAGAACATGGAAGATGTGGGGGTGAAAGAGGATGGGAGAGCATTTGGGAAAGAGAGGGACGGAGCTGAAGTCATGGATGAGTAGGCAGAAGGGAAGGAAGGAGGTGGTGGAAAAGGCAACATCGGTGTGGATGGAAAGGGAGATGAAACCATCATGGTAGGTAAAGGCATGGCTGGAGCAAAAGTATCCCCCAATGGGATAGATGTAGAAGAAGGATTAGCTAGGAGCCCAGAGCTAGGCATAACAGATGGCTACTGCTCCAATGGGCTCACTTTGTGCTCGAGTTGAGGGCTTCGCAAACTTACGTCGCACATAATGCTTCTTGTACCTAGTTTGGTCTGCCGGAAGTCTTTTCTCCACTCTCCTCAAGTACCTCCTAGTTCTCTCACTAGCTCCTTCAAAGGTTTCAGAACTACTCGGCATAAGACCTCTCTCTAGGACCCTGGATCACCACTTCACTCGTGCTACTCAATACCAGCAGTGTCCCACCATGATCGCCATAAACTGTTTGAGGGGAGGGGTTCCTATCCTTCCGGAGGTGTTACCGGAGGCCAAAGGCCACTGGCATGAGAAGCATGAGTTTTGCAATGCTCTAATGCAATGGATCGTGCAGAGCGCACCGTGCAGTAGTGTGCGAGTGTCGTATGCTATACTGCAGTGAACGACGACGTACGAGTGCGTACGAGTGCACTATGCTAAATGACAATCACCGGTGAACACAACATAAGCAAAATAAGAAAATCCTACACTGGTGAACAATCCCCATATCAGGCAGAGACAAGAGAGATGAGAAAGTGACCGAGTTGGCCAAAGTACATATCACTGGATGTGTCCCCAGGTCACAAGTCGCAAGTCACAAGAATGCACAGGTCTATCCCCATCGTAGACAGAGGGTATACACAAGTCTCTCCACACTCTCTCCTTGGCGAGCTCGTAGCTCTAGCCTCTATCTCTCCTCACTCTCCTCTCTTTCGCTCCCGTGCCGAATGCCGAATGCCCCTTTTTCTCTCTCTCCCTTCTCCTTCATCCTCATCCCCGCCTTGGAGGGTCCCTTCTTCGCTGAGAATCCCCCCCTTTCTTCCCATTGGTCATCCTCTTATCTCCTTAGCTGTTGAGGATAGCCGTTGCGCCGCTAGCTCTCTTGATGGCTACGGCGACTTCTTGACTCCCTGACTCGCCAGCCTGATGGTGTAAATTCTCCATGTGCAGGTGAGCTAGTTCACCGCACCACTGCACCACTGTATCACTGAACCACTGTGTAAATATAAATACTCCTGACTGCTCCATGTGCTAAGCTCACTCTCCATGTGCCCAGCTCTTGATGAGATCACTTTGGACACGATACTCCTAGTTGACCTGTGGTTGACATGTGTCGACCTGTGGTTGACAGCCTCGGATTGTACTCCTGGATGAACCCGTGTGATCGCGTGGCTAACTTGTGTTGACACATGGTCAACATGTGGTCAACAGATGTCGTCCTGTGGTCAACGCCTGTCGACAGGTGGTCGTGTGATAAGGTAACAAGAGCCCTGCTCTCTGCAGGATGTACCACTTACTCCCTTTAGAGCTTCTCATGTTTCAGTGGACACCCCTTGGGAGATTTTGGCTAGCATTTCCCCTTGGCACATTTGGAGAGCCAGATGTACTGAGGCCTTGGATGGCACCCAGATACACCCATCATAGGTGTTCATGGGTATTTGGACTGACACAGTTCACACTTTGATAGCCATATGGGCTAGCATGCAGGGCCCTTCACGGGCAGCCTCTTCTAGAAGGACTATATTTCTTTGAGTTTGGAGGGGTTCTCCCTTTTTCTCGGAGGTTTCTACCAGATTGAGATGGCACTATCAGCCTCAATCCTTTCTTTTTGGCTCTTGAGCTCTTCGTGCATTGCATGATGTATCCCGTATGGAGCTTGCTCTAACGGTTTTTCTTTAATACTTAATAGAAGTCTCTTTTTGCCCAAAAAAAAAACCGTTGGAACAAAGAATTTCCGATCGCTTCTTCAGATACTACAGAGGCTCTTGCCTCCACCAGCAGATGGAAACCCAGGTCTACACCAACACATGGAAAGACAAAGCCATTCAAGCCTCTCAGGTAACAAGCTTGGTCATACAAAGGCCTGATGCTACCAGAAGCTTGCCAAATAGCAAACTAAGGACCATGCCAATTGGGTTGCAACCGCCATGAGTGACGATGAAGATGACGACCCTCCGACACAAGTTCATGCTCTTGCTGCTGAAATCCGACATCTCTCTTTCTCTCCAGAGAACGATGGAGATGATGATCCATATATTTTCTAAGCATGTTTTATTTGGGTACTCTGCCCTGGTATGTTTCCCAAAAATGAATGCAATCATGTGTGTTAAGTCAATAAAAGTCCTCTGCCTTGGATAGTCCTCCTAAAATGATGTATTGCTTTTATATTTATGAAGTGTGGCTCCGTGTCCCTACTAAGTCCCTGGAGCCAGGAGGGGGATGTATTGTGGGAGCCATGTATTAGCTTTGATAGATCTATTTATCTGCCTGGCATGTGAGTTCTAGGATGTTGGTGCATTGGTCTCCTACACCTCTGAGTTGGTCATGCATCCATGCATGATGAGCCTCTGAGCCATGCTAGGTAAGCCTTTGAGTCTATACCATGCTCACTAGCCTCTGAGCCATGCTCACTTGCCTCTAAGTTAGCATGGAAGCCATGTCTAGTTCTAGACCATCATTGCACAATTCGATGATTGTCATTGTTATGTTCTGTTCTTAGTTCCATTCCAATAGTCACTCACCTTTCCCCCATTGGGGGGTGTTAGGAAATGGAGTCAAGATGAGTCGGTTTGGTGTGGTCTAGTGTGTCCTATGGATGCCACATGTCACATTGGGAGTAATCCCATATGCATTGGTGTTCAGATGTGTGTGTGTGCTCTTATATAAGAGCTGTACTTGTCTAGTGTCAAATCAATCAAGTATCAAGCCTACAAGCTCTTTGGTCTACATGTGAGTATTTTCATTTTGTTCAATGCTCTTTCTATTTCATTTCCATTTCATTATGTCTATCTTTAAGTATTATTATCTTTCTCCCTAGCCTACCCTCTCTCTCTCCCTCTCCACCATGCATCTTCAGATATACAATCAAATAACCTAGTATAGGGGTCATGCACCCATGGGGGGGGGGGGGGGGGGATTAGAGTGGTTTAATTAAGGAGTGTGAGACTCAATGTAAATAGGACCTTAAGAAGTATGTGGAGGATGAGCGTTGGCAAGAGATTTCTCTAGAGAGAGTGGGGTGATCAAAGAGGCTTGACGTGGTGGTGCTTGCGTTCAGTTTTTAAAAAAAATACAGATATGCAGCTTTTGGAGATCGTTTGCTCTTCCTCCTTGACCCTTGCTTGCATCCCGCGCATGAAGCACGTGCAGAACATAGATAAATAATTGGGCTTTCAATACGGACAGAACTGCAAGCTCGAAGCAAAGGCTAGAATAGTATGGGCTGTAGCAGCAGCTCAGCTTGCAGTCGGGACAAAAAATGGCCAAGAAAAGGCATCGGACCAGCTGGAATAGCATAGGCAGCAGCTCATGTTGCAATCGGGGCAGATGGCGGCATTCTTGAGGCATGAATAGTTGTAGCAATAGTACTCTTTAAGTAGGTTGTTTTTTAAAAAACGGGCTCCAAATGAGGTCATTTTTAGGGCGACCACTAGTAGAAACGTCTCCACAACAGTAAGCAACTATTTCCTTCACAAAAACGCCCCCAAAACAGCAAAAACGAGCTGCCTTTGAGCAAAAAACGTGCTGCTTTTGAGCAAAAAACGAGCTGTCTTTTCCTCTACAAAGACGCAACTAACGCCGCCCACAAGAATGGTGACCAAGTTACTCCAAATCTAAGCACAAATCTACAGCAAACTCAAAGCTGATGGCACAACAAAATCCGCAGCAAATCACGCAGTGGCTCCATCTCCACGAATCAATCCGCAGCTCATGGAGAGGCTAAGAGTGAAGGAAGAAGGGCTACCTTCAAAGGAAAAAGAGGGAGAATATCTCCTCTCTCTTGGCCTCCCTCACCTCAATCCCTTGGAAGAGCAAGGAGCAAGAGGAAAAGGACTAGGAGAAGGAAGGATGGAGGAAGAAAGAAACGGAAGATGAAGGATGGCTTTGATACCGCATGAAGGAACATGGTGGAGAGGGAGAGGGAGAGGGAGAGAGAGAGGGTAGGCTAGGGAGAGAGAAGATAATAGTCAAATGGAAACACAATGAAAGTGAAAGGAAATGGAAATGAGCAATAGACCAAAATGGAAAGACTCACAATTATAAGCTTGATGTAGATTCCTTGACGTGTGTTGATGTGACGCACAAGTACAATCATATATAGGATAGACACCCACTAGAATACCAAAGTGTATATGGGATATCTCCCAATATGACACGTGGCACTCACACATAAGACTCTACTAGAACTCCTAGTAGAACACACTAAAACACACTCAACTTGACTTCATGTTCTAACATGCTTCATCGTTTCATGATGATATCTAGGCCCCAACTCAAATCACATTTCTTGGGGTTCATGGAGGAAAAGGCTCTACGGAGGTGTCCCCATAAAATACTTTTGAGTGGCATCCCAGAAAGTGTGAAAGGATTGATGCAGAGCACTAAGAGAAGAGCTCTTCTTTTGATACACGGTTAGTTAACTTGTAGGAAATTAGACGAACGATCCTTGCACTATTGTCTCATCCAAGGCAGCCTCATAACAGCATAACAATGCAAGACCACATGCGATCTTATGATGCCCATGATTCAATCCTACTAAGTAGTTCTTCTCGGAGTACTTTGCAAGGTTAGGTGGCACCTTCAGCTGTAATCTTCTTTTGAGCTTTGGTCAAGGAGTTTCTTTCATATTTAATAGAAGTCTTTTCTTTGTATAAAAAAAAGTCACTAAGTCACAGCTCTTTCACATGCTTCAAAGGCACTAAGATATCCACTAGGACCCTAGACAAGTGCATAGAGATCTCAGTTCACGACGGTTGATACCTGAACTTTTCTTCAAGACCAACACATATGTAGTTCTTCTTTCTTCATCAATTCAATTCTTATTAGATTCTTATGCTTGTGCTAGGCTAGGCACCTCTAAGTCCCTTGCAAGTGGGGTTTGATTCCGTGATGTATTTTTTGATGATCTCATAGGACTCATTGCCCATTTGCAGACATTAATAAATGTTTCTTTATCCTCCCTTGAATAAAATACAAGGGTAGACTATGGAATCACTAGTAGATGGATCAGTTTCAAATGGCATAGGCATTATAAGCAGCGATATTGGTGTCAAACAAGGATCCCCCCTCTCTGCAGCTTTGTTTTTCCTTTTTCTTGATGAACAAGATGAGCGGATGAGGACATTGTGTGTTGCATGGGTATAGATAAGCGGCTACAAGATTACTACTGCATACAGATGATATAGTTTTATTCACAAGCACTGAAGGTACATGACAAGAATGAAAGGATTGAATATTGGGGGATAGACTTATGAGACCTCCCTGCTGTGAAAAACACTACCATCATAGCAACTTGTAACACAAAAATTCAGAGACGTGACTTGGAATAAACCGATGGAGAAGATAGCCTTCCACAAAAGGAAAATTAATCCAATGTCTATACAAAGACAAGAGGGGATATCTCTGCCTTCAAGAGATCTCTAATATGCAAACTAAGCACCAGCTCTCATGAGCTAGAAGTGGAAACAATCAGATGGAAAGATGTATAAAAATGAATGAATTTGTAAATGTGCCAGTAGGAGACATTGAGGATGAGGGCCTTCTCATATGCTTGACAAATGCAAACGAAGAACATGCTCTGAGCCTCAGATGGAAACAGGCAGTTCAGAGGATCCACCAAGAAAGAACAAAGTTTGAAAAATATGATCATTGGGAGACATTAAGATTCAACATACCTTCTCCTATGCCAGACATATAAGGAACAAAAGATGGAGGCTGTGAATCTGCATAGCCTCTTTAAGCAGTGATAAGTCAAATTTTCCATGCAAGGAAAGGGGCAAATATCAAATAGGCATAGAAGGAGGAGGGTAGATGGCAGCAGTGGGAAGAAACGGGAGAGAGATCATGATTAGGAAAAATGAGAAAGGCATTAAGCCTAGGGAAAGTGAGAGGGTTGACATAGGAAATTTTGACTTCTCAGATGAGACAGGACCTCTTCAGTATGGAATCAAGCATGGAACTATCTTAATCAACCATGGTTTTATCTATTCAAGTATGGAATTAAGCATGCAGCTGTTTGATGAAGTGTTTCATCAAAGGAAGAGGTTGTAACTGTGTTTGTGGAAGGGTTTACACATGAGATGTTTCACGGATTCAATAGCAAACCAATTTTGCTAAGGAATATACCTAAGGAAATAGCAGCATCCAATGTCACAAATATGAACGTTAAATAATTTTTAACATAACATAAGAAAGTTGGAGATTTTGCCTCCTTCATTACCTTTACTATCGTTAAAAAAGCAGAATAATTCAGAAAATAATGCAGAAAATCAAATATAATGTACACGCACCGTAAGATGAAGCATGAATAACAATGTCATAGAATCCATCAAATATATTACAGAATATGATATTTGAATCAGGAAATTCTGCACGAAGCTCTGCTGTTAATAAGGCAAGGCCAAGATTATATTCCTTTACAATAGAGTTGATATCTGAAATACAGTCTCCAGAAGAGCTGTTGTATGCATATAGAAAGTTGGGAGCACATCCCAAGGGTCCGATGCCCACGAGAACAACCTTTTTTATTCCACCACCAATTAAGAACTGTTCCACCATTAACAGATTTGAATCTCTCTCTCTCTCTCTCTCTCTCTCTCTCTCTCTCTCTTTCTCTCTCTCTCTCTCTCAAAATGTACTACCAGGTCAAATGATGTTTTTGGAAGAATCTGTTTCTCACAATAAAACTTCAAAACATAGGAAAAAAAATCTTCTGATTCTTCTTTCATATGTTCTTTAGACTTTTAATCTCTCTCTCTCTCTCTCTCTCTCTCTCTCTCTCTCTGGTACAAAGATGGGGAGGAATGGATGGAGAAGGCCGCTGATACACCAGAAGACTCATAGGAAAAATGAAGCTGTAAGAACAGCCGCTGAAGCTCCCCCTCACTCTCCCCTCCCCCTACTCCTTAGCTCCCTAGCTGCTGAAGCTACCGAAGAGCTGTGGAAGCTCCCCGAAACTCTCCCCACCCTAGCTCCCTCGCTCCTCCCCCTCCCAGCCACACAGCCCCCGCCTCCCTCTCTCCTTCACCCGCCTCCCTCTAGCTGCCTGAAATGGCTCCTTTGCTGCTGTCCCTCTTCTCCTGGCATTTGTGACTGACTGGCCTGCTTCAAAATGATTTATGCCAGCTCCAAATCGCAACACATTTGCTGGCATTCACAGCCTGCAAATTGCATTTCAGAGGCCTGTTTCATAATGACCCTTCAGCTCCATTTTCCGCCTCATCAACCGCTACTTTGGTCCAGGAAATTGCGCTTTCTCCAAGCTGTTCTCTATTTCGTTTTTGTCAGCTACAAGGTACAGCTGCAAGAACAAGGTTAACAGCAGCATTTCTAGCTTCTAGAAAGGCGCCTTCAACAGTTTCTTAATCAAGTTATCTTCAGCAAGGTCCAGCTCCAAGAAGATTCCATTTCGAGCTTCAAAATTGAGGTTTCTAAACAGGCTTCAGCCCCAAGGTGGTTTAATTCAAGAGTGCAGCTAGTGTAAGCCCAACCCCTCCCTGCCCATTCTCCTCTCAGCCTCTCTCTCTTCTAGCCTCTCTCAGCCCTCCCTGCCCAATCTCTTCTCAGCCTCTCCCTCTTAGCCTCTCTCCCTTCTAGCTTCAATCTCCTCTCAGCCCCTCCCAGCCCCTATCCCTTCTCAGCCTCTCCTCTCATCCTCTCCCTTTCTCAGCCCCTTACTCTCCCTCTCTCAGCCTCTTCCTGCCCTGTAGCTCCCCCTTAGGATCCGTGCTACCTTCTCCCCCTTTTTCCAGCCTCTTCAAATGAAGGATCTTTATCGTTGTTGTAGGCCTTGTGGAGGACGGAGTAGGAGAGGACCAGGAGGAGAGTGCCATATGGCATAGAAGGAGTCATCCCCCATATGCTCGGTTGTGGAGAGACCTTTTGGATGTGACCATACTTGTATTTGAAGGAGACCTTTGTTTTGGGAAAGGGGATCTTCATTTGAGGCTTATCTGTTTCATTAGTTGGCATTCTTTTCTTTTAGTCATTCGTGATTTCAGGTTCCCTTCCCTAGGGCCTAGGACAGTTTGGCAATCTTGTTGGGGAGGGGTTGAGCTCTTACTCACCCTCCCTAGATGTTGTAGACAGCCTCGTGCATCTCTATGTTATCCTCTTCTTTTCCCATTTGTACAACCTTATCCTTCTCTCATTATTCACTAGAGCTCTCTATTCCCACCCACTTGGTGCTTATCCTTCTTTCTCTCCTCTCCCTTTCCCTCTCTTCTGCATGATCCTTCCTCCTCCTTGAAGCCTAGAAATGGTGGCAAGCCTAGTTGGGGATGTTATATAGACGGGTGGGAAAGAGAAGCCTCGCTTGGTTCGGTTAATGCAAAGGGGATGTTGGGGCAATGAAGAAAAGGGAAGAAGGTGGAAAGGAGGCAAGGGAGCTAGAAGGAAGGAAGCATAACTTGAAATAGACATGAAAGGAAACAGAAAGGGAAAGAAATGCAAGAACCAAAGGAAATCACGTACATGACCAAAAGCTCCACTTGAGTTGATTAATGTGACAAGTGAAAGCACAACACTCACATAGAGTGGACACACACACTCAAGTACCATATGTATATGGGATAACTCCCAAGATGCCACATGGCACTCTCTCACACAAAGAAGCATGAACTAGTTCCTAGTACACACTAGAACACACTCTTTGACTATGATTTCTCCACCATTCTCCCCCAGAGCAAAGAGTGTGAGACCCAACACACAAGGAGTAGACTGATCCCCCCTCCACCACAATACTACAAAGAGGAAGTCCAACTATCCAACACCTCCCGTGTGATAGTGACTTCTTAGTTAGCTTGTGACCGACACTGAGAACCATCCCTCGTCACCCCCCCTTACTCTGAACTGGGTAGGAGCCTTGCATAGCCATAAGAGTAACACCCAATACAATCATTTTTTGGGGGACTACCCAAGGCAAAGTACCCTTATTGACTCCAAAGCCACGCAGAGGACCTTTATTGACTCACATAAGAGAAATAAGAATACATATGGGTTGTAATCCTCAATGAGGGTGACATGGGCAGATAGTGCTTGTTCGATGACTGGAATCTCCTGTGGGGTCTCCTCTCCTTCAATCAAGTTGGCATAAAGCCGTGGCCTCATGAGAAATCGAAATCCATATGAAAGAAGCCTCGACCAGCTAAGCACAAATCTGACAGGTGAGGAGCAAGGTCTTCAGGTAAGGCCGCAATCATCCAGTCCCTCGCTTGCAATCTGGAAGGATGGGACCCATGGATGTGAGCGAAGAGCGAGGTGGAACTTTCTATCCCCACATCCTTTTTGAGTAGCTACAACTAGTCTTTTCAGAAAATAATTGTTTTCGCGGGCGGTGGAAGCGGATGAGGATTGACTGAATGTGTATCCATTCATCAATCGAGGTAAGGAGGCCGAATCGAACACGGTGAAGCTCTATTTGACACTCCTTGCTCTAGGAGGGTCCGGAAAAGAAGAGGCTGAGGCTGAGCAAGAGTAGGATAGGAGAAGGGGAGGCTGAGATTCTTTTTGGAGCTGAAATTCATTTTGGAGCAGCAATACTTCCTGTATCAAAATCGTTTTTTCGACCAACCAAATCTTGGATCTGAAATTTGTTTTGGAGCAGCCAAATCGTGGAGCTGAAATTCATTTTTTGGAGCGTACCGCTCCCACGGAGAATCGGAAGAGGTTTGATCACAGGGATGCGCAAGCGTTGTCTTTGATTGCATTGTCTGTGAGTGAAGACACACATTAAGTCCACGATCAAGTCTTGCAAGACTTCAAAAGCAGCTTGGGATACAATGAAAAGTATGTGGAATGTGAAGAATGAAGCAAGAAGCATTGCTTTAAATAATAAGCTCAATAACTTGTCCATGCACGAAGGTCAAACTATTTCAGCTCATATTGCAAAGATTATTGACATTCAGGAATTAGCTCGCAGCTATTGATGAGGATATAGAAGACAAGAAATTGGTCTTTATCACCCTCAATAGTCTAGCACCCTCATATGATACGTTTATTACTTCCTTGACTATTATGCTCAGGGCTGCTCCACTCACTTTTGAGGAGTTAGTTGGCTTGCCCTTACAGGAAGAAATGCGGACTTCAATTCAGCCCGTTCGAGTGAGCAAGCACTTGCCACGCATGGAAAGGGTAAATTTCAGAAAAAGACCAGCCATGCTTATCAGTCCAAGGAGGGGAATGCAAACACAAATGTAGGGAATGCAGATAAAGGTGCAAAGGTGCAGAAAGGCAAATGCAATTATTGCAAGAAGCCTAGTCATTACATTGCAGAGTGCCATAAAAGGATTGCCAATGAAAAAAAGTGGCAAGGCACAAGTAGAAATTATGTGGCACCGGCTGAAATGCCAATGCTTCACCATCTCATGCAAACTTTGCACAAGAGGGAAAGGATTATGTGTTTACTGCATTTTCAAACAACTTTGAAGCCAGGGGGGATTTAGTTGCACATGATGCTTCTCTTGCTTCATCTAGAGATTCTTCATTTGCTGCCATAGATACTTGGTATCTAGACAGTGGTGCATCGAAGCACATGACTCACAGGAAAGAGTGGTTTGAAGAAATCAAACCTGTTCATGGCAGATAGGTTACATGTGCCAATGATGCCACTCAGGACATCACAGGAGTGGGAGATGTTCCCATTCTTTTGGATTCAGGAAAGAAAAAGTACATCGGTATGTTCCTTGAGGAAAAATCTTGTTTCTGTTCCATCCATGGCCCATGATCAACATATGCTTGTGGAATTCCAGGATGATCAATGCAGGAGCAAGGATCCAAAGAAAGGGTATGCGATTGTGGCTACAGGTTCTTATGAGGCCAGCATGGGTCTTTACAAGCTTGATGCTCATCCCTATAATCAGCATGCTATGGCTGTCTCTTCTTCTACTCCATGTGATTTATGGCATGCCAGGTTTGGTCATGCACATCACAGAGCTATATTTGCATAATCATAATATGGTTGAAGGATTGCCAAAATTACAGCAGCCCACTCAAGAGGTATGTGAATCTTGTGCTCTTGGAAAGTTGCATCGCCCACCGTTCCAAAAGGATGGTCCAAGTTCAATAAGAGGACAAAGGGTCTTGCAGATTGTGCATAGTGATGTTTGTGGACCAATGAATGTCACAACCCATAGAGGGTATCGGTATTTGTCGCATTCATTCATGATTATTCTAGGTTCAGTTGGCTCTTTCTCATGAAAAGAAAATCTGAAGTGTTCAATTGGTTTAAAGAGTTCAAAGCATTGGCTGAGAACCAAACCAATTCTAGAATTGGAACACTTAATTCTGACAATGGGGGAGAGTATACTTCACATGCTTAAAAAAGGGTACTTGAAAGGGCGTGGGATAAAGCATCACAAAACAGTGCCATACATGCTTTAGCATAATCCGATTGCAAAGAGGAAGTACAACTCATAGCTCCACCCAACCTGGATCACCCTCACAACCAGCTCATACCTCTTCCTACACTGCTAGACCTTCGACTTCACAGCCAGGACTGTCAGTCTCTCGTCTTGGTACTTCTTCAACTCAGCCAAGACCATCAGCCTCTCGTCTTGGTACTTCTTCAGTGCGGATAGGACAGTCAGCACGTCCTGTTACCGTTGTACCCCGTTGGGGGTGCCTATCAAAGTTGGGGAGCTAGTTCCACCTCAGGCTACCACTCATGGCGCTGTGGACCCATATCTTCAGGCAAGAGACACTCCGGTCCTAGTTCCATGTGCATATGAGACTGCTCTTGCCCTTTCAAGTGTTCATGTGCAGGAGTGCTCACGTAGGGAGATCCTTATGACGGTAGAGACCCGTGCCTTACTTGAAAACAATGCCAAAGTCTTGGCCGAGGTCATGCAGTACCATGCCGAGGTCTTGCATCACCCCTGTCCTTCTCTTGCACTTCTGTCTATATGTGATAGAGGTAAGGGCGTTATTGGTTCCACTCCTCCTTCCGCAGGGCTCCTTCGCAATCCTACACCAGAGGTACCTCACAGGAATTCATTTTTCAATTCTGGCAGACTTGGTTGAGTTTGAGACAGAGGAGTTAGAGGAGAAGTTTGTACCCTCTATGCTCGGGGAGCACATTTTTTAAACATCCATGGATAGAGTTTCCTCCTCAGCAGGTGTGGGTGTGCTATCCCTAGTTGACTTCCCTCCTCTTGATAAGAGGGAGAGGGCTTTCTCCACTACTAGGTTGGGTAGGATCTTCCATTCGGTCTCTTCCTCTCGCAGATGAGGATTGTCAGTTGGAACGTTCAGGGCCTCGGGGGCTGTAGGCTTTCCTGAGCTTGCATACCTTGTGCTCTTATCCCTGAACAACAAAACCCTAGGGCTGATTGCACATAAACCTCCTTCTTGAGATCCCCATTGAGCAAATGGTGGTCATCTTGGCCATTGGAGCAAAAGTCTTCTCATAATCTATCCCCTCTTCTTGTGCATCGGGCTTTGTACTTCTCAACTGTACCATTAGCTTGGTACTTGATTTTGTAGATCGATTTTGTACCAACCACGTTCCTTTTTTCTTTTCTTTTTCAAGAAAATTACTTCATTAAGTATGAATGAAAACTGCGAGAGCAAGCTCAAATGCGGGAATACATCATGCTATGCATGAGGGGAAAAAAAACAGCTCAAAAGGAGTTAATAGAAAACCAAGATTGAGGCTGAAAATGCCACCTCAACCCTGAGGGAGACTCAGAGAAGAAAGGAGATCCTCTCCAAACTCTGAAAAAAGTAACTCTCTTCGCAGTGGCTGCTCTAGAGGATCCCTGCATGCTCGCCCAGATGGCCATCAGAGTGTGTGATTGATAATAATGGTGGTCAATTAAATCCTAAGAAAACTCAGTTATCTCGGACCAGCATTAAAATATTGGGGCATATTGTATCTGAGAATGGGATTGAGCCGGATCCAGGTAAAGTAAAAGCTTTAGTTATGCTGTCCTCTCCTGAGAATACCAAGCAGTTGCATACCTTTCTCAAGAAGGTGAAGTATCTGTCGAGATTTATTCATATGTTATCTCAAATTTTGTATCCTCTTCAACAGGTGGTAAAATCTGAGCCTCTGAAATGGACGACAGAGAGTGAAGAGGTATTTGAGGCAGTTAAGGAATCTTTGACTCATATTTCAAGTGTAAAGCCACCAAATTATTTAATGTCCCTTTGCCTTTTCTTTTCATTGGCAATCCTTTTCTGACGCTCTGCGATGTAATGCCCTGGCTTCTTGCAATAATTGCATTTGCCCTTTTTCTGATTTTTGCTTGAACTGCTTGCATTCCCCTCCTTGGGCTGAGTTGTATGGCTGTGTTTTGGCTCAAACTTTTTCTAAAATCTATCCTTTCCACCCATAGCAAGCGCTTGCTTACCTTGAGGAGAGGCTTTGGCAAAATTTGAGCATCTCTCCTCTTCCTGCAACAAAAGCCCAACTAACTCATCGAACAAGAGTGGGGCTGCCCTGAGAACAATGGTCAATGAAGTGACGAATGTGCCATATGAGGGCGCTAAGCTATTGAGAATAATAGAGACGAGTTTCTTGTCTTCTATTTCCTCATCAATACTTGCGAGCTGATCACGTAGATTAATGATCCTGGCAATATGATCAGTGATGGCCTGACCTTCCTGCATTTGGAGATCCTTGAGCTGATTTGTCAAGGCAATGGCCCTTGCCTCATTCTTAACATGATACATGTTTGCCAATCTTTCCCATGCTGTCTTTGCATCCTTGCATGACTTGATAGTCGTCATAATGTGCCTCTACACATTTGTCGCAAAAACATTGCTTGGGCACTGCGGCGGTCAAACTTCTTTTGCTCCTCCGTCGATGCTATGGGACTAGCAGGAGGGGTTGTAGTAGTCTGTTGTCTGCCTGTAGTCTGACCCGAAGAAGTTGTGCTGGATATAGATGAGCCTGCTGGCCTCACCTCATCCCCACTAACAATATCCCACAAGCCCTTATCAACCAAGATGTTCTTAAGCTTGTCACCCTCGGACAAATTGCCAGAACTGTTTGAAAGAGTCGACATGATGCAAAATGGGATACCCACAAGCTGCAAATGTACCTGCAAAAAGAACTGCAAGTCCCAAAAGTGCAACTGGCTGCAAATGTGCTTGCAAATCCCAAACTAATACTGGCTGCAAATGCAAAGTACGACTGGCTACTCTGAAATCCCACTGACTGCACAATGCAATCACTGCAAAAATGGCATCAACCAATCACTGCACTCTGCTGCAATCTGAAGTGCAATCCCAAACTGAAAATGCACAACCCAAATCTGAAATAGCACACCCACCAGTGCTCAAATGCATCCACTAGAGCTCAAAGGCATCCAAAACTATAAAGTAACTGCAAATGCACCCAACAATGCAAAGTATCTACAAATGCACCTGAGAGTGCAAGAGTATGGGCTGCAAAAACAGTCCCGAAGCAAAATACACAGCTCAAAACACTTATTGAAAGTGCACCTTGGGCCCAAACACCTGCAAAACTGTCCACTAACTGTGTGGGCAAGCTGGTGATGACAAAGGAGCTGAAGTGAGCTGTTTGGAGTTGAATGAAGTTGTCGAGAGTACTTCTGAACACAATACACGTGTAGAGAAGAGACTGGAGAAGTATGGAGACGCCTGGAGCTGCTGGAACACACCCGGGAGAGGCTGGAGCTGAAAAAGGTCAAGATCTAAGCACAAACGCCCAAAAACGTCGAAAACTGCTCAAATCGCCTTCTAACAAGTCGTACGGGCTCAAAATCAGGTTTCGACAAGTCGTACGGGCTCAAAATCAGGTTCCGACAAGTCGTACGGACTCGTTGCACTATCGTGCAACTGTACGGACATATCCGTACGGGCTGTACGGACAGATCCGTACGGACTGTAGGGATGGGGAAAAACAGAATTTTTTTTCCCCCCGCCAAAAATGGTGCGGGACAAGCTTTTTTTTTTTTTTTTTGGGGGGGGCAAAAAAGAGACTTTTATTAAGTATGAAAGAAAACCGTTAAAGCAAGCTCCATACCGGAATACGGGATACACGATGCAATGCATGAAAAGCTCAAGAGCCAAAAGAAAGGATTGGGGCTGATAGTGCCATCTCAATCCGGTAGCAACCTCCGAGAAAAAGGGAGAACCCCTCCAAACTTGAAGAAATACAGTCCTCCTAGAAGAGGCTGCCTGTGAAGGGCCCTGCATGCTAGCCCATATGGCTATCAAAGTGTGAACCGTATCACTCCGAATACCCATGAACACCTGTGATGGGTGTATCTGGGTGTCATCCAAGGCCTCTGTGCATTTGGCTCTCCAAATGTGCCAAGAGGAAATGGTAGCCAAAATCTCCCAAGAGGTGTCCACTGAAACATGTCAAGCTCTGAAAGGAATATGTGGTACATCCTGAAGAGAGCAGGGCTTTATCACCTGACAGTGGATCGAGAGTGCCCAAGAAGAAGGCTCACCCTTATAAAACACCTAGGGCCCAGTAAGGGATAACCATGCGACCGAGCCCCAAGTCATGAAGAAAGGGGAAGTATGAAAAATGCTGAGTATCCGAGCAACTCCTTTCCAAACAATTCTCGCTTGATTGCAGTCCCAAAGGCAATGCTGCACTGACTTCTCTGCACAATGACAGCGAGGGCAAGTGGGATCAGCCCCAAATCGTGATCTCCACAGGTTCACTACAATCCGTCCATGAATAGAAAGCCAAAAGAAAACATTGATCTTTCTATTTTTGAGGGATTTCTAGAGCCTCCTCCAGAAATTCCTACGCAAATCTGTGGTGATGAAACAATACAAGTACTGGGTTGACTTTATGCCTACAACACCATATATTTGTAATCTCTTACAGGCTCATCAGCAGACATTGCTTGATCAGAGAGCTTGATCAGAGAGCGGAGTATGCCTTTCATGCACATGAGTCCTTTTGGATTCAAATGGGTGGCAGAGTCAATAAACACTTTTTCTCTACTCGGCTCTGACATAGTAGAGAGAGTCTATCCCAGCTTATTGACTCATGTGGGATTTTACAAACAGATCTAGATGATGTCACGCGCATAGCTTCAGATTTTTATGCCGCCCTTCTTTCTGCAGATCCTGACACACAAGATAGAGAGGATGCTAGACATGTTATTTGGCAGACATCCCTATGTTGGTGAAACCGGATATGCATGTTTTGCTTGATGCACCTTTCACCAACACAGAGTTCAGGACTGCACTTTTAGCCCTTCACAAGGGCATGGGCCTCTCCCCTTCTTTCTTCAATGCATTTTGGGATATAATTGGAGACTACATTACATCAGCCCTGCAGGGCATTTGGGACTCTGGCGAGATGCCCCGGTCGCTTACAGAGGGTCTCATCCACCTTATCCCGAAAGGAGATTGCAGAAATTTAGTGTCCCAGTGGAGGCCTATCACACTTTTGGGAGCATGTTACAAGATTCTGGCCAAAGCAATCACCGTCCGATTGTAGCCCCTTCTCCCAGATCTTATTCATGACACTCAGACGGGATTTGTGCATGGCAAAAACATTTTTGATAACATTTTCTCCTTTTGGGAAGCTTCAAAGTAGGCCATGCAGGGCGGCCAGAATCTAGCCATTCTACTCTTGGAATTTGAGAAAGCTTATGACAGGCTGCTGCTGCTGCTCCCCGCTCCTCCTGCTCCCCTCCTCTCCCTGCTCGACTGTTGCTCTCCTCTCCCCGCCCTGCTGCTCCTGCTCCCCTCCTCGCTGCCCCCTCCCTTCCCTCCTACTGCTAATCCTCCCTGCTGCTGCTCCTCTCCCCGCTCCTCCTGCTGCCTCTCTCCCCACTCCCTGCTGCTCCTCCTGCTCCCTCCTCGCTGCCCCCTCCCTTCCCTCCTCACTGCCCCCTCCTACCTGCCCTCTCCGCTCTGCCCCCTTCCCCCGCTCTGCCCCCTTCCCCCGCGCTGCAGCCTCCCCCCACGTGCGGCAGCCTGCACCCCCCACCCCCCCCGTGCCTGCTGCTGCTCCCCCCGCGCTGCAGCCTGCTGCTCCCCTCCCGCACCTGCTGCTGCTACCTCCCCGCTGCAGCCTGCTGCTCCCCCCCCCCCCCCGCTGCAACCTTTCCCCTCCTCTCCCCCCTGCTCTTCCTTGCTTCTCCCCCCTCTCCTCCCCTCCTCTCTCCTTCCCTCTCCTCTACTCCTCTTCTCCCCCTCTCCTCCACTCCTCCTCTCCTCTATCCTCCCCTCCTCCCCTGGTTTCTTCTTCTCTCTCCCTTCTTCTTCACCCACTCCTCCATCTGGAATACCCCTATTCTCTTATAGGGGTCTCCTGGATTTCAAAAAAGCGGACGGAGTTTTATTTTTTGTGTTTGAATTGGTCAACACACCTCGATTGACGAATGGATTCCCATTCAGTCAATCCGTCTCCGCTCACACCGGCCGCGAGAACTGTCACTTTTTCAAAAGACGAGCTACAGCAATTGCAAAAGGATTTGGAGCATGAGTGTTCCATGACTCTCTTCGCACGCATTCATGGCTCACACCCCTCCAGGTCACAAGCTAGAGATTGGATGCTGTCGGCACTTCCTCAGGACCTCGCCCCCCACCTCAAGGATGTTCGTTTGTTGGGACGGGGTTTCTTTCAGGTGTGCCTGGATTCCCCGGACGTCACGAGAGACCTGCTATAGACCGGGTTTCTACTTCTAGGCTACAGGAGCATCTTTTTGTTTCCTTTTCAACTGGGATTTGATCCAGTTGAAGAGGACAAGCAGGGAGTTTCTGTTTTCATCAAATTCCCTGGTCTTCCCTCAGTTTATCACCAGCTTCTTTCAATTATTGGCGAGAGGATTGGTGTGGTGGCAGAGATCCCCCCTCTCCCTGGCGAGCCCTGTTCGGCTGCTGAGGCGGTCAGGATGGACGGGATACCAAGGGTTAGGGTCATTGTCCAGGACCCCAATATTTCAGATGACCACATCATGCTACAGCGACCCGACGGGTCTTTCTGCCGCCAGAGGTTTGAGGTTGCAGGTCGGCAGGACCAGTGCAGGATTTACAGATCCTCGGGGCACTTCGCCTAAGATTGCCCAAAGAAGAAAAAGAGGCCCACAAAGCAACCAGCTCGTACTAGCTTACGACAGAGAGCTAGAGCAGGACCTACCGCTCCACAGACACGGCCTCAGACACGGGCTCCCCCCTCTCCTAGGGCTAGTCGAGTCCCTTCGGCACCCCGCGCCACCTCTGGCCCACGGTGGGTTCCGCGGCTAGGCCCTCTACTTTAGTTCACTCCTCCACTTGTTCGGAGGCTACCCCCTTGGAGCCTCAGGAGGAGACTACTGTTCAGGAGCCTTGTTCGACTCCACCCTTGCATCAGGCTGTACCTTCCTCAGCAGCGCAGGTTGTTGGCACCTCCTCTGCACCACCTTTGATCAGGATCCAGTACAGGTGCCTCCCTCCTTGGACAGAGGAAAGGGGGTTTTACTTTCTCTTCTTGCTTTGGTAGGACTCCTTCGTACCCCCTCCCCAGGACTGGCTCATCGGAACTCATTTTCCGCTTTGGAGGACCTCTCTAGCCTCCCAGATGATGATCTTATACCCTCTACTTTTGGAGAGCCAGTTATCGGCATCCCTATTGAGAGATCCTTCTCTCTCTCACCTGTGGATTATCCTCCCCTTGGACCTCGTGTATATGGCAAGAGGTCTGCTCCGGTAAAGGTTTCTGTTTCTGCCACCAGGTCGGGTAAGGTATTCCAACCCACTTACTCTCGCCGATGAGGATAGCCAGTTGGAATATACAGGGATTGGGCGGCATCCCTCATCGCCGTCGCAGACAGCTGATTAGGGATCAGCTCCATCCAGGTGTTTCAGGTGGTTCCCTAGACATTCTTTTTCTTCAGGAACACAAACTGGATATCAGAGATTGCTCCAAGTCAGGTAAGCTGCTATGAGGCCGGACTTTTTGGCTTCTTGCCTTGGGAAAAGGAGGTACTTGCATTTCAGTTTCAGAATCTATTCTCCCTCTGGTCATTGGACACAGTACCATAACCCCCTCCAGGGCCCAGTGGGTTTTACTTCTGATTGACGGACGTAAGGTTGGTTTCCTCAACCTTTATGCTCCGAACAACACAAGGCACCGTGTTTTGTTCTGGAAAGAGTTGCTCTCGTGGGCTGACATTGCGGATTCGTGGATTATTGGAGGTGACTTGAACATGGTTGAGGCACCTTCTGATAAGAAAGGGGGCAGAGAAAGTGGTATCCACTCCCTTGAGAGAGCAGCCTGGGATGCCTTCTTGTTCAGGTTCAGTGGCAGAGATGTTTGGTCAGATGATGCATTTCTTGTTCAGTCTCAGTCACTTTTGTTTTCATGGTCGAACCATAGGGTGCAGATGCCTATCCATGCTCGGATCGACACATTCTATGTGGGTGACTGGGCTCTTGACAGAGGGGGGACAGTTTGCATTGCACCCAGTGTTTCCACTTCAGAGAAATTTCCGGTAATTTTGTCCATTTCAGAGCCTCATCTGAGAGGATGGTCTCACAGTATCAGCATCCGAGACGCCCTATACATGGATGAGACTCTCACAGAGGCAGTGTTGGAGATCTGGGTTTCTCATATGCACGGGGGGGTGGCCGGTCCTTAACATGTGGCCACAGCACTTGCCAGTATCAGCGACTTCTATCACTCCATTGCTAGTGCTCGGCGAGGTGAGGTACTCAGGCAAGAGATCGGTATCGGCCGGCAGTTGCAAGCCCTACAGAGGGAGAAGCAGAAACGACCATCAAATGCTTGGATACAAGAGCGCCTTGTTGCGGCAAGGGCTCACTTGCAGACCTTGCTTGATCAGAGAGCAGAGTATGCCTTCCATGCACGGGAGTCCTTTTGGATACAGATGGGAGGGAGAGTCAATAAACACTTTTTCTCTACACTTGGTCCCAGACATAGTAGAGAGAGTGTCACGCAGCTTTTTGACTCTCACTGCGTTTTGTAGTCCCATCCGAAAACTGTAATGCATTTAGCGACAGCCTTCTATACCTCCCTACTTTCCACAGATCCAAACTCACAGGCCAGAGAGGTGGCTAGAGATGAAGTTTGGCAGAGTTTACCTGTGTTGGTCACCCCAGAGATGTTATGCTCACTTGATGCACGCTTTACCAACACAGAATTCAAGACTGCTCTCTCTGCCCTTCATAAGAGCAAATGCCCTGGTTCCGATGGTCTTACTCCTTTTTTTATAGCCTTTTGGGATATGATAGGTGATCATATTACTTCAGCCCTGCAGGGCATTTGGGACTCGGGTGAGATGCCTAACTCACTCACCGAGGGACTCATTCACCTTATCCCAAAAGGTGGCAATAGGAATTTTGTATCCCATTGGAGACCCATCACTCTTTTGGGCACTCTTTACAAAATCCTTGCCAAGGCGATCACCATCCGACTACAGCCATCCGACTACAGCCCCTTCTTCTAGACCTCATCCATGATACTCAGACAGGCTTTGTCAATGGCAGGAGCATTTTTTATAATATCTTTTCCTTTTGGGAAGCCACAGACTGGGCTATGCAGAGTGGGCAGAGGCTAGCAGTTTTACTCTTGGACTTCGAGAAAGCCTATGACAGAGTAGATTGGGGTTTTCTTGAGGGCACTCTTCTACGGTTTGGATTTTCAGATGCTTGGATCAGAGGGGTAGCGTCCCTTTACAGGTCAGCGCACAGCCACGTTTTGATTGGAGGGGTAAGGGGTGACAGGTTTCAGATTTCCAGATCACTTCGGGCATGCCCTTTAGCCCCCTTCCTCTTTCTTTTTGTGGCAGAAGCTATGAGTATCTTCCTTAGATCTCAGGCTGAGCTTTTTGGGCTGAGATTGCCCTTGAGACAAGAGCAGGAGCTTTTTGACTGTGAGTTGGCTGATGACACTGCTATTTTTATTGAGGCCTCCTTGCAGTCACTTGATTCTTTCCAGACACCCTTGGAGATTTTTTGCTCAGCTACAGGGGCACACATTAACTGGCATAAATCCTTTGGCTTTTGGATCAGTGATGAGGACACTCCAGGCTGGGGAGTTGACATTGGTTTTTCTTGGATTCAGAGGGGTGTTCCGATCAGGTATTTGGGATGCCAGGTAGGATTGGACACCTCTCCAACACAGCAGTTTGCCCCAGTACTAGAAAATATAAGGAAAAAGCTCCGTTTCTGGAGCTCTGCCAAACTTGTGGTAGTGAACCAGGTTCTCTTGGCTACCTCCTGGTTTGTGTGTTCTTGTTGGTGCCGGTCTAGGGATTGCATCACTCAGCTCATCAGACCAGTCAGGAATTTTTTATGGAGTGGACTTGATGACGCAGCAGATGTTGCAGCAAGGGTGGCCTAAGAAACCATTATTCTCCCTACATGTGAAGGGGGCCTTAATGTCATTGACCTGGACTTGCAGTGCAGGGCATTGCTTTGTAAGGTGGTGGTGAGGGGACTCATGCCTGGGCAGGAACCTTGGAAGGATTTCTTTTTTGAATGCATTCAGGCTTGCACACCAACCTTGGGAGATGATTGGGTGGACAGCCCTCGCTGGATTTTCACATCAGCCCCTCTCAGATCACCTGCCTCTCCTCTTATGACTGCCATCCTGAAAGCTTGGGGGAGCTTCAGAAACACTCTTCGAAGGATTCCACCTTCTACCGTCGAAGAGATTGATAGGCAGCCGATCATTTGGAATGATAGTATTCTTGATGAGTATGCCAGACCATTGGGCTCTTCCCATTACATGCAGTGGTCTAAATGGGAGAGAGGCCCCGCCTACACAGTAGGCACTTGGAAATCTTTTATCAGGCTACCTGAGGATCAGAGATTGCAGTCCGTGAGTCACTTCAGAGGGGTAGCACGCAGGATTCAGCAGATAGATGCAGCCATCTCGGTGGAATGGACAGTTGAGTCCACCACTTGGATGGGGGCTTTTTCGAGGACATCAGTTCCTTTACAAGTGGTCGCTCTCCGAGGTCTCGGGGAAGACGCACTGGTCTTTGATGTTGGGGATGGAGGTTTACTTTCTACATCCAAGGATGGCATTCTTCTTGAGGTTGCCTTTCAGCCTGTTAGGATTGCTGGTTTTGTGGACCATGGAGCAGGCTTGCAGTGGTACTTAGACCCCGACCCTCTGCTTTTGGCCTTGGGATCCTAGAGGTTGTGGTTATATGGAGGTGCCCCTATCACGTGCTTGCAGTGGGACCCAGGAGAGTGGGAGTGGATAGATCATGGGCACCGAGAGAGGGGGATTCCCTTCTTTCGTTTCACGGTTGGTAATGCCAGGAGGTTTCAGCTGAGTAGTAGGGGTTGGATTCCCTCTAGAGCCCCCCATTGGGAAAGCTTCTTCATCACCACAGATTTGCGTAGAAATTTCCGGAGGAGGCTCTGGAAATCCCTCGGAAATAGAAAGATCACTCTTTTCTTTTGGCTTTCTATTCATGGAGGGATTGCAGTGAACCTGTGGAGATCAAGGTTTGGGGTTGATCCCACTTGTCCTCGATGTCATTTTGCAGAGGAGTCAGTGCGACATTGCCTTTGGGACTGTAGTCAGGCGAGGACTGTTTGGAAAGGGGTTGGTCGGATACTCAGCATCTTTCACACTTCCCCTTTCTTCATGACTTGGGGCTCGGTCACATGGTCATCTCTTACCGGGCCCCAGGTGTTTTATGAGGGTGAGCCTTCTTCTTGGGCACTCTTGGTCCGCCGGCAGGTGATAGAGCTCTGCTCTCTGCACGACGTGCCACTTAATCCCTTTAGAGCTTCTCATGTTTGAGTGGACACCTCTTGGGAGATTTTGGCTAGCATTTCCTCTTGGCACATTTGGAGAGCCAGATGTATTGAGGCCTTGGATGGCACCTAGATACACCCATCATAGGTGTTCACGGGTATTTGGACTGACACGGTTCATACTTTGATAGCCATATGGGCTAGCATGCAGGGCCCCTCACGAGCAGCCTCTTCTAGAAGGACTATATTTCTTCGAGTTTGGAGGGGTTCTCCCTTTTTCTCGGAGGTTTCTACCGGATTGAGGTGGCACTATCAGCCTCAATCCTTTCTTTTTGGTTCTTGAGCTTTTCGTGCATTGCGTGATGTATCCCGTATGGAGCTTGCTCTAACGGTTTTTCTTTAATACTTAATAGAAGTCTCTTTTTGCAAAAAAAAAAAAAAGAAAGCTTATGACAGAGTAGATTGGGGTTTTTTGGAGGGCACCCTTCTATGTTTTGGCTTTATAGATGCTTGGATCAGAGGTGTTTCCTCTTTGTACAGATCAGCCCACAGCCAGGTACTTATTGGTGGGGTAATTCCAACAACAATTTGCTTCCGTGTTGGAGAGCATCAGGAGGAAGCTCCTTTTTTGGAGCTCAGCCAAGCTAGACCTTGCCTCTAGAGTTGTGGTGGTCAACCACGTCCTCTTGGCCACGGCCTGGTTTGTTTGTTCTTGCTGGTGCTATTCTAGGGATTGCATCATTTACCTCAGGAGACCAATCAGAAATTTTCTTTGGAGTGGGCTTGATGGCACAGCAGATGCTTTAGCCAGGGTGGCTTGGGAGACCCTCATCCTCCCTACACAGGAAGGGGTCTCAATATTATTGATCCATATTTACAGTGCAGAGCTTTACTCTCCAAGATGGTGGTGTGGAGACTTATGCCAGGGCAAGAGCCTTGGAAGGCATTTTTTATTAGCAGCTTACAGATGTGCACACCTTCTTCAGGAGGAAACTGGATAGGTAGTATTAGATGGATTTTCACCGCATCACACCTCAGGTCTCCTTCATCCCCTCTCATGGTTTCCATCTTGAAAGCAAGGGCCAGCTTCAGGAGCACTCTTCAGAGGATTCCCCCTTCCTCTCGTGAAGAGATTCATAGGCAACCAGTCATGTGGAATGACAATATATTGGATGATCGTGGCAGACCACTTGGTGCTTCACTCTATATGCAGTGGTCCAAATGGGAGAGGGGACCTGGCTCATTATTGGGGTCATGGAAATCTTTCCGCAGGCTTCCAGAGGAGACCAAATCTCAGTTGACAAGACATCTCAGAGGGATTGCAAGGAGGATCTTGCAGATTGAGGCAGCCCTTTCAGCGGATTGGCTAGACAAAGTTGATATGCCACTCACTTGCTCCACTTGGAAAGGTGCTTTTACGAGAGGCAGTGTTTCTCTTCAGGTTTTGGCCTTTCGAGATGCACATGAGGATGCCTTGGTTTTTGGTGTGCATGATGGTGGCAAATTGTTCAGGTCCAGAGAGGACATCTTGCTTGAGTCTGCCTTTCAGCCTGTCAGGGTTGTAGGTCTTTTGGTGCAGGGATCAGATTCAGAGTGGTTCCTTGACCCAAATCCCCGGCTTCTCTCTACCAGATCTTGGAGACTTTGGCTCTACGGGGGAGTTCCCATTAGGTATTTGTAGTGGGACCCTGGAGAGTGGGAGTGGATTGACGCGGGGCATCGAGAGAAGAGCATCCCCTTCTTTCGCTACACGGTTAGTAATGCCAAGAAATTCCAGCTCAGTAGTAGAGGTTGGATACCTTCCAGAGTTTCTCATTGGGAGGCATTTAATATCACTGCAGATTTGCAGAGGTGCTTCTGAAAGAGACTCTCGAAATCCCACAAGAATAGAAAGATCACTCTTTTCTTTTGGCTTTCTATCCATGGTGGGATTGCAGCGAACCTTTGGAAATCCAGATTCGGAGCCGACCCTACTTGCCCTTGTTGCCTCTCTGCTTTGAAGACGATTCAGCATTGCTTATGGGATTGCAGATAGGGGAGGATGATTTGGAGGGTAGCCAGGATTTTCAATCACTTTGTCCACTCCCCATTCTTTATGACATGGGGCTCAGTGGCTTGGCTTTCTCCTACGGGGCCTCAGGTCTTCTATGAGAGACTTGACTCTTGTCGGGCCATTTCGATTCGATGTCATTAGGTTGAGTCCTGTTCTTTGGATGTGGTAACACACCTTCTTTTTGCAGCTGTACATGCCTCTGTGGATACCTCTTGGGAGATTCTGGCGAGCATAGCAGCCTGGCATATCTGGAGCCCAGATGCAGAGAGGCATTGGAGGGAACGACGAGTATGTAGGGAGACTCCTGTGCAGCCTCAGCTAGGAGGGCTTCTTTCTTCAGGGAATGGAAGCATTCTCCTTTGTTCTCTGAGACTCTTACAGGGTTGAGGTGGCACTTTCAGCCTCAGCCTTGGTCGTTTTCCACCTCATTTTGAGGGGGTTTGTTTATCCTCATGGTTTCATGATGTATTCTGCTTTGAGCTTGCTCTTGCGGGTTTTTTCTCTTACTTAATAGAAGTCTCTTTCTTGCAAAGAAAAAAAAAAGACAACCTGGAAAAAATCACGTCCCAGAGACGAACATCTAAAAGTCGTGGAGTAAGGTCTGGGGGAAGAGCCACAAGCATCCAGTCTCTGGCTTGGGATTTGGAAGGGTGAGACCCGAAGATGCGTGCGATCAACATGGTAGAGCATTCAATCTCTACGTCCTTCTTAAGCTGGTGCAACTCGTCTTCAAAAAATGTAATAGTTTTTGTGGGCGGTGGAGGTGGAATAGGATTGGTTGATGGAATATCCATCGCCAATCGAGGTGAGGAGGCCGATTAAAACACTTTTGAGGCTTCGTCCGCTCCAAAAAGCGCTGGGGGAGAAGGAAAAAGGAGGGGGGAGACAGGAAGAGGAGAAGGGGGTAGAAGAGAGGGCTGAGGCGGAGGGTAAGGAGCGGGGGAGAGGAGAGGGCTGAGGCGGGGGGTAGGGAGCGGGGTAGAAGAGAGGGAGGTAGAGGAGAGCGGGGTAGAGGAGAGGGAGGTAGAGACGGGGGGTAGGAAGCGGGGTAGGGGAGAGGGGGGGTAGAGGCGGGGGGTAGGGAGCCGGGTAGAGGGAGGGCTGAGCGGAGGGAAGGGAGCGGGGTAGAGGGCAGGGTAGAGGCGGAGGGAAGGGAGTGGGGTAGAGGGCGGGGTAGGGGGCGGGGTAGAGAGCAAGGTAGGGAGAGGGGTAGAGAGCGGGGAAGAGGGCAGGGAAGAGGCAAGGGTAGGGAGCGGGGGAGAGGGGGGGGCATCTCCTCACTTATTGATCGAGGGAACAAAGTGGTTGTAGTCTCTTCACCTTCTTCGACCTCCGGAATCCTTCGCACCTTGGTACCTAGATTATTTAACAGGAACTCTTTTTGGCCTTGGAGGACTTTGGTGACGAGGAGTTTATGCCCACTACATTTGGTGAGCCAGTGATTGGTATTCCTTATAGTAGGTTCTCCCCTTCTTCATGGGAGGGGTTCTCTGCCCAGTGGATTTTCCTCCTCTTTCTAGATCCTTTGACAAGAGGTCTCTTTCCCGGGAGAGGGTTTCTTCACAATTGTCACAGACGATGACCCTAATTTTAGGTACCCCATCTGATCTGATCACCTCTACCGCAGAAGAGGGCGGACCAAGGTCTCAATAACCACTCCAAAAGAAGCTCCGATTGTGGCAAGAAGCCGATGGTACACCTAAAGCAGACTTGAAAATCTAATGAAAAGAGACATCGCCTACCTGTCCAATTCTACCGGGTCCAATCCAAGTGAGAAGGGTTGGAGGAAAATCTTCCTAGAACTGAGCGCTAAGGGTTGGCCTTGAGCACAGTGCTCATAGCTCTAGGAGTGTCAAAAGCCCTCGGAAAGAAACCTCATCCCAAAAGTCGAGCATCAATAGGTGCAGGGTGAGGCTTGAGGGTGATACTGAAAGCATCCAGTCTCTAGGATTGCACTTTGGACCCAAATATGAACTCAAGCGTCAACTCTCATGAAACATGTTCTCAATGTTGGTTTCATCTTTTGAAATTGATCATACTGATTGAGCATCACCAATTGTGCTCGTACCAAAGAGTAAGAACTGCAGGGTGGAGCATCGACTGACTGTGATCTTCTATGAAAGGTTTGAGAGGGAGCATATCTGCTAGGACCCAAAAGATGGTGAACTATGCTCGAGCTGAATGAAGCTAGAGGAAAATTTGGTGAAAGCTAGTAGTGATACTGATGTGAAAATTGTTCGTCAAATTTGGGTATAAAGGGATGAAAAACTAATCAAACCATCTAGTAGTTGGTTCCCTCTGAAGTTTTCCTCAAGATAGCTGGAGCTCGTTGCCAAGTTTTATAGGGTAAAGAGAATCCCTAAAGAAAGTAGTCCTAGCAATAGCAGCTTTGGAGGACCCCTACATATCCAACCAAATGGTCATGACAGTGTGTACCATGTCCGTCCAAATACTGGACAAATCATGTCAATGGCGGACTTGGGAGCCATTTGGTGCCTCTTTGCATCTGGATCTCTTGATATGCCATACTAAAATGATTGATGATGTCCCACCAAGTGTCCATTGAAGCATGTGAAGGTTTACATGAAGAGAAAGTAACAACATCCAAAGAGCATGGCTTACTAAGTGACGTCGAGATAAGAAAGCCCAAGAACAGCCATGCACCTAGGGTCTTGTAAGAGACAGCCAAGTCACTAATCCCTAGGGCATGTGGCAAAGCAACCCACAAGTCCCACAATCCCCTTCCAAATAGACCTTGCCTGTTTGAAATCCCAAAGGCGATGTTGAATGGACTCTTTGAATGAGAAGCAACACAGAAAAGACGGAGTCCCAAACTTGGACATCCACCAAGTACCTACAATCCCCCAAGCCAAAAGAAAAGAGTGATTTTTCTAATCCTAAGAACTTCAACAACCTACTCCAAAAATATCTCTACACATCTATTGAAATTTGAAATTCCTCCTAATGAGAGGCTCTGGAAGGCTTCCAACCTCTAATGCTCATTTGGAATCTCTTGGCATTGCTAATAGTGTATTGAAAGAATGGGAGGCTCTTAAAGTGATTTATTGCATCAATCCATTCTTGCTTCCAAGGGTCCTATTGCATGTAAGTTACAGGGCCACCCCCATAAAGCCACATCCTCCAGGAGCCTAAAAGGATGCTCCATTCTTACTCCCTAGGTCCCATCGCATGCACTTTATGGGGACACCCCCATAAAGTGACATCCTCCAAGAG
Source organism: Dipteris shenzhenensis (assembly GCF_047967505.1). Classification (NCBI taxonomy): domain Eukaryota; kingdom Viridiplantae; phylum Streptophyta; class Polypodiopsida; order Gleicheniales; family Dipteridaceae; genus Dipteris; species Dipteris shenzhenensis. The sequence goes on from NC_141613.1 coordinate 29,151,160, forward strand.
CCTAAAAGGATGTTCTTAGGATTGGGTTCTAAATACCAGCCAGAAAGCCACAAAATCTCGCTTCACATGACCTTATCATAGCTGCCTCAAAGTGTGCATCCACCAAAATACTCTGATCCTTGGATCTAGAGAGCCTGCCCCTAGAGTGCACATAAAAAATCAATGCATCGCCATCAACTAGGATACCCCATCAAAGACTATGATCTAAATTGGGAGTCCTCAAGTGAGTCTCCCATCCATCTAGTGATAGCATGTTATCTCTCGTTTGCTAAATTCTTCTTCCACTTCCTCTAACATGACAAGATGTGCGCTGCTCTGGAAAGTTTTTGAAGGCCTTCCAGGAGCCCACAGAGGAAGCAACCCTCTCTTCCATCTACAACGTTGCATGAACCGAAAGAGCCTAGAGGTTTGCCCTCATCATTCTTGAAATCCTATCATGCTAGATGACAGCCTGTCTATTCCTGTGATGAGGGGGGGATCCTCCGAAGTGTGCTACTAAAGCTACCACAACCTTTTAGGATAGTGGCCATAAGGGGGGACGAAGGCATCCTGTGGTGTACTGATGTATAAAGACATTTATTGCTGCCCATCCAATCACCACTTGACGTGGTAGTGCAGGAGCAAATGCTCCAAATAAAGAAGTCTTTCCAAGGCTCCTACCCTAGCATAAGACCCCTGACCACCAACTTGCATAGCAAAGCCCTGCACTGCAGATCTAAGAACAAGAATAACATTAATCCAAGGGAATAGATGAGGATTGGTTAGGTGAGTTGTTTGATAAAGGGGGTCTCCCAAGCCACCCTGGTTCTACTATACTCATGGGCCTGTTTTCTTTAGCCATCCTAGGAATAAAAGACGTACCTTCTTCAAGGGGATCAAGGATAAGGGAGGGCAGGGAGAGGGGTGGAAGGGCTGACACAGGCAGCAAGAGAGGGAGAAACAAGAGTGATTTTAAAAGGGAGAGGAGCTCAGCATTTCTTGGTTTTGATTTGGGCTATTACATCCTTTTGTTTATCTCCTTGATTCATCTTTGAATATGTTTGATCCTATTCATTGGAATTAAATTGAATGTATACGCCTGTGGGAATAACTTCACATCTCTTTGTGCATGTGTGAACCTCGTGTGAACTGCGTAATATTTCTCCAAAAAGATTCTGATACACAGTATTCCATCGGAAGGGTGTTCAATGTGCTTCATGCCACTTGGCTTCAATATTCTAAACCAAGTAAACCCTAAATCTGGTTACGTGTGTCCATCATGTAGAAATTTACTCTGTAAACTCTTAAAGATACATTAACTACTGCATCATGGAGGAAGAAGCATATTAAGATATTACATAATGTGGAGACAATATACGATGCTTACCTTCAAATGATTAGAAAGATTTTCCAGCAACATGCTGCTGAATTCCGTAGGGCTCTGTTTCCCCAAAATTCCTGACACATTGCGCAGGTAATAATGAATGAAATCATTATTGCCGATTGAATAGTAGAACATAGATTTTGAAAGAGTTTCTTTGGTGCTTGATTGTCCCAGCAGCAAAGACATCTTTGCCTCTGAATTTGAGAACAGGCCTAATTGTTCATTGAAGGAGATGTGCTGGCCCTGTTCAAAGTACCATTAGATTCAGTTACCAAAAAAGCTGTGTCTGAGCTCATATACTTGCCTTAAATATATCATTTTTTAATTCTTTCCCCCCTTTTTGTTTCCTTTTAAATAAGATTGCTCTCTTTTTGCAAAAACACATGAAGATTGTATTGTTTTTTACTTGATTTCTTCCCGATAGATAATTTTTTGGGTTATATGGGTTATGTGGTAGTCGGCCACAATTTAGAAAACATAAGAGAAGCATTTATTTTGGGGGGGGATGATGCGGATCGATTGGTTTGCTAGGATTGGCTATGTGCAGCTCCATTTGTTGCAAGTAGCATCATAGTCCCCACATGGGCAGATCTTCCCTAAAGGGTGTGTGTGTGTTAAGCTCCCAAACTTCTTCACAATAAGGCAATATTAAGCAGGGTTAGGAGTATTGAGTTATGACATTTTACAAATAACTTTTATTTAAAATATTGTAGAGGAAACTGCTTAAATCACTTATCACACAAGGGTCCAATGTATAGAATATAGTGTTTAATGAAATTCTGCCTCTGGAAAGTGCACAGAGTTCCAAGGATTTCCAGTATCTTACAAGGTCAGAACCAGATTGCAGAAGTATTCCAGCACCAGCTGAGGCATAATTGAGTCCTTTGGTCATGAGTGTGATATTAGTTGTTCCCAGTGCCCTTGGCACAAGTGGTAAACCCATATATAAAGCTGCATAACAAAACTATACACTCAGTAACTCTTGCTCCTGAGTTATGAGAATTATAAGTATGAGATATTAAAATTCCTGAGTTCATGCTCCTGAGTTATGAAAATTACAAGTATCAAAAGTCCCTGTGACTCATAGAGGAATCTTTGATTGCTTTTAAACATAATTCAAAGTTTTTTTTGTCAGAGTTACACTTTCAAATGTCAATGCTTCCCCCTTCTTAACAAAAAAACACATTCTCAAAGTGACGTCATAACTCTAAAACTTTCAACCATTCTTGTTAAGGTCATCTCAATTCAGCTATTGACATGCAGAGGCTAGGTAGTGTGAGACCTTCAGAGAGAGGAAACATCTTCAAAAACAGCCCCACAGGACTGAATTGGGAAATTCATGGCTGAAATTGCTGAATACAAGCAAGTTAAGGCAGCCAAAAAAAGGGAGGATGGAATTTTATGAAAAATGGTAAAACAATGATTTTTTTTTTCAGAGAGAAGAACATTCTATCAATAAACTCCTTTGTGCCCATGAGGAAAAAACTACTACTCATGGAAGGGTACAATATTGAAAAACTAGAATATCCCCTGGATTGCCGCTCCATGGGGGATTACCTCGTACAAAGGGCTGAAAAAATAGCCACTTCGGTGATTTACAATGCCATATTATACCGTCTGTGAAATGAAGTGGCTCCCATATACTGATAAAAGCCTCCTTCCTGTGCTTAGCCCAATCCGAGTCTGCCTGGAGTCTACCCATGTGACTCTAAGAGTATGAATGATATTTTAGCAAATGCTGGCCAGTATCTCCAAGGCTGAGGTGGTTTGCTGCTCTATGGACTGCCTGCACCTAGCTGTCCACATATACCAAGCAATAATACTCGCTATCAGCTCCCATCTATGACACTGCCCAGAGCACAAGCAGGACCTCTGCCTGTAACCCAAGCCACCACTCCCCAGGTCACCACCATCTCCTCCTGAATCTCAGCAAAGACCATTCCTCCAAACCTCCTGTGCCAGCGGGCAATCCCAAATGCAGTGCCTCTAAGACTCCTCTGCAAAACCGCATCGTGAGCGTGCAGCTGGAAAATGACCAAACCAAAGCAAAGAGAGCCCACTGTAAGTGCTCTATGTCCCAACAGCCAAAGAAGTGGGAGAACTTCCTTAGCCTGAAACTGTCCCAGAGCTTGCACTAGAAATCCTCAAGAAAACTTTGAGAGAGTCCCTATCTGTGCTAATGCTCAATTGCGGCTGGCGTGCCATCAATCCTCCTCATCTGGATACTCCTGCTTAATCTCACTGTATAATTGCAAAAAGGAACATCGGGGGCATCCCAAATGAAAGGATCTCTCTCTTGGATCCCACTGAAGCCTATGCAAGGGTCTCCTCTCCCAAACCCAGAACCTCCAAGCCTCTTCCTTTGATGTCCACGGATCTGGTGAGACCTCCTCTGATACTGAGCTGCTATCTTGACTCTCTTAGATGTACATCTTCCAAACTCCTTATTTTTGACCTCCTGTCTTTGCATCCTACCATCATCCCGCACTATAAATGTGCAAGATTGTTGTGCGAGCCTATGCTGGTACACACTCTATTGAGGCAAGCTAGACTCATGGATTCCTGTCCTTGGATTGTCACAAGTGGTCAATTCCCTTCCTTGATCTAGGGATCTAGTTCACACTAGGAAGCCCGTCAAAGTGCCCTTTCATGCACATGAGATTGCAAATATCACTAGTCACTTGACTCTTCAACCCTAAAATCACTCCTTTTAACTTTTGTACTCTAAGCGCATCTAGGAAAAATTATTTTAAAAAACACGATTGTCTCATGCAAGATTTGTGGTACCTAATTTTAGCACAATGTCATTAGCAGCCTTGATATTTCTTTTAGCATTTCTAGCATGATAAACTTTGTAGGGGTGTGCAACTCTCTAAGGTATAGGATTGGTGGATATGCCTTGACACTTGGCATATGTGCATGCAAGGTTGGATGTGGCTTCTCATAGTGTGGACTTTCAATGCTCTGTATTGATCATTAGGAAATATAAATATTTCAAACACCCCACAATGACAATGTCACAATGTACAAGGCAAACATCAATCGCCAAATGGATATAAGTTTAAAGCTTTGTGATTAGCCTCTTGAACTTTGGACAGGGTAATGGTTTGGTGAAGAGATTTGCCATATTCTTTTTATCCCAGCCAGAAAAAGCTAGATTCTATTAATGCTTGAGACAAGTTAGAAAAAAGAATTTGTAGAACATCTCTTATTTGTGGATCGATTTTGGAGATGAGGACCGACACTGGAGGTAGAGGACCTTCAAATCTAGCTATTTCACAAAGTAATGTAGATGTGACACCACCCTTGCATGGATTCGACGTGGACCTCTTTGACAAAGACATTTGGAATGAAGATCCTACACATTTTCCTTTACTGAAAGAGACATTTTCATCGCCACCTCCAGAGAATGAGCCGTCAAGAACTGTCGTTGCAATCCCTCTCTCTCCAACCTCTGGCAGTGGAAACTCCAAGCAGGCTCCAAGTCCCTCATACGCGGGCGTGGTGTAGGAGTTCAGAGGTGGGCTCTTCACCCCCCCTTTCACGCATCGTCTTGCTAGCGCTGCCAGCAAAGGGGAACATGAAAGAGCAAGAGAAACTCACAACTCCGAAGCGCACGTATTGGAGATGACTGGAGATCAACAGGTGAATCAGGAGGAAGCACTGAACGAAGGTCAGGCTGTTTTGATGCCAACGCAGAGGCTGATAGGCTCCTTTCGAGCCAAAAAAAAGAGAATATACAGGCGCCCATCAAGAGCACCTCTCCCTGCTTCACGAATGGGCCCAATGCAAATAGAGACGCAGGAGGCAGGCCCCCCAATTATCAATCCAAGGATGGAACAAGCAGAGGCCCCAAGGCAGCAAACACAAGTGGAGGAACCAACACTAGACTTCAGAAGAGAAGCTGAAAGCATTGCACCAGAGGACCCACGACAACATCAATCGGAGACTCAGCAGCCTAAAGTTGAGGAGAAGCCATCTCCTAAAGATAAAGTGCCTGCTTTTCTTGATGAGGATAGGCTTGAACAATCCATAGACTGGCTTGAATCCCATGCCTTAATAGGATATCTTCCTGGTCCTGGATCTCCCGCAGCTTTTCTAGAGGGATGGCTTAGAAACAACTGGATAAGGTAAGGGCTTGTGGTCACTAGTGTTAGATTCTTAAGAGAAGGGTTCTTCTTTTTCCTTTTTGAAACTGAGGATATGGCCTCGAAAGCTCTTCACCATGTCCTCCGGACCATAAGGCATCAACCTCTATATCTAGAGTTTTGGTCCCAAGACTTCAACCCTGATAAGCCCAGATCCACCTTTGTACCTATTTGGGTAGAGCTCCCTGACCTTCCCTTTTCTCTAGTGAACCAAGCTCCTAATCTCCTTAGAAGCTTAGGGCAAGTGATAGATGTGGAAAAGGAGCAATTCATTAATCCTAGAGGCCACCCCCAGGTGTGTGTTGGATTGGATGTTGCTGAGGAGCTCCCAGAGACTCTAGTGATAGTCAACAGGAATGGGAGTGTTTATATGAAGCAGCCCTTGGTATACAAGAACCTCCCTAACTCATGTTTTTTGTGTGGGTTATCAACTCACACAGTCAAAGCCTACCCTTTAAAGAGAAATGGTCCTAAACCAATCCAGGAGCCAGCTCAACAGTAGGCCAATCTCCCTCCCAAACCAAAGCCGACTGTCAAAGGCAAGCCAAGAAACCAGGACTTGGGGAAAATTGCAGAAACAGTGGTAGATAACAATTTAGACCAAAAGGCAGATGATAAGAAGAAGCCTGCTATACAGCAAGAAAAGAAGAGGGTAACATTTCCTCTAGCAACCAACAACACGTTTGAGGCTCTTATTGACCAAGAAACTAAGAAGTGGATACAGGATGCACAAATGGATGAAGCTGAAATCAAATCTGGTTGGTCCAAAGAGTTTGAGGAGGATGTGAATCAAGTAGATGCCAGTATGAGTGAATCAGAGTTGGGAGACTCAGAGGAAGAGCTCCCTCTGGCTCAAAAACAGAGTACTCCTACTGGACCCCCTGCCAAACCTCAAGCCACTACTATGAATAAGAGAAGGATCTCCCAAGTGAAGGGTCAGAGTGCCCCACCCAAAAGCCTAACTCCCAAGGCTAAAAAGGGGAAAAGTAAGAAAGGTAGATAAACCATTCACTTTTCTTACACTTAATGTCTGTGGATTAACTGACCCTTGGAGGAGTAAGGAACTAGCCAAGTGGCTGAGAGACAGCTTTCTGTCTCCTACATTTCTTATGTTACAAGAGGTGAAAGTAACCAATGACACCCTCGAAAACAGACTTAAAAAGGTTGACAATAGAAGAATTTCGTACTTCACAAATCATGAGGAAGGAAGAGGTGGCACGGCAATTGGGATATTGTCACATTACAAGGACTGTGTCATCAGATGCATGCAGGACCCAAATCACAGATGGCTTGCTTTAGAATGCAAAATGAAAAGTTTTTCTTTCACAGCTATTTCAATTTATGCCCCTACAGGTTCCATGGAAAGATGAGTCACTTGGGATTCAATGCTGAATTTAGGAAGTAGCTGTATTATTATGGGGGATTTCAATATGGTTGAGAATGTCAAAGATAGATGGATGCAGAAGGGATCAGTATTCTGGGGTCCTGAACAACAAATATGGGAAGACCTCAAAGAAAATCTGCAAGTTGTAGACATTGGGACTCCCAGTAGCTACACTTGTAGCAACAGACAAGTAGGTAATGTGAGGAAAGAAGCCAGGCTAGATAGAGTGTATATTACTCAATCTCTGATTGACTAAGCTCTAGATGCTGATGCTGAGATTGATAATGTTGTACTTACGACTTAGTACTGCCATTTTGCATTGGTGTGGATCGTTTAGTAGCTCCACTACCACAGCTCATTGTATCAGGTTTTTCACACTCTCATAGACCCATCGGTCTTCCGAAGACTTTAATAAACTTTCTTTCTTTCTTTATTTCTCTCACCTTATTAGACCACAAGCCAATGTTAGCTTGTATTGATTTGGGGAGTGAGAAGAAAGGGAACTCATGGTTTAAAGCTGACCCCTCCTTGTTCAAGTTGCAGATAGTCCAAAGATAGATTATAGAAAATTGGAACCCGTCTTTTGCAGCAGCTGACTCACTGTCCCAGGGTTGTGGAAGGATGTTGTTGAAAGGGTCCAGACAATCTTAAAGGAAGCTAGAAAAAACAGAGCAACCATCAAAGCAAGAAGAATAGACAAGCTTAAGAAGGATATTAAAGAACTTGAACAAAGAACTAGAAGTAATGATCTCAATGCCCAACACCAATTATTAGTCAAAAGAAATACAAGAGCAGATCAAGCTACAAAATGCCAGATCTACTTCAGAGATTGGTGGGTAGGTAAGATAGACAGACCAACTAAGGAGAACTTCAAGAGGATCAGAAAAAAGAGAAATCATGAGGAAATTCCTTTGTTGTAGAAGGATGATGGGGAATTGGTGAAATCAGAAGCATAAAATATGGACATAATGTTAGCCACTTCAAAAACCTTTTGAGTACAGTGGAGTTAACAGATAATAAGGTCTTGGAGGCCAGAAATAGGTGCCATTCAGCCAGACAAACAACCGTGTCCAACTTTTTTTTTTCCCCCCAAGAAAGAGACTTCTATTAAGAGAGAAAACCCACAAGAGCAAGCTCAAAGCGGAATACATCATGAAATCAATCATGAGGTTAAATAAACCCCCTCAAAGTGAGGTGGAAAACAACCAAGGCCGAGGTTGAAAGTGCCACCTCAACCCTATAGGAGTCTCAGAGAAGAAAGGAGAATCCTTCCATTCCCTGAACAAAGAAGCCCTCCTAGCTAAGGCTGCACGGGAGTCTCCGTGCATACTCGTCCATACGGCCATTAAGGTATGTATGGTGTCTGTCCAGATACTAGCTAATGTGTGCGAGGGATGAACCTGAGTTCCCTCCAATGCCTCTGTGCATCTGGCTCTCCAGATATGCTAGGCTGCTATGCTCACTAGAATCTCCCAAGAGGTATCCACAGAGGCATGTACAGCTGCAAAAGGAAGGTGTGGTATTATATCCAAAGAACAGGACTCAACCTGATGACGTCGAATCGAAATGGCCCAAGTGGAGTCAAGTCTCTCATAGAATACCTGAGTCCCTGTAAGAGAAAGCCAAGCCACTGAGCCCCATGTCATAAAGAATGGGGAGTAGGCAAAGTGACTGAAAATCCTGGCTACCCCCATCCAAATCATCCTCGCCTATCAGCAATCCCATAAGCAATGCTGAATAGCCTCCAAAGCAGAGAGGCAACAAGGGCAAGTAGGGTCGGCTCCGAACCTGGATCTCCAAAGGTTCACTGCAATCCCACCATGGATAGAAAGCCAAAAGAAAAAAGTGATCTTTCTATTCCTTTGGGATTTCCAGAGTCTCTTCCAGAAGCACCTTTTTGCAAATCCACAGTGATATCAAATGTCTCCCAATGAGGAACTCTGGAATGTCTCCAACCTCTACTACTAAGCTGGAATCTCCTGGCATTACTGACCGTGTAACGAAAGAAGGGGATGCTCTTCTCTCAATGCCCTGCGTTAATCCACTCCCACTCTCTAGGGTCCCACTGCAAATACCTAATGGGAACTCCCCCGTAGAGCCAAAGCCTCCAAGATCCGGTGGAGAGAAGTCGGGGGTCTGGGTCGAGAAACCACTCTGAATCTGATCCATGTACCAAAAGACCTACAACCCTGATAGGCTGAAAAGCAGACTCAAGCAAGATGTCCTCTGTGGACCTGAGCAATCTGCCACCATAATGCACACTAAAAACCAAAGCATCCTCATGTGCATCTCAAAAGGCCAAACCTGAAGAGGAACACCACCTCTCGTAAAAGTACCTGCCCAAGTGGAGCAAGTGAGTGGCATATCGTCAGTGTCTACAAAATCTGATGGAAGGGCTGCCTCAATCTTCAAGATCTCCCTGCACTCCCTCTAAGATGTCCTGTCAACTGAGATTTGGTTTCCTCTGGAAGCCTGCGGAAAGCTTTCCATCACCCCAATGATGAGGCGGGTCCCCTTTCCCACCTGGACCACTGCATGTAGAGTGAGGCACCAAGTGGTCTGCCATGATCATCTAATATATTGTCATTCCACATGATCGGTTGCCTATCAATCTCTTCACGAGAGGAAGGAGGAATCCTCCGAAGAGTGCTCCTGAAACTGGTCCATGCTTTCAGTATGGGAACCATGAGAGGGGACGAAGGTGATCTGAGGTGTGCTATGGTGAAAATCCACCTAATACTGCTCATCCACTCTCCTCCTAAAGAAGGTGTGCACGTCTATATGCTGCTAAAAAAAAAGGCCTTCCACGGCTCGTGCCCTGGCATAAGTCCCCGCACCACCATCTTGCAGAGTAAAGCTCTGCACTGTAAATCTATATCAATAATATTGAGACCCCCTTCCTGTGTAGGGAGGGGGTCTCCCAAGCCACCCTGGCTAATGCATCTGCTATGCCATCAAGCCCACTTCAAAGAAAATTTCTGATCGGTCACCTGACTTGAGTGATGCAGTCCCTAGAACAGCACCAACATGAACAAACAAACAAGGCCATGGCCAAGAGGACCTAGTTGACCACCACAACTCTAGAGGCAAGATCTAGCTTGGCTTAGCTCCAAAAAAGGAGCTTCCTCCTGATGCTCTCCAACACACGAGCAAACTGCTGCGTGGAAGAAATATCCAAACTTGGCAGCCCAAATACCTGACTGGCACACCCCTCTGAACCCAAGTGAATCCTATGTCAAGCCCCCAAACTAGAGTGCCCTCATCACTGATCCAAAAGCCATTGGATTTATGCCAATTTATCTTCGCCCCCGCTGCCAAGCAAAATAAATCCAATGCTATCCTGAAAGAAGTGAGCGTTTGTGGTGTGGCATCCAAGAAAACTACTGTGTCATCTGCCAACTCACTGTCAAGAAGCTCCTCTTCGCTTATGATGGGAAGTCTCAGCCCAAAGATGTCAGCTCGAGATCTAACATAGATACTCATAGCTTCAGCCACGAACAAAAAATGAAAAGGAGCAAGGGGGCATCCCTGACGGACTGATCTCAAAATATGAAATCTCTCACCCCTTACCCCACCAATAAGTACCTGGCTGTGGGCTGATCTGTACAAAGAGGAAACACCTCTGATCCAAGCATCAGTAAAGCAAAAACGTAGAAGGGTGCCCTCTAAAAAACCCCAATCTACTCTGTCATAAGCTTTCTCAAAATCCAAGAGTAGAATGGCTAGATTCTGGCCGGTCTACATGGCCCACTCTGAAGCTTCCCAAAAAGAGAAAATGTTATCAAAAATGCTTTTGCCATGCACAAATCCCGTCTGAGTGTCATGATAAGATTTGGGAGAAGGGGCTGCAATCGCAGGCTGATTGCTTTGGCCAGAATCTTGTAACATGTCCCTAGAAGTGTGATAGGCCTCCACTGGGACACTAAATTTTTGCAACCTCCTTTCGGGATAAGGTGGATGAGACCCTTTGTGAGTGACCCGGGCATCTCACCAGAGTCCCAAATGCCCTGCAGGGCTGAAGTAATGTAGTCTCCAATCATATCCCAAAATGCAATGAAAAAAGAAGGGGTGAGGCCATCCGAACTTGGGCACTTGCCCTTGTGAAGGCCTGAAAGTGCAGTCCTAAACTCTGTGTTGGTGAAAGGTGCATCAAGCAAAACACGCATATCCGGTTTCACCAACAAAGGAATGCTCTGCCAAATAACCTGTCTAGCATCCTCTCTATCCCGTGTCTCAGGATCTGTAGTAAGAAGGGCAGGATAAAAATATGAAGCTATGCGCATGACATCATTCGGATCTGTCTGTAAAACCCCATGTGAGTCAATAAGCTGGGATACACTCTCTCTACTATGTCTAGGGCCAAGAGTAGAGAAAAAGTGTTTATTGGCTCTGGCACCCATCTGAACCCAGAAGGACTCCCGTGCATGAAAGGCATACTCTGCTCTTGATCAAGCAATATCTACTAATGAGCCCTTCCTGCAGTAGGGCACTCCTGAATCCAAGCATCTAAAGGCCGTTTCTACTCTTCCCTCTGCAAAGCTGCCAACTGCTGGCGAACACCAATATCAGATCTGAGAATATCTTGTCTCTTCGTACAAGCAACCGAGAGGTAGAAGTCGCTAATACCAAAAATGGCAGCAGCTACATGTGATGGATATGGCTGCCCACCCTGGACATGAGAAATCTGCAGGGCTACCTCTGTAAGGTCCTCCCTTTTGTAAAAGGAGCATCTTGAATCCTGATGCTCGCAGACCGGCCTCTCAAGTGAGGCCCTAGATAGCCAGCACAACAGGAAAGTGGTCTGAAGTGGAAACCCCAGTAGCAATGCATATCGATCCACCTCTGTCTAGTGCCCAATCATCTCCATAGAATCTGTCAATGCGTGCATGAATAGGCATCTGCTGCCTCCTGTTCGACTAAGAGAACAGGAGGAACTGTGGCTGAATAAGAAAGGCATCGTCCAACCAAGTATCTCTGCCACAGTAGTGAAAAAGGAAGGCATCCCAAGCTGCTCTCTCCAAAGAGTGAAGTCCTCCTTCTCTACCCCCCTTTTTGTATGGCGGTAACTCAACCATGTTAAAGTCACCTCCAATCACCCATGAATCCACAATGGGGGCCCAAGAGAGCAAATCCTTCCACATAATGACACGTTCCCCTCTAATGTTGGAGGCATACAGGTTAAGGAAACCAACCTTACGCCTTCCAATCAAGAGAATAATCCACTGAGCCCTAGAGGGAATAATGACTCTATGTCCAACAACTAAGGGGAGAACCGACTGCGAAACTAAAATAGAAGTGCCCCCCCCAGTGCCCAAGGCAAGTGACCGAAATGTATGGCCAGAAAGCAACTTGCCTGACTTGGCACAATCTCTAGAATCCAGTTTGTGCTCTCGAATAAATAAGATATCAATGGAACCTCCACTAACACTTGGATGAAGCTGATCCCAGATCAGCTGTCTGCGGCGGCGATGTGGGACGCCACCTAGGCCCTGTATGTTCCAGCTAATAATCCTCATTGACAGGAGGATGTAGAGTGGAACACCTTACCCGACCTAGTGGCGGAGAGAAACCCCTCAACAAGGGAAGATCTCCTGCTCGAGGAGCGAGGAATGGAACCAAGTGGCGGAAAATAAACAGGGGAAAGAACCCTGCCACTTGACAAAGAAGCCCTGTCAATAGGAAACCCAATCACTCGCTCACCAAAAGTAGAGGGCACAAACTCCTCCTCTGGGAAATCTGAAGCATCTTCCAGAGCTGAAAATGAGTTCCTCTGAATTAGGCTAGACACCGGAGTGCGAAGGATCCCTTCTAAGGAAAGAGGATCAATAGTGTAAACCATCCCCTTCCCCCTATCCAAGGGAGGAAGTGAGGACTGCTCTTGATCCTATGTCTGCCCAGCCGTGGAGACCTCTACAACCTTGAGGAGAGTGTCTAGCACCGTTGGTTCTAGGGGAGAAGCTACAACCGGGGAGGAGGTCGAAGCTGAAGCGTCTCGGACTATGTGAGGTGAGACTGGAGGGACAGCCCGAGGTGAAGTAGAGTCCACTAGTGTATCCTCGTGAATTGAAGGAGGAATCTGCACACGGACCGGAACCCACTAGTATGCATCGGGTGCCCCTGAGGTAGGAGGTTGTGAGGCACCTGAGGTAGAAGGTGGCGGTATCAAGGGAGCGCTCAGTGGAGGAGCACTCTTGCGAGTAGGAGCTATACCACCATCCTAAGGAGGACCGCCATATGGAGGTCAAGGAGTAGGTGTACCACCCCCTGTCGAGGCCAAGGAGCAGGTGCTGGACCTGTACCACCCCCCTGTCCAGGCCGTGGGGCGGTAGCTGTACCAGAGGGCTTCTTGGGCCTTTTCTTCTTCCTGGGGCAATCCTTGGCAAAGTGTCCAATGGTCCTGCATATCCTGTACTGGTCCTGCCTGCCTGTAATCTCTACTCTCTGGCAAAAAAAAGAACCATCTGGGCGCTAGATCATAACATGGTCCATCGTGAGGTTAGGATCCTTACAGAGGACCCTAACTCTAGTTACCCCATCAGCCTTGGTTGCCTCTACTATAGTCAATGGCAACCCAGGGAGGGGTGGGATCTCAGCAACTGTGCCAAAATGCTCCCCAATAACAGAAAGAAGTCGATGGTAAAACTGAGGAAGCCCGAGAAATCTGATGAAGAGCCAAAAGATTTCCTTATTTGCCTCCACTGGGTCGAAACCAATATCAAAGGTGTCAAAGAAGATCTTCCTGTGTTTCAAGTGTAAAAACTCAGCTTTGAGCACTGTGCTGGCAACCTCTGGAGTGTCAAAAACAACTTGGAAAAAACCTCATCCCAAAAGACGAACATCTAACAATCGTGGAGTGAGGTCTGGGGGGAGAGCCGCAAGCATCCAGTCTCTGGCTTGGGATCTGGAAGGGTGAGACCTAAAGATGCGCGAGCAATGTGGTAGAGCATTCAATCTCTACGTCCTTCTTGAGCTACTACAACTCGTCTTTAGAAAAAGTAATAGTTTTCGCGGCCGGTGGAGGTGGAGTAGGATTGGCTTATGGAATATCCATCGCCAATCAAGGTGAGGAGGTCGACTCGGACACTTTTGAGGCTCCATCCGCTCCAAAAAACGCTGCGGGAGAAGGAAGAGGGGGGAGACAGGAAGAAGGAAAAAGAATGCGGGGGGCAGGGAGCGGGTAGAGGGAGAGCTGAGGCAGGAGCAAAGGGAGGGAGCGGGGTAGAGGGAGTGGGGGAGCAAGGAAGGGGGAGCGGGCTGAGAGGGGAGGGGGCAGCTGAGCAGGAGAGGATAGAAGGGGGTAGAGGGGTGTAGAGGTGGGGGGAAGGGTAGAGGCGGGGGAAGGGTAGGGGGAGGGTAGAGGCGGGGGGAAGGGTAGGGGCGGGGGAGGGTAGAGGCGGGGGTGAGGGGAGAGGGGTAGAGGGAGCGGGGGAGCAGGGAAGGGGGAGCGGGCTGAGAGGGGAGGGGGTGGGCTGAGAGGGAGAGGAGGGGAAGGGGTAGCGAGCTGAGAGGGGAGGGGGTGGGCTGAGAGGGAGAGGAGGGGGAGGAAGGGAGAGGCTGAGGGAGGGGGAGGGGGAGGGGCTGAGGGCGAGGGAGGGGGCTGAGGGAGGGGCTGAAGGAGAGGGGGCAGCAAGGGAGCGGGGAGGAGCAGCAGCTCAGGTTAAAAAAAAAGATTGTAAAAAATTGGAGGCCCCTCACTATGTTAAACTGTTCCTACAAGATATATGCCAAAGCAATTGCTCTAAGACTAAGATGCAAAATTCACAAGTGGATTCTAGAGGAACAGAAAGTTTTCATAAAGAACATGCATCTGTTGGAAGCAATCATCAACTTATGAGAAGGGTGCACTCATGCTGAAGAAAGAAATCAAGAGATCTGTCTAATTAAGATAGACTTTGATAAGGCTTATGACAAGCTTAATTGGGATTTTTTGCTTCAGTCACTTAACAGTTTGGGACTGGGAAACGAATTCATATGGTATGTAGCTCTTCTACTATCTAATGCCTCTGCAAAGGTGTGTGTGAATGGAGAGATGTCTCAGAGCTTCATGTTGAGAAGGTCCATAAGACAAGGTTGCCCTCTAGCACCTCTCTTATTTGTTATAGCTGTTGATGCTTTGAGATGGTTGATAAAAGAGTAGGTGATTGCAGGTGAAATCAATGGTATAGAGCTCCCCTCAGGAAAGCAGCTTGTAAACCAGCAATTTGCAGATGTAGACATACAAAGAGCTATGGATTTTAAGGATTTTATGAAACACAGATGTAGACATACAAAGAGCTATGGATTTTATGGATATATTTTGTAATGCATCTGGTTCAAAAATAAATCACTCCAAAACAGGTTATGCATTGTTATCTAGTGACAACCAAAACCTTCTGGATCAGCTTGGTTGTAAGAGAATTCCCCATGGGCAGATATTCAGACTGCTAGGTATCCCTATGGGTTTCAATGTTAAGATGAAAGATAGATGGGAGTGGTTCCTAGAAAAGTTCAAAAAGAAAATAGATAGGCTCAGGGGATTGCAAGCAAACTTGGCAGGAAGAAGGGTAGTACTAAACCACTGCATATATCCAATTGCCATATTTTCTCTCTCATGTTGGTGTCCTTCCAGAAAAGGGTAAGAAAAGTTCATAAGGATCTGCAGATCCTTCTTATGGGGTGGGAGTGACACTAGAATAAGAATAGCTAAGGTTAAGTGGGCTTTCTGCACCAGACCAAGGAAGGAGGCTTGGGTGTCATAAATATACAACTGGCAACCTTTAAATTAGCAGCTACATGGATAATTAAATCCATCACTACTACTGAAAGTGATTGGGCTAATCTCCTTCTCAGAAACTTCAAGCATGTAAGGCCTCACAGAGCTCCTAGATGGAAGGATTATCCCCTTTTAGCAGCCATTGGGAACCTAGAACCTTGCACTACCAAAGGGAACCAGCTGTGGAAAACCCTATGGGGAGCCTTTGAACAGATAAAAAGCCACATTACTCTCTCTTGGAAAGGAAGCTATATGGCTTTAGATTTAATCTGGGTTTCTACTCTTTTCACAAAACAATAGCGAAGTGACAATGACTTTCTGAGGGCATGGCACTTGGTGAAAAAAGGGCTATCTTGTTGGGGGGATTTATGGGACAAGACCAATTTCTGATGGAAGAATTGGTTGGAGATAAGAAGAGAATTCAGACTCCACAATGCAGACCAAGAGTTGATAATGGGCACCATCTGAAGGCATAGAGGAGATTGTTGCCAAACTTAACTCTAGGTGGAACAGTTCCGTCAATGAAAGAAAATGGGTTATCAGATTTGAGATGATTTAGGACAAAAGAATCCCTGAGAAAATGTCCACACTGTTATGGTTAATTCTACACAAGGCTGTCTGGACCAACTACAGCATTGGTAAGGGAGATGGCACATGCAAATACTGTGTGGGCACTAAGGAAGACATCTTCCATCTTTTTATAGCTTGCCCCAGAGCAAGAAAAGCTTGTATGTGCAATTTTTTTTTTCCAAAAAAGAGACTTCTATAACGTATTAGAGAAAACCATTAGAGCAAGCTCCATATGGGAATACGGGATACACCATGCAATGCATGAAAAGCTCAAAAGCCAAAAAGAAAGGATTGAGGCTGATAGTGCCATCTCAATCCGGTAGCAACCTCGGAGAAAAAGGGAGAACCCCTCCAAACTCGAAGAAATACAGTCCTTCTAGAAGAGGCTGCCCGTGAAGGGCCCTGCATGTTAGCCCATATGGCTATCAAAGTGTGAACCGTGTCACTCCAAATACCCGTGAACACCTGTGATGGGTGTATCTGGGTGCCATCTAGGGCCTCTGTGCATCTGGCTCTCCAAATGTGCCAAGAGGAAATGCTAGCCAAAATCTCCCAAGAGGTGTCCACTGAATCATGTGAAGCTCTGAAAGGAATATGTGGTACCTCCTGAAGAGAGCATGGCTCTATCACCTGTCAGCGGATCGAGAGTGCCCAAGAAGAAGGCTCACCCTCATAAAACACCTGGGGCCTAGTAAGGGATAACCATGCAACCGAGCCCCAAGTCATGAAGAAAGGGGAAGTATGAAAAATGCTGAGTATCCGAGCAACTCCTTTCCAAACAATCCTCGCTTGATTGCAGTCCCAAAGGCAATGTCGCACTGACTCCTCTGCAAAATGACAACGAGGGCAAGTGGGATCAGCCCCAAATTGTGATCTCCATAGGTTCACTGCAATCCCTCCATGAATAGAAAGCCAAAAGAAAAGAGTGATCTTTCTATTTCTGAGAGATTTCCAGAGCCTCCTCCAGAAATTCCTATGCAAATCTACGGTGATATAGAAGCTATCCCAATGGGGGGCTCTGGAGGGAACCCAACCTCTACTACTCAGCTGAAATCTCCGGGCATTACCAACCGTGAAACGAAAGAAGTGAATCCCCCTCTCTCGGTGCCCATGATCTATCCACTCCCACTCTCCTGGGTCCCACTGCAAGCACCTGATAGGTGCACCTCCATATAACCACAACCTCCAGGATCCTAGGGCCAAGAGCAGAGGGTCGGGGTCCAAGTACCACTGCAAGCCCGCTCCATGGTCCACAAAACCAGCAATCTTGACAGGCTGAAAGGCAACCTCTAGAAGAATATCATCCGTGGATCTAGAGAGTATACCTCCATCCCCAACGTCAAAGACCAGAGCATCTTCCCCGAGACCTCGAAGAGCGATCACCTATAGAGGAACTGCTATCCTCGAAAAAGCTCCCATCCAAGTGGTGGAAGTAATAGGCATCTCAACTATCCATTCCACCAGGATGGCTGCATCTATCTGCTGAATCCTGCGTGCTACCCCTCTGAGGTGACTCACGGACTGTAGCCTCTGATCCTTAGGTAGCCTAATAAAAGCCAAATGCCTACTGTGTAGGCGGGGCCTCTCTCCCATCCAGACCACTGCATATAATGGGAAGTGCCCAGAGGTCTGCCATGCTCATCAAGTATACTATCATTCCAAATGATCGGCTGCCTATCAATCTCTTCAAGGGTAGAGGGCGGAACCCTTCGAAGAGTGTTCCTCAAGCTCCCCCAAGCTTTTAGGATGGCAGTCATGAGAGGACAGGCAGGAGACCTGAGAGGGGCGGAAGTAAAAATCCAGCGAGGGCTGTCCACCCAATCATCTCCTAAGGTAGGTGTGCAAGCCTGAATGTGTCCAAAAAAGAAATCCTTCCAAGGTTCCTGCCCAGGCATGAGTCCCCTCACCACCACCTTACAAAGCAATGCCCTGCACTGCAAGTCCAGGTCAATGATATTAAGGTCCCCTTCTCATGTAGGGATTGATCTACCTTGTTGACTACTCTGAATGGGTCAATGGCATTGTAGTGGTGCCCAAAAGAGAGACTGGCAAACTCCGTGTTTGTGTCAACTATAGGAATTTGAATGCAGCCACATGCTGGCAGACGTTCCCTCTCCCCTTCACTGATAGGGTGCTGAAAACCGTAGCTTCTCATGCTCTATACTCCTTCATGGATGGATACACTGGGTACAACCAGGTTCATGTGCGAGAGCAAGATCAGTTAAAAACTACCTTCGTCACCCAATGGGGGGACGTATGCTTACCGGATGATGCCCTTTGGTCTGTGCAATGCGCCGGCAAAGTTTCAACCTCTTGTCACCAAACTCTTCCAGGAGAGCATCGGGAAGTTTCTTGAGGTATTCTTGGATGACTTCTCGGCGTTCAATGATAAGAATGCATCTCACCTCGAACCTACTGTTCAAACTGATCACATCAGTAAGTTGAGGTGGGTTTTTGACAAGTGCAGAGAAGCTAGGTTGTGCTTAAATCCTGACAAATGCTTCTTGCTCGCTTTGCGAGGGGTTCTCCTTGGACAATTTGTCTCTACTAAGGGAATGACTACAGACCCAACAAAGGTGGAGGTGATACTGACCTTGCCTATTCCTCGCACACCCCGAGAAGTTAAGTCCTTTTTGGGACAAGTGGGTTATTATAGAAGATTCATCCGGTTCTATGCCGACATAGCAGTGGCGTTGACGGAACTCCTTTGCCAGGAACAGTCCTCCATCTGGTCCACACCTCAGCAACTGGCGTTTGACAATCTCAAGGACCGCCGTCTAGTGAAGGCACCCATTTTATGGCAACCTCAATGGGATGCCGTTTTCCATGTACATGTAGATGCAAGTGGGCTGGCAATTGGCGCGATATTTGCCCAACCAGATGAAGAGCACAAATTGGACCTACCTGTGTACTTCGCGAGAAGGCAACTCAAAGGTCTAGAGACCTCAGAAGATGAAGGAATGCGGGCAGCCTTCGAAGAATATGGTGAAATCATGGACATGACTGACTGCATGACCTTTTGGGACAGGTATGCATGGGCCAAACGATTGCTTCACATGGCTCAACACATCATGGATGACAGCTTCGTTCAGATGGGCGCTTCCCTCTTCAATACTACAGGTCAGATTTGCACGTTATTGTCATAGAAGCAACATCTCCAGTTGGAACATGAAAAAATTATGGCAAATCAGCGTAAAGAATGGGATGCAACCTTACAGGCAAAAGAAGCTGAGTGGGATACAACCTTACAGGCTAGGAAGGCTCAATGGAAAGCTCAACAAGATGAGCATGAGCAATGTCTTCTGGTGAAGGAGGTAGAATGGGCAGCCAGCAAAAAGGCTATGGAGGACCTTCACTCACCGAGCAAGCTGAAATTCAGAGGGAGCTTGCAGCCCTACGAGACAGATACACCTCACTGACAGAGCACATAAACACTGTTGACCAACAGGTGGCAGTGTTGCAGAGTCACATATATTCTATGGAACAATCTTAGAAGCAGATTCTCAAGGAGAAAGACAATCTCCAGGTTTCACATTCCAGGTTACAGGAAGATTTTCATGGGCTACAAACTGAAATTTCTGCTCTCAAATCTAAGCATGATCATTTCAAGTCTGGGTACCATCACTACAAATCACAGTATGAAGACATGCGCAACCTCATGGACACAGTAGAGGAGGAGGCGAAGACCAACCCCGGGACCTCCACACACCCACCACCCCCTCTCCCTCCCTGACCTTCATCCAGCAGCAGTGTCTCCTCGATCTCTCACTTTTGCATTTCTTTCTTTCTTTTTTTCTTTCTCAGCTCCATGCTTCTGGATCCAGCAGTTTTGATGTACTTTCTTTTATTTTGCTTCACTGTACATAGAACATGATGTGTGGTATGTAGATGATGGATACTCTGGAGATGTAAGGCTATGAGCCATTTTATTTCAGTTTTGGAGATGTAAGGCCATGATCCATCTTTATTTCAGTTTTAGGGATGTAAGGCTCAAAGCCATTTTTATTTGAACAATCTGTACTGGTGGTTTTATAACACAGAACCTCAACCATTCATTGGGATGGTGAATGATAGTGGCGGGGGAACTGTTGTACTTTGGACCTTGGTCACCAGGAGTCATCAAGAGTCACACCAGGGTCACAGCTTGTTCACATCTTGGTCACTAGAGCGATTGTACATGACTTGGACATGACTGGAGCAATACATGACTTGGACATGACAGGAGCAGTACATGAGTTGGACATGACTGGAGGAGTACATGACTTGGACATGACTGGGGGAGTACCAAGCCTCGACCAATCTTGGTCAAAGCTGATCTACCCTCGGTCATCCACCCTTGGTCAGAGTGAAGTACCGGCGCACTCGACTGTAGCAGTTAAGAAAGCACATGCACACAGGTGGTACATGGGAAGCAGTCCAGTAGTTAAGAGACACATGTGGTGCACTAACCCTCGCCAACACCAACTAGTGTCAGGCACACATGGAACAGACAGGAGTACACATGGAGTACTTGACTCAGAAGAGGTTAGAGAGTTAGAGAAGAGGTTAGAAGAGTTAGAGAGTCAGAGAAGAGTCATTGACTCAGAAGAGGTTAAAGAGTTGTAGAAGCCATCAAGGACGATGTGGCGGAACGGCTAAGGAGATAGGAAGACAACCAATAGGAAGGAGGGAAGGGGATTTCCAGCGAGGAGGAGCCGATGAGGGGAAGGTGAAGAGGGAAAAAAGGGGAGCAAAGGGGATTCTGGGGCATTCTTGTAGAGGCGCATAGGGCGTGAGGGAGAGAGAGAGAGAGAGAGAGGCTAGAGTCAAGAGCTCGTCTAGTGTCTATCTTCCTTGGTGTATTAGTCATTTGGTGTAACTCTCATGAGTGCATGATTCATTCCATCTGATGAACTATGCTTCTTCCCATCTCTCCTTGCTCCTCTAACATCTCTTCCCGTCATGTTCTCCTCCCCTCCTCTCCTTTCACCTGGTATAACGGACCCTATGTCATGTGGTTGGAGTTTTGTTCCGTTCATGTCGAGGGTTGGCTCTTGTAATTTCTTGCCACTTTAGTCTTCCTCTTGCTCACATCACTCCTGCACGTGTACCACTCGCATGTCGTTGACACCATCGACCAACAGTTGCCCCACGCACCATCCATGACACCCATGGCACGTCCTACTTGCTTCTCGCACTAGTGGCCCTAGGCCTCCGGTAATACTTCCGGAAGTGGTAGGAGCCCCCCCCCTTAGACACATAGCTAGTGGCTCCTTCCTGCTCACAACAAACAACAACTCGCAAGACAAAGCAGCAGATCCACGAGGGAGGTGGGCGCGAAGGGGGAGGGGGAGGGGGGGGCAGGGGGGGAGGAGCTAGGTGTAGTTTGCAGGGAGAGGCAGCCCATCATATGTAGATCTGCCACATTCTGTTGTGTAGGGTAGGAGATCAAGCTGATGTAATAAGGGGCTAGAGGCACTTTTTTCCTTTATTAAGGTTTTTTACTCCTAACCTCAAGTAGAGGTTGAGCTTGTGGTGAACTAGTCACCACACATATTTTGACTTCAATTAGGGTCCATAACTACCCTAGCTTTGTAGTTCATTTGTGTAGCTGCAATTTGATTTCAGCTTGCTTCAGCTCCATTCTCTTGTGTTCTCTCGCTTCCATTTTTAATGTTTGTAGATCTCCGTCAGCCTGTGTGGCATCTACGATCTGATCATGTGTCAGGTAGCCTAATCAGGCAGAGCGACAAGTTTTTGAGTCCTTTCAATAATAGTTTTGGTTTTGGTGTGAACTTCCTTCTCGACTCGTTCATACTTAGCTTTATATTTTATGCGAGTAATTGCCCTTCATCTTGAGAGTGATTTTATGCTTAATAGCAACATTTGGTATCAAAGCAGTTGTGTCAAGCATCTGTGATTTGTTGTTGTCTTTCAGAATGGAGAGCTGATCCAAGGTTTCTTTGTCTAAGTCAGGATCGCCTGAGACATCAGTAGTAAAATCAGATGGAAGGAATTTTCCTTCCTGGTAGCGTTTATCCACTGCCTTTTCATGGAAAAAATTTTGTGGGTGCCATACTTGGTTCAGAGAAGAATCCAACAAATAATCAAGGGCTAAAGAATATGCAAGCCTAGTATTTTAAGAATGAGAAGGCTTTGGGTTGGGTTTAGATTTCTTCCATAAAGGCAATATTTCAGAGTCATCAGCTCAGAAGTGGAATATGTTGGAAGCAGGGTCTTCTAGATAAAGCCTTGGGTGTAGATTTCTTCCATTATGTTGATATTTCAAAGTCAGCAGCTCATAATTGGATACATTAGGAGCCTTGTTTGGATGGAGTGTCAACAATTCGAAGATCATGCTTAAGCAGGAGCTCTTTGCACTCTAGATGGGAGATGGAGACTGCTCCTTTTTTGGAGCTCAGCCAAGCTGGATCTTGCCTCTAGAGTTGTGGTGGTCAACCAGGTCCTCTTGGCCACGGCCTGGTTTGTTTGTTCATGCTGGTGCCATTCTAGGGACTGCATCACTCAGCTCAGGAGACCAATCAGAAATTTTATTTGGAGTGGGCTTGATGGCACAGCAGATGCCTTAGTCAGGGTGGCTTGGGAGACCCTCATCCTCCCTACACAGGAAGGGGGTCTCAATATTATTGATCCAAATTTACAGTGCAGAGCTTTACTATGTAAGATGGTGGTGCGGGGACTTATGCCAGGGCAAGAACCGTGGAAGGCCTTTATTATTAGCAGCATATAGAGGTGCACACCTTCTTCAGGAGGAGACTAGATGAGCAGTATTAGGTGGATCTTCACCACAGCATACCTCAGATCACCTTTGTCCTCTCATGGTTGCCATTTTGAAAGCATGGGCCAGTTTCAGGAGCACTCTTCAGAGGATTCCTCCTTCCTCTCGTGAAGAGATTGATAGGCAACCGATCATGTGGAATGACAGTATTTTAGATGATCATGGCAGACCATTTGGTGCCTCACTCTACAAGCAGTGGTCTAGGTGGGAGAGGGGACCTGCACATCTTTGGGGTCTTAGAAAGCTTTCCGCAAGCTTCCAGAGGAGACTAAATCTCAATTGACAAGACATCTCAGAGGGAGTGCAGGGAGGATCTTGCAGATTGAGGCAGCCCTTCCAGAGGATTGGGTAGACACAGATGATATGCCACTCACTTGCTCCACTTGGAAAGGTGCTTTTACGAGAGGTGGTGTTTCGCTTCAGGTTTTGGCCTTTCGAGATGCATAGGAGGATGCTTTAGTTTTTAGTGTGCAGGATGGTGGCAGATTGCTCAGGTCCACAGAGGACATCTTGCTTGAGTCCACTTTTCAACCTATCAGGGTTGTAGGTCTTTTGGTGCAGGGATTTGATTCAGAGTGGTTCCTCGACCCAGACCCCCGACGACTACTCTCCACCGGGTCTTGGAGACTTTGGCTCTACGGGGGAGTTCCCATTAGGTATTTGCAGTGGGACCCTGAAGAGTGGGAGTGGATTGATGCAGGGCATCGAGAGAAGAGCATCCCCTTCTTTTGTTACACGGTCAGTAATGCTAGGAGATTTCAGCTCAGTAGTAGAGGTTGGAGACCTTCCAGAGTTCCTCATTGGGAGACATTTAATATCACTGCGGATCTGCAGAGGTGCTTCTGGAGGAGACTCTGGAAATCCCACAAGAATAGAAAGATCACTCTCTTCTTTTGGCTCTCTATCATGGTGGGATTGCAGTGAACCTTTGGAGATCCAGGTTCGGAGCCGACCCTACTTGCCCTCGTCGCCTCTTTGCTTAGGCGAATATTCAGCATTGCTTATGGGATTGCAGACAGGCGAGGATGATTTGGATGGGGGTAGCTAGGATTTTTAGTCACTTTGCCCACTCCCTATTCTTTATGACATGGGGCTCAGTGGCTTGGCTTTCTTTTACAGAGCCTCAGGTATTCTATGAGAGACTTGACTCCTCTCGGGCCACTTCAGTTCGACGTCATTAGATTGAGTCCTGTTCGTTGGATGTGGTACCACACCTTCCTTTTATAGCTGTACATGCCTCTGTG
The DNA here is from genome assembly GCF_047967505.1 of Dipteris shenzhenensis. Taxonomy (NCBI): domain Eukaryota; kingdom Viridiplantae; phylum Streptophyta; class Polypodiopsida; order Gleicheniales; family Dipteridaceae; genus Dipteris; species Dipteris shenzhenensis. The sequence goes on from NC_141613.1 coordinate 29,175,399, forward strand.
GATACTTCTTGGGAGATTCTAGAGAGCATAGCATCCTGGCATATCTGGAGAGCCAGATGCATAGAGGCTTTGGAGGGTACTCAGGTTCATCGCTTGCACACATTGGCTAGTGTCTGGACAGACACCATACATACTTTGATGGCCGTATGGGCGAGTATGCAGGGAGACTCCCATGCAGCCTCAACTAGGAGGGCTTCTTTCTTCAGGGAATGGAAGGATTCTCCTTTCTTCTCTGAGACTCCTACAAGGTTGAGGTGGCACTTTCAGCCTCAGCCTTGGTTGTTTTCCACCTCACTTTGAGGGGGTTTTATTTATCCTCATGATTTCATGATGTATTCCACTTTGAGCTTGCTCTCGCGGGTTTTTTCTCTTACTTAATAGAAGTCTCTTTCTTGAAAAAAAAGCCTGGTCGGGCTGAGTGACAAGTTTTTGAGTCCTTTCAGCAGTGGCTTTCGTTTTGGTGTGAACTTCCTTCTTGGCTCTGTCATACTTAGCTTTATATTTTATGTGAGTAACTGCCCAATGATTTCATCCTTAATACCAACAATTTTAGTACCTCGCACCAAAGAAAAAGTTTTAGTCTTTCAGTACCTTCTTGCATTAAAAGTTTTCGTGTTTCAGTACCTAGCATGAAGAGGAAAACACTCAAGTACATACCATTCCAGCTCCAACCTCCTCTAGAGTCAAAATTGAGCTACTAAACATGTGCAAGTTTTCAAAAGGAATATAACTATGAGCACATGTGGAGATGCAGATGCAAGAAGCTAAGCAAGCCAAACCACAAAGTCAAATAAGCGAGAACAAGAGTGAAGAAAAAAGCCAAAACGATAAATTCTCAAAGAAAAAACGTACGCAAGGAAGAGGGAGTCCACCTTTCGGGTAAAAATGAACTGTTACTCCTCTTGAAGAAAGTTATGTTACAAACTTTACAGTTTTTAGGGTTTACCTATAACCCCTTCCATTCTCTCTCTCTAGAGCTAATCTATGTGCAAATTTAATTCTACCATATGCTAGATGCTCTAGCTCATCATGGGCATACTTCTAAGCCAAAAATTGAAATATTGGCTTGCAGCATAATCTTTAAAACAAATTCCTTCTGTCCTTTCCACAAGGGTACACTCAAAAGCCCAAAGGCATCTTAGCATCTTCTCTTGACCAAGTAAACAGATAAAAAGGCTGCCCTCAATTCTTGCTGTAAGTGATTGGGGGAGGAGTATCCCCTCATTCGTGTTGGTTGATGCCACAAGGAGAGTGGTGGCCACTGCCCCCTCCCACCCCACACAAAAAAAAAGAAAGAGAGAGAGAATCTGTCTTGCTAGCTCTAGGTGAGTCCTCCTGCTCTCTTTCCTTGCTCCACACTATGGCTCTGCTATGCTGCGGTAGATCTGCCTCTATGTAAGCTTTTGGAAGGCCCAAAGCTTCCCCAGTCTGAACTGCTGAATGCCCCCATAAGGGAGCCCTTGCCCTCCAGTCTGGCTGGCCAGATCTCTGCTTCAGCCTACCTGCCCACAGACTGGACTGGCCCAGTCTGTGCTGCTCTTCTGGCTGATTTTGCCAAGTGGCAGTCAGTGCTGCAGGACTGCTGACCCTGTACTGCTGATTCTGAAGACTGTACTGCCAACTGGCAGTCTGCTCTGCTGCCACCTAACTCTAATAAAGGTTTTAAAGTGCTGCCCATGTAGCAGCCTGTTTTTTGCCCATGTGGCAGTTCTTCTCAAAGGATTGGGTTCGGTGAAGCGCAAACCGAAGCAGGAGGTGACCCCTTCGCCCAACTGAACATAGTCTTCACCGACATGAATCCAAGGTTACCATTGCTGCAGCATGCCAAGGCAAGCCAACCGGGACAGCCATAGATTCTTGACACCCACTTGTCAAAAGATTTCGACGCTTGCTAAATGGCACCTAGTGTTCTAACGGGTAGGTACGAATGAATGTAAATGCGGGTGGGTAGTACCACCACACCTTGTGAGAGGGATGTATGTAAGGGTGTAGATGTTCAGGAGTAAGGGTTGTCTTGTTGCTAGTGCAACCATGTGTGTAGAGTTAGGTTGAAGAGCTGGTTGCATCGTTCCCTTGCCCAAGAGGCTAAGTAATGCAAAGGCTCATTCTTTCCATTCATTGCGTACTTTGTTTTCCTTTCTCTTCCATTTCGTTTCTAAGTATCACGCTCCTCCCTTGCAAAAGACATTCCACCTTCATTGCATATGACTAGCACTCATTCGTTGCAACGCACACCATCATCTATCTATCTTACAATGGCTACCAACCCCACATACCCAAAGCAAATGTGAAGGCACAAAGCACAAGCGAAGCACCTGCACCTAACCACGTTTAGGGCATACAAATCACCCATGTGTTGGAAAGGTCACCTCCCCATCTGTAAGCCGCCAAATGAGGAGAGCATGGGGGAGGGAGCACTAGGGCAAGGTCTGCCCAGAAAGAAAAGAGAGGTGCCTGGAGAGACCAGCATGGCTGCAACGAACGGAACCTGTGGAAGGAGCAGATGGCTGGGACAGGGGGGAGTGGGTTGATACCTATGGCCCAAAAAATCTTCCTAGCTGTCAAAGGCAGCTTGAAGGGGATCAAAAACAGAGGAAGGCCCTAGGACAGGCCTCAAAAGACATGGGTGCTGAGGGGGCTGGAGCCATCCGTTGTTGCAGGTCACCTTGGGCGATTGCGAACGGCTACCACGGCTAGAAGATCCTGTGGGAGCAATGGAAGGGGCAAAGAGGTCCCTTAAGGGCGCGGAGGAGCCGAGACAGCACCACAGAGGCTCTCAGTCTGTGCTGTTGCAAGCTCCAACCCAAGGGCTGACAGGGAGGGGAAGGAGATAAGGCTATGCATACATGCCCTGTTGGGCAGTTTGGGCTGTGTCTGTGGCAGCAATTGGCTGGCAGGGGACACCCATTTGTGGATCCTTATATGGGCTGGATCTGGGGTGACCAGCACTAGAACTGGCTGACCAGTCAGCTGAGATGGCACTGGGCAGCAGGTCTGGAACAGGTCAGTTGGTCACATCCCACAGAACACTAGTTTTGCTACCTTCAGGACACAATTGTGGGGCTCTACGGTGATTCTTTTTTACTGTTCCTTTCCAGATTTGAGTTCTCTACTTTGAGTACAGCTCACATCCCACAGAAAACTAGTTTTGCTACCTTCAGGACACAATTGTGGGTCCTTTTTGACTGTTCCTTTCCAGCACACATGAGTGATTGGGAGAGTAGTGAGGTCCTTTTCATTCCATATTCCATCTAGCATTGCTGTCCTATTCTGACACATCTCTCTCAGTCTATAATTGATGTCGGTGTGTATCCATTTTTGGTTTGTACTTTGTCTCGCCTGCAGCTCCCTCTCCACCTAGCTTCCCCCCCCGTCTAGCCTCGCCGCCTGCAGCTCCCTCCCGCGCTCGCCTGCAGCTCCCTCCCGCACCTGCTGCCTCCTCCGTCCGCTGCCTGTTCCGACCCTCTGCTCCTGCTGCTCCCCCCCCGCCTGCAGCTCCACAAAACCCTCCCCCCGTCTACAGCTCCTTCGCCCGCTGCCTCCCCGCCTGCAGCCCCTCCGCCCACTGCCTTCTCTCTCCCGCTTCTGCTCCACCCTCCCTCTCTGCTCACGCTGCCTTGCCATCGCACCAGCACATTGCTCCATCTTGGAGGACCTTTCAACCTTTGACCCCAGCCCTCTACCATAATGAAGGACAAAGGGGGATGAGGATAGGGACTCACTTAGGCGGGAGACCCTTCAGTCCAAATATACATACACGAGGAGATGGGGAACGGGAACGGTGACAAGGGAAAAACACAAAAGCAACTCAACTTGGAGGACTTCAACAAACGCAGCAACTAGAGCGGTTTGAGAGTGGACAGCACCGTGGCCCAGAAGAAAGGGGCCCACCCGAAGCCCATGCCGCTCACCACAGCCTCGACCACTATGATTACCACCACCACTTCGCCACCATCATGTGCATCCCCCTCATCATCTACGCCACCTCTCCCCTCTCCCTCTCCTGCATCATCATCATAGGCCTCCTCCCCAGTAGCCCCATCACTATCCCCATCAACCACATCTCCACAGTACTTCTCCCTCGTATCCCCTCTACCTCTCAGTTAGCCACCCTTCATCGCCTCGTCCGGCCTCGCTACTCCTACACACCACTCCCCCACCCAAATCACGTTGTCCCCACCCTCAGCAGGCCACCTTCACTCCAGTCCCTCTCGAGATCCAGTTCCCACCCAGACCAGGATATCTTCCACCAGATGCTTGGGACTCCCTATTGGCTAAGATACACAGCATCCGGGCCCGTCAAGTAGATCTGACACATTACACTCAGGAGTAGGCCCGCTACACCCAGGAGCAACAGGCCTGCATTATACACGAGCAGGGCACCCTTATCCAGGAGCTCATACACGACATCGCACAGCGCCGAGAGGAGCTCGGGACCCTGAGAGCAGCGCCTGGAGGGACCTCAAGAGGATCTCCTGCAACTACACACCTTTAGGACCTGGTTGGAGCCGAGGGAGCTTCCAATGAAGCTGAGCTTCTACAGAGATCACTGTATTCGTATTTCGGAGGAGGGATTCATCACATCACCGAAGTACACTGAGCTACACATGCCTCACTCACTACGGATCTCCATCGGACAGTTTCATCGCACCGCCTCCGCATAGAGAGCGGCAGTGCGATTGTCAGGAGGTTGAGTCGGAGGAGCATTTTATTTTCAGGTGCCCAGTGTACTACGAGATCCGAGGTCGCTACCACTCTCTCTTCAGAGACGGCTTCGGGAGCCTTTCCAGATTCCTCGCCTACCCAGATCAGAGATGCCTCATGGCCTTCATTCACGAGGGGGTCCGACACAAAGAGTACTTACTTAGGCAATGGGGCTTGGCCACACCACCAGACACACCTCAGAGCAGGATCATAGAGTTCTTCCCATCGAGTGATATTGATCGTCCAGTCTCTAGCCGTAGACATGACAGAGACCCCGACCCAACAACCGCAGCACGACACATGAGGCATTGAGGGGACACACAGATCACTCTGGGGGACCTCCCGTCACTGTTTAGACCTGGGACACGCCCCACGGGAGTCACTGTGGCTCTGGTCTTGAGTCGAGCCTCCTCCAGGAGACCGAGACGCACGGCACCCCTTGACAGACACCAGCATCCCATCATCGGCTACACACCAGCCAGGGCGACATGACATACAGAGGATTCAGCTCCGATCTAGTCTTTTTCCTTTTCATTGTCACACCCAGATGTATTTGACTATGTATGATCAGACTTAGGACTCAGCACGGGTGATGATGCTTGTTTAGTAGCTCCACCCTTACTGTGGTTTGTATCAGGTTTTCTTTCAGTCTCACAGACCCATCGGTCTTCCAAAGACTCTAATAAAATCTCTCTCTCTCTCTCTCTCTCTCTCTCTCTCTCACATGTATATATATATTAAAATATAAAATAAATAAATAATAATTGTGTATGTGTGTATCCACCCTTGACAGACAAACAGATAGACATATGCCTGTAAGCATATGTAGAAACACAGATGTCTTGCGCAAGCTAGTAACAATGGGTTCAAATAGCTAAAATGGTCATACTAAATTCCAAAGCCTTTGCTTCCACTGGGTGATTGTGTAATCTTCCATTCATTGCACACTTCTAGCGATTCTTAAAATTCTCACATTGAGACACTAAAGCTACATAGTATTTACCATTTGATTACCTGAGTGTCTCTAGCAGCTCTAAAAACTGATCCTTGAGGATAAATATCTATGGGTCTTTTTCCAAAATGCACTAGTCCTTTGGATGCTATTTTAAATCTATCAAAATCTTTATTTGTTGGAGACAGTTTGGACAAGGGGCACACACCTATGCTGTCAGTGCATGTTCAAAGCTAAGCATTTGTTTGTGAGGGCCAAATATTAACAAAGCAACCGACCGATGATAACCCATGGATATAATTGCTCTCCGACAGGTCAAAGAAGGCTATTTTCAAATCTAGAAACAAGATACAGGAATACAAGACTGTCAATTATGTGAAAGAAATTAAGATATGATCGAATTACTCACCAAGGTAGTCTACACTGATTTTCCCATTGCAGAATCTTCCAGTAGGCTCCTGACTATCAAAGTCCCTTCCATAAGGAGGCATATTTGCCCTTGCAAAAGTTATCAGGTAGTTATTGTTTCCAACATCAACAGTTGAATCCCCAAATATGAAAAAACCTGGCACTGAGGAATTTTGACCGTCTGCTTCTTCGTGTAACACCAAGTAGTCTGCTTGTGTTTCTTCGGCTTGGAGGACACTTACTCTTGTATCTGAACTTCCATTGACGAACTCACTTAACATCACCAGGACTAGCAAGATTTTGATCTTCCCCATCAGAATGAACTGCATGCAAATCAAAGTCTCACTGTGTCAATACAAAAGCTAGCTACTGTAGAGCTCTGAAGTTTTTGAGCCGTGAAGTATTTGAGCTAGTTTCTATAAATCCTAAACTTTATGAAAATGTATGGTACATATATTCAAGCAAACTGGTCCCTTCTCATTGATATGTTCTCATTGGCTAAGATATTAATCATTCAAGACATTTTATGAACAGTGGAATATCCTTAGCGTCCTTGCCTTTTAAGTTGCTTCCATTTTCAAAGATTTACGGAGGTTTCCTTTGGTCAGAATAAATTATGCTTGATGAAGCTTTGTTCTTGCCTATCTTCTCAGCCATCCGACTTGAGTGGAGGTGTGGATCGTCTAGGGAGCATGATTGCTATGTCTTCACAGAGTATGAGTGCAAAGGTAAAAGCCGGAGTCCTTGTAGGGTTTATCATGACCTTGATTGAACCGTTGTGGCTCCGGTGTGTAGTTCTTTTTGATTCTATCCAGTAGTCTATATTTGCACAGAAATCTGTAAAGTAAGGTTGAGATTGTCGGATGACAATCGATCCAACTTCGCTTGCTCTCCGCAGCTGCTTCCCCGGCCAGCTCTTATCTTCCCCACGACTGTTCATGAAACTGAAGTCCTAGCGGTGCCTTACAATATATAAGACGTCGCAGTCGTAGTGGCTGCGCATGTACTCGGAGGAAGGAGACGACGACCAATCATGCTAGTAAGTCCTTAGCTGTCGACTAAGCGTAACAATCAGACTACGGCAGCCTAGGTTCCTTTCCCGGCCCAACAATTCCGGTCATTAGTACCAGCTTCTCGTATGATATGGTCACGTGCTGGGACATGATACCTGTTGCTGCTTTGTACTGGCCAACGACTTGATGTCATATCTGTCGAAACTACGACATACTTGTCTCGAACTACGCAAGCAATATGATGAGCTTCGCGATGGTTCGCATTTTCTTCCCGTTATGACAAACAGACAAGGTGATCCTGTACGTCCAAAACAGAATCCTTTACCTCCTCACCTCTAAAATTGCCTTTATTATTCCCGACGGTGTTCAAGAAGATTTGGAGCTTGGAGACAGGTTTTAAAAAGGCGTTCTAGAAAGTTATTGTTCTAACGGCCAATCCTCGACACAACAATTTTAGAGCCTCCAAGAATTACTGGCTTCATCTGTAAGACTGCTGATCGATACAAATTTTACGATATAAGGTGTCAAGCACACCGTTACAATTGAGTGCTGCTCGATCGACAAGAGCAAGCTAGAAAGTGCTTTTCCGAACAGAGGAGGGTCTCTGCTTCCAGAAAAGTCGAGTCGTTAACGTGACGATGGAGAAATGTTGCATGTAGAATAAAACACGGAACAATATTAATATTGGCTATCAAAGATGAAAACAGATTGGTGTATCGCGCAACAGGAAAAGAGAGCATCCAGTTATCACTTCCGTTTTTCAGCCGAGATAGCTAATCCACTCCCTTCAGAACGATGAACGTGTAGAAATGTATTCAGACGGCTAAACAAGTTGAGCAGTAATGTGGGAATCCCAGATGCGGACACATTCAAGCCTTGGCACAGAAAACAAGCGACGAAAAGGAAGAAAACCGGTGCAAGAGACAATCAGAACTTCAGAACTAGCGTGATTATAGCATGTCGTTGTGCTGCAATACAGCGCGCGGAGCCGGGGCTTCTCTTAGGAGTGCGAAGAAGATGAGAGCTCGAAATTTTGCTACGATGTTGCAGAAGGACTTCTTACAGGGACGGAAGAAGGACGTTGCTGCAGCTTGATGTTAGAGAGGACAGGAAGCATGCAGCTGGATGAAAGCGGTGAAGGCGCGAACGTCAAAGATTGATGAAGGAACTTGAAGGTGTAAAGATTGTTGAGAAATTGCAGGAAGCTCCGTAGTTGAGCGTGAATGCACTGGTGTAGAGCCGATGGACCGAACGAGAAGGAGGATTCTTGCACTCTGTTGGCACAAGACAGTATGGTAGACCTCTCTCAAGCTTGCCCATCAGCAAAGCTCGTCTTTTTTTTCTTTTTCATGGGACTGATTTGAGAAAGTATAAATTAGTTTTTTTTTTAATTTTTTGGGGGCCTTTAACACGTGTGTTTTTGTGATTGGCCTGCCACTCTACCTCCTGCATGCACTTAAATGTGTGCATTCTCTCCTTTGGCTTCATTCTCGTCGAATGACTCTTGTGGTGGCGTTTATTCGTCTTGGCGGCGCTATGGTCGATTCTGCATCATCTTCTCGACGGTTTTGATTTGATGAGGATCGAAGGAGAGGCCGTCGTGATGCAGAAGAAGGTTAGTAGCACTAAAGCCCATTAATCAATTGACAACTACCTGTGCCGTTTAGCAAGGTAAGCCCTCTGAAACCAAGATTTGCGTAGATACGTTTTCATTGCTCGAGATTTCTAGCATGCAATTTGCGTATACCTGGTCGAGGTGTTTACCATTCAATTCGCATCTATAAAAGCTTAAGTGGAGAGGCCTCACAGCGCAACCTCGATCAATTTCTACACGAGACTGAGAGTGATGGACGCTTCCAATGATTTCATGGACACTAACAGTGGGGCTTTTGTGAAGGGTGCGAACGATTGCTTCCTTGTGCTTCGTCCAAATTCATCCTTCGTTACTTGATTTCATCCTTTGTACTGCGTCTTTTGACTTAAATTCGTTCTTTGGACAACATTCGTAACCTTTGCATGGTGATTTGTTTCTGACTATAGTCGTTTTGTTTGTGCAGAACTTTCCAAGGTTTGCCCACAGATTTTGTGATCTCCTTTCACCCCAACCTCTGAGAATGAACCTAGTTTGAAGCATTGTGACAACGAATTGAAGAAAAACGTCGATGGCGGTGACGGTAACACTTCATCATTACGTTTTGTAGCATGGACACATTTATATGCATGCTAGGATTTGACAGCCGATTGTCGAAAACTGTTTGGATTTCTGCCGCTGCCTTCGATGGCCTCTATATCTTGCTCCTCTCAAACATCCTAAGGACTTAGAAGTTCATGCATGCGGCCGATTCGTCTGCTGCTCTGACGTTTTATCTAATTGATAGTTGCATGCGTGAGTTCTTTGGGTACAATTGAGGCGCCGAAGTCTATTTTACACCCTCACTTGCAGATTGTGGATACGCTTTCTCTCCTTGCCTTACATCCTCCCTAATTTCATCCATGCTACTACTGTAAATTCCACTTGCTACAACTCTGCCCAGCTCTCCAACGCTACTATCTCTTCAACAATCTCACTAGTACAACTCTATTCGTTGTCTTTGATTACCAGGAGGATTACTTTGTAGCTTTCGCCTCTCTCACAGCATGTTCTTTCCTTCTCGTCATAGTTAGCAGTGGGGGATCATCTGCAGTTAGCGGGTTGCTAGATGTTCATCTTTGAGAGTGGTTTGGATTGCAATCCACGATCAGCGTGGATCTGTTCAGTTAATTTGTGAGTATAATTTACGTTGCTCTTAGAATTTTTCTGAGAATATTAGATACATACGCTATATTTTGTTGGAGACGTCCACTCTACTAGTATGCTTAACGAAAAATACGTTACCCTTTCTTTTGAATCAACCTAAGTACAATTTTTTTCATTTGTAGTATGGTTTCATTCATTACTCTACCATGAAGTACTTTCTTAGAGGCTTATTATATACTTTCAAAACTGTTTCAAGCTTGTGCAGCAATTTCAGCATGCTCTTATATGGAGAAGAGTGCTTCACCACTTACACCTAAGTCAACACCCTTCATTTGTGCGTCCCTAGCAAGCCACCAAAGGAAAATCTACTCAAAATTTTTGCTATCAAGAAGACCCTGGCATTGATTCTTTGTTAGAAGATTTAATTAGCTTTTGTTTGTTTTTTGTTGTCAATGCGGAAACTTATTCATGAGAACCTAGAGTATGTTAGTTTTGGATCCACTATCACATCTACTGTGAAATGCTCTTCTAAAGTATATGGAGAAAAACAAATACCTCCAAAGTATACGGAGAAAAACAAACATAAACCTAACATAGAAGTCAATGATGTTATAAACATTGACTGTGATTAAGTTGGAACTCTTTTTTAACATTGTAATTCGTTTTAAATTATAAGTAATTATATGGTAGTTTCATTGTTATTATATTTAAAGCTTCATTAAATTGTTTTGTTAGTAAATGAAGAGAAATACAAATTGCATTTTCAATTGTAAACACTTGAATATTTACTTTGAAGTTTCTTATTTCTCTTGTTGCAAATGTTAATTCATTGTGATGCAAAATGTTTCACATAAATAGATGATAGTTTGATTGTTGGTAGATTTAAAGTCTCATAGTTCTTATTTTGTTAACAAAGTAAATTGAAATATTATTTGTATTTGCAATTGTGAACACTTCCATGCTTAATTTGAAGTCCCAAATTGTTCTTGCTACAAATGTTATTTCATTCTTATGCAAAGAAGTTTTAAATAAAAAGCATGAGCAAACACAATTGCAACATATTGATATAGAAAATATTTAGAGCTATTACTTAAGATGCTTACTTTATTCCACATTTGTATTCACAGCAAGCAAACAACTTGTGTGCAAAGATGACAACGATAAAGTCAATTCCTATAAAGGATGCCAAGCTGTTAGTAGCAAGTCCATGCCCTCTCCACACAATGCATCAATTTCCAAAGCAATTATCCTATCCAAAGAAAACTTTGTAGGTGAGGGGAATGCATTAGTCTCATTAAGCATTACCCAATTGTCTAATTGTGCACCCTGTCGATTTGTTTTTGAGGGAAATTACTTTGTAAGTATGGTACTTACAAAGTAATAAACCCAAAGTATCTAGTCTTCTTAAAAGGAGATCTTACGGATAAGTTCTGTTCACACACAGTTACTTTGCTCGTACCATCCTCTTACATTCACCAGTTTGTCAAATTCTTGGAAGTTGGGGAGTTCTATAGAATTGAGGGAGCAAGTGTTGTTCTAAAAGGCAACACTGAAGGTGGGACTTCAAAAATTTCCTTGCTTCTTGATGCTACTACGTGCATCATTAAAGGCGAGCCTTTTGAAGGAAACCTACACTTGCTACCAGATCATTCATTGTGCACATATGTTCCTTGGGCTTCTGAGATGATGAACTTCAACAAATGGAATGTTTCCAATGTAATGGGGACAATTGGGATTGTCATAATCAAAGTGGCAAGCAAGGATCGCTCAAATGACTAGATCATTGTAGCTGATGGGCCGCAAGATGAGCTACAGTAAGTTCGGTTTAACATAGCTTCTTCAGCAAACGTTGTAATTTCTATTTTGTTCAAAAAATCCTCTAACATCATTTTCTTGTCACAGTTAACTTTTGTTGATGAGCGTAAACCAACTCTCACGTAGCTCATACAAGAGTTCAATGAAGGTGTTATTTTGTATATCTTGAAGAACGTGTCATTCTTAAAGGCCAAGGGAACTATTTGTGTGTTTGATTTTACCATACTTGTTGAAGTACTTGATGGTCCAACCAAAGATGATCTCAAAGCTGCTTTTGTGAGCCAAGTTTCACGTTTGGGATACGGGACCAAGGTTATTGTTCCCACTTTAATTGTTTCTCTAATTGTTTGCTAGTCAACTCCAATATGAATTTCACATGTAATTGTAGGTATTTGGTGTGTTGCACTTTACAAATGTGAACGCGGACTTGATCAAGCATATTTGTGAGGCTTGTGGAAGTGCACGAGTCGGCACGGATCTTCTTCGGCCATATTGCTATTCATGCAAAAGTCCCCAAAATATTGAGTTGGTTCCTTCCCTGATAGGCAACATTGTTTAGCGTAGTGGTGTCCAGGTGCCAGTTCACATTAGAGGACTGTATCTTAACATTGTTCTTCATCTACCTTCCCCTTTTGTGAAACTATATGAGGAGCATTTGATGTTGGCTAGAGGCAAGCTCAAAGCAACTAAGCCTAGCGGCAGCTTCACTATTAATAGCTCAGGCTCTGTAATAGCATTTGAGGCCGATGTATGACAAGTTTTCTCTTGCAAGACAACATGGTTAACTTAAGCTTTTCATTGTAAGAGTGTTAAATTCATATTTGCCTCTTCAATTCCAATGCAAGGACAATTCCAATTGCACAACACTTGCATTTTGTGGAACTTCTACTTTGAACAAAAGATATAGGAAAATGAGTGTAAATACATTGTTGAGAAACAAACAACTAACGAAGGACCCAAGCTTCATTCTAAAATATCCATTGAACTCAAATGTTCTCATTTGTTTGCAACATTTCTTTCCAAGTATTATGTACCAACAAATTCTCCAAACTATTTTCGAGAACATTGTTTCCACATGGAGTATTGCAAACACTCCATGGCATATATTTTGCTTAATGAAACTCCATGGCATATATTTTGCTCAATGAACAACAAATACTTGCTAACACTAGAAAAAGTTCAAGCACTTATTCTCAACTCGGCATCTTCTTGTGCACTAGTTGTGGATGTACTTCAACCATTCAATTCAATTTTTGGATCGTCATTTGCCTTACTTTATTGGGACGGCTTCAAAGGTCCAAAAAAAATCACTATAGGCAAGAAAAATAAGGTTCCCACATATATTTTCATCTTAGATGAATCTGAAAATGTTTGCACAACCAATCCATTAATTCAGTTGAATGGGAGATGTTCGTACAAGGTTTGGTCAAATGAAAACGATTTGCATCTACGCCAACTAGTTGCACAAAATCTCAAACTTTCAGCAAAAGAAATTGCAAGTTTATTCAAAAATACTTCTTTAGAAAATCAACACACAATTGGAGCTATAATAAATAAAGTCTACAAACTACGTAGAATAGTTCTACAACCACTTATTCACACAATGACACCAAAAATGGAAGTAAAAACCTTTACAATTCACAACAATAAACAAGGTCAAAAGAGAAAGAGAAATTGTATGCTTTTCGAGAAACAATACTTGGAAAAAATACTCAGTACTCCAAGCCATCCATGTGCATGCTGCGGGTCCTTGAAATTTTGATAGAAGATGAAAAAACTTAACATTAACATGGCTATATCCTTGCAGTCTAGTGAAATCAACGTTGCAACAATGCAATCATCACAAAACACAATCTGTGCACTTTGTTACAAAGATGTCATAAAACAAAAAATCCCTTTATTCTCTTCGAAGAACATGCGTATGGCCAACAAATTAACCTTTACAAGCAGACTCAATGACATTGAAGCTCAATTGGTTTCTATTAGAATACCTTTTGCTCAAATCCATGAACTAACCTATGAAGGTCAATATGGGCTCCATGGGAGTGTTGTAAATGTATCTGCAAACGTTGATAGAGCACAAGAAGTTCTACCTAGATTCTTGCATGAAAATGACACTGTTCTCGTAGCATTGAAAAGGAAACTATCATATAAGCATAATTACATGAGCGGAGTTGTAAGACCAACAACCACGCTGCTTGTGTTAAAAGAATTGTTGACATCAACCCTATACCAACACAACAATGTTCTTATAAACCATCTTTAAGAAGAGCACATTAAAATTATAGAAACCAAAAAACAAACATATGATAACAATGAAGAACACTTGCAAGAGGTACAAGAAGAAGAACTTCTCACAAATACTTTAGTTCATGGAATCTATACAAGCCAGCAAGTAGTAGACTTCGAAGGTCAAACTATTGTAGTGGCACCCTCTGACGGATTTTCCCCTTCATTAGGGGAGAAATGGGGTCTCAAAAGGGCCTCCAATTAGTGTTTCCTAATTTCAAGGGATTAGAGAGGGATTTGAGGTGTACCAATGAGAGTGCTAGAAGGTGTGGGGCAATGGTATGTTGAGGTGGAGGGTGGAAAGGCCTACAAAGAGCCCCTATTGGTTGCTCCCCTTACACTATGGACCACCCAAACCATCCCCCCCCTCTTAACCCATGTTTGACCCTCCTACTAGGTGCACCTCCCCCACATGAGCCCAAAATAGCCTTCAATGGGATGGTAGGGCCCTTCTAGCAAATTTTTCTTCTCCCCTCCCTCTTTCTAGGGCCTCTGCCCCGTACTGTTCTGGTCCAGCCTGCCAAATCCCTCCATTTTTGAAATGCCTCCCACGCATTTTTCCTCTTCCCCCTCTTTCTCTGCTCCCTCTTGCTCTGGCCTGCTTGCTGCAACTCCTCTCTCTCTCTCTCTCTCTCTCTCTCTCTCTCTCTCTCTCTCTCTCTCTCTCTTCCCTCTCCCTCTCCTATGCCTCTATTGGTGCTGCTCTGTCCTTCTCCATCTCCCTCTTTTGTGCCTCTGTTGGAGCTGCTCCGTCCCTCTCCTGTGCCTCTGTTGGCTGCTGCTCTGTCCCTCTCCTTCTCCCTCTTTTGTGCCTCTATTGGAGTTGCTCTGTCCCTCTATTCTCCCTCTCTTGTGCCTCTGTTGTTGCTGCTTTGTCCCTCTTCTTCTCCCTCTTTTGTGCCTCTTTTGGAGCTACATTGCCCTGTGTAGGAGTCCCATTCTTGCTGTTGCAACCTCTGCAAGCATGGTGAGGAGCAAGGCTACAAGACCTATGGGGGTTAAAGGTCACTGTGCCTTTACCTCAGTTATGTACAATACTCGAGCAATACTCAAACACATATATAAATGAATGAAAAAGAAGATTAGGGTGTTCTGCACCCACCAAAAAAAACTTGTGTGGCTCTGTTTCTCTTTCTCCCTCTTCCGTTGAGAGCCCTCTCAACTGGTATCAGAGCCTAGGTGATCTAGCTAAGCATACGTGAATGCTTGGAAGCTCAACAGCTCTGTGGGAGGAAGAGAAGCTGTGTGGGAAGTTTTGTGGGTGAATTTACTTGCATCCGAGTGGGCAAAGACCTTGAAGGAACCTTTGGACAAGTCACTTTGGTTTTGCGAAGTGGTTTTGAGAGCCTGTTAAGTGTTTTTTAAAAAAAAGTCATTTTTTAGCGTTTCCCTATTCCATTCGATGATAGAGACTCCATATTGACTTGTAGAGGCAACCATTGCCTGCTTTTGGTGTCCATTTTACTTCAGGAGCTTGGAAACACCTTCATTCTTGAATTTGGGATCATTTCATTGGATTTTTGACTCATTATGTCAATTTCAACGTTTTTTTGTCCGGGTGTTGGAACTCAAGTTTGGAGCAACCATTTGTAGATCTGTTAGTTCTGATGGACTCAGGAGGTCCTAAAACTTCTATGTTGCTCATCATTCGCACTCCGGTGGAGTTTACAAATAGTTCAGTTTCCAAAAACGTTTTTCAGTCCGTGTGTTGGACCTAGTGATTAGCACCACGGTTTCCAAATTGTCTGTCCCATTGCGTTTCGAACGCCTAAAAACCCCTACCTATCAGTTCTTGCATGATTTGGTGGAGTATTTTGAGAGTTATAGATCTCTGTGTATTTGATTTCGTCTCTATGTTATGCATTTTTCGTTATAAGGTTTTGAAACCTTAGATTTATGCCACATGGCAGTGGATAAGTGTTGACTCCCATTTCTCACTCATCGGTTGGGATTTTGGAGTTCCAACAGAAGAGAGATATTTGCAGATTGTCTTGCTGAGTCCGATTATGCAATGGCGCCCATGTTTTGAGGCATCTCAGATTCTATTTTCAGTAGCGGTCATTGCCGTGGGACCATGATTTCTTGAGCATACCTTATGCAGATCACTCTGGTTGCAGTTTGAGCCGTGTGCATTCATTCGTGGTGTGCATTGGGTTGTAGTGGATGATTTATAGGCCATTTGGATGCATTGAGATCCTTATTGGATGTGTTGATAGGCCTAGATTGCCTTATGGGATGCTATTTTTTATGGACGCTTTGCACATGGATGCTATTTTATGCTGAGGGACAGCCATTTGACACATTGCAGGTGATGCACTGATAGTGTTATGCTCTCTTGGATGAGATATTGTTGATGCATATGCCCATGGACGGTGTTTATACTTGAGCCATTTGGCACTTATTGGCATTTTGGATTGCCATTGCAGTTGGCATTTTTTAAGGCCAGATTTGCTCATATGGATGCATAGTACATGCACATGAGTCAGCTGTATCTTTTGATGCTTTGAGCTTTGAGTTTTGGTGATATTTCACTCTATTGTGGCATACACATTTGGGTGCACCTGGTATTTGGTGTGATTCTCTCTTGTAGGCAGCATTTGGGATTTTGCTTTATTTGCATCATGGCATCCTCTTCCATGTCTGAAAAGGAGTTTTTCAGCATTAAAAAGTTTGATGGGACAAACTTTTCTTTGTGGAAAGAACAGATAAGGAATGTGCTTATTCAAAAGAAGCAGATAAAACCCTTCCAAGGGATTCCAGCTAAGCCTGCAGCTATGTCCACAGATGAATGGAATGAGTTGAATGCATTGGCAAAGTCTATCATTAGACTTCATCTTGGGGAGACAGTTTATTTCACAGTAGTCACTGAAAACACTACGGAAGCTTTATGGAAAAAGCTGTGTGCTACATATGAGAAAGAGAATGCCTCAAACAAAGTCTATCTCATGAAGAGATTGTTTGAGCTGCACATGAAGGAGGGAGTATCCATAGCTTTGCACTTGAATGAATTTAATACCATTTTCAGTCAGCTTCAAGCTCAAAAGCTGAATTTCGATGCAAAAATGAGGGCAATATTTCTCTTATGCTCATTACCATCCTCATGGGATACTTTTCGTACTGCTATCAGTAACTCTGTACCTGGTGGAGTATTGACCTTTGATGATGTGGTTGGTAGCTTGTTGGCAGAGGAGATTAGACGGAAGTCAATGGAAGGCAACAAGCACGATGCAGCCTTAAATGTGCAAAGGGGCAGATCATAGTCTAGGGGGAAGTTTCAAGAAAGAGGGAAGTCTCGTAGCAAGTCCATGGCACGGAACATTGAGTGTCACTATTGTGGCAAGAAGGGCCACATGAAAAAGGATTGCTACAAGCTTAAAAGAGAGCAAAAGGATAAGAAAAAGAATGCAAACTGGGGTGCAAATCAGAAGGAAGAGAGTCCAAGGGAGGACAAAGGAAAAGTGAAGATCGAGGAGATCAATGCAGTCACACATGATAGTGACAATGTCATTCTCTTCATGTCTAGTTTATCTGCAGAGTTGCTTACCACTTCAGATGATGCATATTCTCAGGATTGGATTTTGGATTCTGTTGCTTCATTCCATGTTACTCCCCATAGGGAATGGTTCTCCACTTATGACAGTGGAAAGACAGGTTGTGTGCATCTTGGAAATAACTATGCATGTGACATAGTGGGAGTAGGTGACATAAAGTTTTCTTTTGCAAATGGGTCTGCATTTATTTTGAAAAATGTGAGACATGTGCCTAAGCTGACCAAGAGTCTCATTTCAACGGGTCAGCTAGATGATGTTGGTTTTCAGACCACCTTTGGTTCTAGGAGTTGGAAAATTCAGAAGGGCTCTATGCTTTTGGCCCGGGGTGCCAAGTGTGGGATTTTGTATCCCTTACATGTATCAGGGGTGTTTGATCATGTTGTTGCAAAAACCGAGCAGCCAAGCACTTCTTTATGGCATTGCCGATTGGGCCATATGAGCCAAAATGGGATGAAACTCTTATGCTGTTTGGGTTATGTACCGCATTTAAGTTTCTCTGATTCTGAATTTTGTGAGCACTGTCTCTATGGGAAGTAGACTAAATCAACCCATAAAAGAAGGGGAAAGAAAGAGTTTGAAAAGTTTGATTTGGTGCATTCAAACGTATGTGGTCCCATGCCTACACAGTCATTAGGCGGGGCTGAATACTATGTGACATTCATTGATGATGCAACTAGGAAAGTGTGGGCTTATGCTATAGCTCGGAAGAGTGATGTGTTCCAAGTATTTCAGAAATGGCTGGCCTTGGTTGAGAATTAGTTAAGTAGAATGCTTAAATGCCTATGGACTGACAATGGTGGAGAGTATCTCTCTCATGACTTTTAGCATTTTTGTGATACACATGGGATTAAGAGGGAGCTCACATCCCCTCGTACTCCAGAGCAAAATCTTGTTGCAAAAAAGATGAACCGTACCATTCAAGAAAGTTTGCAATGCATGCTTTCCAATGCAAGCCTTTCTGGTGGTTTTTGGGTTGAGGCAATGAAGACTGCAGTGCAAGTGATCAATAGATCACCTGGTAAGAGTTTGGATGGTGGTATTCCTGAAGAGGCATGGAGTGGCAAAAAGCCCTCTTACTCTGATTTGCGTATATTTGGGTGTGAGGCATATGCACATGTGCCAAAAGAGCTTCGAAAGAAGCTAGATCCTAAGTCTAGGAAATGCATCTTTCTGGGTTATGGTGAAAGTGGAGAGATGGGCTATCGTCTCTGGGATCCAGAAGCAAGGAAGATCATACGCAACCATGATGTAGCCTTCAATGAGAAGAAGATGCATAAGGCACCCATGAGGGATGTGGAAATGAGGAGAATCACTTTCCAGGACATGAATCCACCTGCATATGTTGATAGACATCAAGCTGTCCATGCACCGTCCATGCACCAAATGTGCAAGAAATGGTACCACCAAGTACTCCCACAGGTATACAATCAAGGGTAGATGATGGATCATCTATTGGTGGAAATGATGAGCCAAATGTGGCTGATATGCAGGTGGGACAGCAAACTGAAATGTCCTTGAGAAGATCATCTAGAGTGTCTAGACCGCCTGATAGGTTTGTTCCAGGGGTAGACTATGTGATGCTTACTGATTATAGGAAGCCTTCTTGCTACAGAGAGGCTATGATGCGCGAGGATCAACACAAGTGGGAGTATGATATGCAATCAGAGATGAGTTCACTTATGAAGAATAAGACTTGGGACTTGGTTTCTTTGCCACATGGAAAGAAAGCATTGCCATGTAAATGGGTCTACAAGATGAAGGTCACAGGTGATGATGTGCCTAGGTACAAGGCCCGTTTGGTCGCTAAAGGGTTCAAGCAAAAGAAGGGTGTGGACTTTAATGAGATATTCTCTCCGGTTGTGAAGATGACCACACTTAGATGCATGCTTGGACTAGTGGCAGCAGAGGATATGGAGTTTATGCAGATGGATGTCAAGACAGCTTTCTTGCATGGGGATCTGCCTGAGGAAATTTACATGGTGCAGCCGGAAGGCTTTGAAGAAAAGGGCAAAGAGCATTTAGTTTGCAAGCTGAAGAAGAGCCTCTATGGTCTTAAGCAAGCGCTTAGAGAATGGTATCAAAAGTTTGATGCTTTCATTCGGTCCCAGGGTTTTAGAAGGAGTGAAATTGATCACTGCCTCTACACTAAAAGGACTAAGGATAATAGCTTGATACTCCTAGCACTATATGTGGATGATATGCTATTGGCTAGCAAGAATACTTATGAGCTAGATGCATTAAAGGCCAAGTTGCATGAGGCCTTTGATATGAAGGATTTGGGACTTGCAAGTCATATTCTTGGTATGCACATTACATGTGATCGAAGTAGGAAACTCCTTTGGCTTTCACAGAAGGAGTATGTTACAAAAGTATTGTAGCATTTCAATATGGACGGGGGGAAGGGAGTGAGTACTCCATTGCCTCCATATGTGAAACTGAGTCATACAGATAGTCCCAAATTAGATGAGGAGAGGGCCATGATGGCCAAGGTTCCTTATGCATCAGCGGTTGGGAGTCTTATGTATGCTATGATAGCTACTAGACCAGACAATGTATTTGCAGTGGAAGTTGTTAGCCGGTATATGGCTAATCCAGGAAAGAGGCATTGGGAGGCAGTTAAGTGCATCATGAGGTACATGAAGGATACCGAGGAGATGTGCATCTACTTTCGTAGAGGAGACATGCATGTACTTGAGTACATAGATTCAGACTATGCAGGGCATGTGGATAGTAGGAGATCAACTTCTGGTTATGTGTTCACCTTTGCAGGTGGTGCAGTGTCGTGGATGTCTCGTGCACAGAAGTGCATTGCTTTGTCTACCACAGAGGCTGAGTATGTTGTAGCCACAAAGGGTTGCAAGGAGGCTATATGGCTTGATCGGCTAGTGGGAGACTTGGGGATTCATATAGGTGTACCGACATTGCATAGTGATTCCATGAGTGCTATTCAGCTAGCACGAAATCCAGTCTTTCATGCAAAGACCAAACACATTGAGGTCAGGTACATTTCATCGGGGAGGTACTTGAGGACAAGCACATAAAGCTTGTCAAGGTTCATACAGATGATAACCCTACAGATATGCTGACGAAGAGTCTACCTAGTCAACAGTTTGAGTATTGTCGTGTATTGATGGGCATTGGATAGTATGCTCACTGGTTGTTCTCCCTTAAAGGCACATTGTTCTTTAAGTGGGAGGTTGTGGGGGTTAAAGGTCATTGTGCCTTTACCTCGGTTATGTACAATACTCAAACACATATATAAATGAATGTTATGTACAATACTCAAACACATATATAAATGAATGAAAAAGAAGAATAGGGTGTTCTACACCCACCAAAAAAACTTGTGTAGCTCTCTGTTTCTCTCTCTCCCTCTTCCATTTCACTTCTGTTGAGAGCACTCTCAAGACCACGCAATGCTGTGACCTCTTGTGTCTTCCACAACACCAGAAATGCATTGGATGAGTGGATCCCTTGCACCTACAGCTTAAATGACTAGATAGTGATGAAAGGAAAAGGCATTGATAGCAGCCATGCAGTGTACCAAAATCACTTTGTCGGCATTTCGAGTAATGTTGGAGTATCTGATAGCACACAACAATGCCTTGCACTTCAACAGCTCTAAAGGACCTCGAGGAGAAAATTTGTTGTGGAGGACCATGATGTGCTCTGTGACTTTGCCAAGGTAATGGGCCAAAGAATGATCTCGCCCAAATGGGCTGCAAACATTACCCCATCAAGATGAGAATTCATCAAGCTCAAACGTGTCCTGCAACAATTCAACAAACATTAGAAGACCGACAAAACAAATTATAGTGAAAGAACATCAAAATAAAAAGTATTGTTTGAACTTACCACTACAACATCATCGGATTTTATCCCTTCCTCATTTGCAATGTTGATGGAACCAGGTGCTATGTGATGTTCCCTTTGGGAGGTGGACGCTTTATCTTGACCTGTGTTGGAGGTGGAAGCTTCTACATGAGAGGGTTGTGCATCATATACGGACATGTCTACATCCCTCATTGAAACCAGCATTGTCATAGAAACTCTTCCATTGTCTGGTCTTTGGAACCTAAAACCCTGGGATCTTTGACACTTGTGTCAACATCAAACCCAGATAGGACCCCGAGTGCCTCATCCTCTCATAGTCCAAAAAAACCTCTGTGTCATGGAGGAATGTGTACTCTTCTCCATCGATGATGAGGAGGGACAAGGACCATAAGTTTGGTTCTGGGTTAGTGGTCTCCGATGCAGATTCTTGCTCTATTGGGGGCTCTTGAAGTAGGCTCAATGCTTGAGCTGCTTCCATCTCCTCTCTTGCATCATCAAGACTCTCTTCCATGTACATGTCCGAGTCTAGTCTAGTAATGAGCAGATCAGTAGTTCTACTAGAGGGGGTGCTAGAGATGAGGATTCTTCCTCTAAATTTCCTTCTTGGAGAAGGAAGATGAATGTCATCTCCTATGAAAGGAATTTTGTGTTTGTATTTCCCGTGATCCCCGCATCTAGGATGTCTTTTACTTTGACCATCCTAAACCCTTCCTCTTTAAGGTTGTCACAAAAGTGGGCCAATCGCTTTACAAACTTGGGTTCCTCTAGGAACATATACTTTATGTAATCTATGGGAACCCATCTCTTTGAAGAGTGGTCAAGTGTATAAGAAAAATTTGTGAAATTCTCTTGCATGTAGAGTATGAGATCTGAGAAGTCATCCTTGGCTCGCGTATATGTGCCTAGGACATCTAAAGTCCTATCAAACATTAAAAATAGCTCTTCCTCATGATTTGCAAATGCAGTTCACCAAATGAAGTCATGGAATGCAATTCTAGCTGAATCCATGGCAAATAGCAGCTAATGGAGGGAGTAACTTTTGAGGGTGGGAGTTTCTATGGCTCTCTAAACATGAAAGTGAGAATGTGATGTAAAATGGGCTCTTACCCCTTAACATATATCAAAACCCTAAAAATTAAAATCAATCATAAAATCCCCAAATTTTTTGAAAAACATTTTCCATGAACTGAAAGGAGAAAACATTAAGGGTCTTTACAGACCACAAGCCCCTGCCTAGCCAAGTTGCTTTTTTCCCCTCCATGGCGGGTGAGGATCATCACACATTGCCATGAAGATGTGGCAAGGTATGGGAGGTTCAAGCCCCACTAGCCCCTAAGCAATAAATGCTTTCAACAATGTAAACCCTCGTCCATGCTCTTGGGTGGGGGGTCTTGGCTACCCAACTTTGTCCACCCTCCTTTTTTTAAGGATCCAATAAGCTTTTTAAATGTGGCAGCACACCCCTGCAATAAAGCTTGGCAGGCGAGGACTTGGGCGGTCTGTAAAGACCCTAAAAGAAATAACATTTTAATTTAATTGTCCATCATCTTTTGAAGCAATAACTAGGATTTGACAAAAAATTAAATGCTGTACTAGTCAAACACATTGTTAGCAATCTTCAAAGTTGCAGAAGGAATGAAAATTGGCACTATGCATGCACTTCTCCACACGGCGGTTGATCTTACCACCATTTAAGGTAAAGTAGAAGGACTCTGACATGCCATCCTCCATGGCCAATAGGTATTCTCACACATCCCTTAGAGTCCATTGCGATGTGACATTCACATTCTTGACATCTCCCTCTTAAACATCAATAGACAAACTTACCCCCGTATTGTCTTCATCATTAGAGTCTAGGGGAAGCCACCGGCCATTTGTTTTCTTCTAGCGCCTATACTAAAAAGCTAAATACAACATTTGGTGTGACAAATGGTATCTAATAACCACATTGTCTTTACATGCGTGACATTGAAACACATCACCCTTTTGGCCGCCTGACTTGGTTCCCCAATTCATCCCAAGTAAATCTTCAAGAGCATTTTCATCTACACGCTTGCAGGACCACATAGTTTTTGTTCTATGCATATGTATATTTTGAAACAAAGAAGCAAAAATGTGCAGAGGCATAAACCACGATAACCTTGCCCATTTGGATCCAAATGTAAACTTCATGGCCATGCCCACATCCTTTGCAATCTTGTCCTTGTACGATTGCAATGTCCTCGAGTCCACATTACTGCAATCCATGTCTTGAAGTTGTGGTGGTGCAATGGTTTGCAGACGGCCATAGCTTGATGATGTCGTTAGAGTGATGTATATTGCGTTATACCAATACACATTCTTCATTCACAAGGAGGCCAACTTCTCCCCTGCATGCATTTGCTTACCTAAATATTTACTCATGAATCGCAGTGAACTTGCCTATGAATGATTCAACTGGTTCCCACTCCTCGAAGTCCGAAGGGAAAACATTTGCCACCATGAATAAGAGCTCTTAGAAACCAAACACAAAATTTCCAAATGGACTCATTGCACTTACAGGTGAAAAAGGTACATAGATAGAAAGGCTCACAGTGTGATGGTATCCTAGATTGATTGAACAATGGAGGAAGCCGCATATCTTTTCCCATGTAAACATGTTGCACTTTTGCAAGCCACCCTTTCTTCCCAAACTTGAACTTCAAGATGCGCCCCTTCCACTCATGCAAGATGTCACCTCTCTTGCTCTTGGGAAGCTTATGTGGACCTTTGGGATCGAACATTCATGGCAGGGCATTGATAACAATAGCTATCTCTTTGGCAGTAGGAGAGGAGGATGTTAGTGCTATTGCGGCTAGGTTTATATCTAGGAATCCACTAGGGGATTCAAAGACCCCTATTCTCAATGTACTAGAACTAGCCAAGAAGAAATATAGCCTGTGAGGCCTTTTGTATATACAAACATATATTTCAATGGATACATGACTAGATGTCTTTATTATTTGTTTTAAGTCATCGTTGCTCGTCATGAATTCATAATATTTATTTCATTGTATTTTGTTTAAGTCGTTGATGATATATTTTCTCCATCCTTTTAATTGTGTTAATTCAATGCATTTCTAGCCAATTTAGTATCATTTTCACCAATTATAGCTATCAAAAGTTCATATCTATCAAATCCTGGAGGAATTTCACCGTGGTGTAGAAGGGAAAAGTGTTCAGGACGTGCCAAAATGCCCAAATTAGTGCCATGGCGGGTTTTAGCCTTTCTAGGCTCCTAGTGATGTCCCAGACACTTTTCCCTTCTACGCCACGGTGAAATTCCTTTAGGATTTGACATAATTCAAAAGTTACATCAAAATGAGTAGTAATTTCAATCATAAACATGGAGAATTCAACAATGTGATAGTGTAGAGAATGTGGATATATTTTATTAAAAAAGATTGGCCCTTGGGCCTCAAATACAAGATAGTGCCATCAAGGGCGGGGGTGGTCTAAGTCCTAAGGGTGGGCTGCAAGAGAATCTAGGACTTCAAGCTTGGGTAACTCCATAGTCGCTTCGCCAGAGCCATGTCCTTGTCCATGACCATGACACGCTTTGCGTGGATGGCACACAAGTTGGTGTCCTCAAATAGAGCAGTGGTCACTTGCTCCGTAGTCTCCTAGAGTGTCCCCATAGCTTCTGCGCTAAATAGCACATTGTCCTTGTACCCCTGTGCTATCTCCCGTACCACACGTTGGAAGGGAGCACATGGGATCAAGTTGTCGATGGTCTTTTGTATCTGTCTGATCTCCCTTAGGGCCTGCACTCCCAGCTTTTCTTTGTATGGCTTCCTGACTCTTGGCGAAGGCTTTATAGGCACGCAAACATGGTTCCACGGCTTCCTGTCTGCCTTGAATTTCTTACACTACCCTTCTCTGCGTTGATCTCCTCCGAATCCCCCATCGCGGACAAGTTGAGCTTTGTCCTTCTTTGGGATGGGGCTCGATGTCTTCTTTACCCTCTTTATGGGCATAGGTACCATTTCATTGATGGGCTCTATCATCGGGAGAGGGAAGATTGTGCTCTTTCTAGTAGTCTGTTGGCCCCTATCCGGAAGCCTCTCTATATCAAGGAGGTTATTGAATACATTTTGCTCATGCGGGGGAGTCCTCTCATGGGGAAGGGAAGGCTGAGGGGAAGGGAGGTTCTCAAATATATTTTGCTCGATTGGGGGAGTGCTCTCATGGGAAGGGGAAGGTTGAGGGGAAGGCTGAGGGGAAGGCTCATGCTCTTGGGGCTTGGGAGTGGGCTCACAAGATTGGGGAGTGGGCTCACGGGACTAGGGAGGAGGAGTGGGTTCACGGGACTTGGGGGAGGGCTCATGAGAGTCAGGGGAGGGCTCACGAGGGTCGGCAGAGGGCTCATAAGAGTTGAGGGAGGGCTCACGAGCGATTGATAAGGTGCCATTGGAACTAGATAGGTTCATGTGCGTAGATGCCATGGAGGTGGTGGAGCTAGAGGAGGAAGGGTGGAGGCGGCGTCTTGTGGGTCTAGCAGTGTTCTTCACTCGTGCCATTGAATAATGAGAGTTAGGGTTTTGTTTAATGTTTTATATAAGCCCATCATGTTTTGACACCCCTTTTAATTACATTTAGGGTTTCATCATGCCCCTTGCCCCTGCCCTAACCCCTCAAAACCCCCCCCACCCTCGTCGCCCTCCCTATCCATTGCCCTCCCCCCTACTTGCCCCGCCGCCCACACCTGTCGTCCTCCCCCATATCCCCCTCCCCCACCCTTGCTACCACTCCACCCCTCCCCTTGCCCTGGCCCCGTGCCCCTCCCTTCTCTTCCCCCTCCTTCACCATGTCCCCACCTTCCCCAATGTTGTTACCTCATACAAACCTTGGACTCCAAGAGTGAGTACGAAAATTGTGGTCAAAATAAGCAAGATATTAAAGAGAGTATAAAAATTGTGGTCAAAATAAGCTATATATTTATTTCATATTTGTATACAATTACACCATAGCTTCTGTTGCTGGTTGGACCCATCTGCTCCCTTCTCTCACTCTAACTTGCAACCAACATGCAACCCC
Source organism: Dipteris shenzhenensis (assembly GCF_047967505.1). Classification (NCBI taxonomy): domain Eukaryota; kingdom Viridiplantae; phylum Streptophyta; class Polypodiopsida; order Gleicheniales; family Dipteridaceae; genus Dipteris; species Dipteris shenzhenensis. The sequence goes on from NC_141613.1 coordinate 29,201,757, forward strand.
TCGACTCCCTATGGATGATACAATTTGAACTACTTTGCAAGTTCTGATGCCTTTGCCTTTTCAGACTTCAAAGTCCTTCCTAGTAAACATCTAAAAAACCAGTCGAACATCTCATGCAATGCATTGCTGCGAGTGACACTACCACCATGCCTTGAGTTCTTGAAGTAGGTTGCCTTGGCTCTATAGTGTGACTTCTCCATGCCTTGTGTATTCCAAATGGACAAAGGGCCCCAATTTTGTACAAACCATGGTCCGTGTGTATAGAGAATATGCTGCAAACATGATGAGAATCATTTCAGCAACAACAAAAACTGATTATAAAGCAAGTGCATAATGTGTGACTCCCCCCATGCTTTCACCATTAATTGCATAAACTCTTTCACAGCCATCCTGAACCTTTCATAATACATCTCATCAATTTGAACATGGCGAAGCAATTGTATCAATGCATCTAGATACCTTTGTCCATACTTTAGCTCTCAAAGTTGCTACTTGAGGATGAGAAGCCTTATTGGTCATGCATTCACACAATGCTTTCCAGTATTCCCAACCCAAACTGCTTTGAGACAATGCATGTTTGTCTTTGTTGAGATTGTGGTTTGATAGGAATCTCCTTTCCTTCCCTCCACCCATGGACACTTTTGCAGAGGAAGATTCTGTGTTGCCCCAGACATTTTCTTATCCTCCTTAAGTTTAACATGTCCTCCATGGAATCCCATCTCTAATAGCAACTTCTCAGCTTTTGCAATGCATCGTGCGGATACTTCTTGCAGAATTAAATTCCAACCATAAACAAGATGCAAATACAACTTATCAAGTACACGCAGTTTTGCATTTACCAGCAAGATACCATTCAACTCAAAATGTTCCATGGCCATCGACTGTCGATGTTTGCCCTTCCCCTTGTCTTCGGATCATCGATGGGATTCCTGCTCTATCTAGAACCCACTTCAATGTCTCATGGCACCCTTTCGGAGTCTCAAATGTTGCAAGCCACCATATATCTTTCTCTGATTGCACTGAGAGATCTTTCTCTACTTCTTCGGTCCCTTGAATAAAGGCTAAGGCTTTATTCATAATGTAGATGCTCACTCTCTCTAACTTGTGTTCTTTCACCAATTGAGCTTCATCCATTTTGATGACAAATATGAGCTTTCCATTGCAATCTGTACAATAAAAGAGAGAAATCGTTAGGATAAACATGATATAGGAAATGAACTAAGTAAAGTGCAATGCTATAATGGATTTCCTCTTACCATCTTCTCTCATGCCATAGAATTTCACCATTTCTTGTTGTAGTTTCTCAACATCTAAGTAGACATTGTTGAAAGCATTCATCTCAAAGTTTTGCA